>NW_025110857.1:0-600000 GCF_015476425.1 Leptopilina heterotoma
ACTTAAAAATGGGCGAAATAGGTAAATTCTCTATTCTTCACAGATTTGTGTATGTGTCAGTTCCCTACTAGTCTACTCAGTTAGATTTTCAGATGATTCGTAATTACTTAAATTTAGACGAAATTAAATTTTTAATAACTTGTTTCACGAAATTTCAATTAGTTCTGATAGAGTTACGGGTAGGTGACCTTGATACTACTTAAAATCGAACATATAATTTCTCTCTTCTTCAATGATTGGTAGTGTTCAGTCACCTACTAGAACTCAGGTAATCTTTCAGATGATGATTGAATTACTTAAATTGGAAAAATAATTTTTAATAACTTTTTGAACGAAATTTTTTTTTCGATTGTCTGATAGCGTTCAGGGTTGACGGTGTGCTACTACTTAAAATCAAAATAAATTTCTCTATTCTTCAAATTGATGTATGTGTTCAGTCCCTACGTAGAACTCAGGTAATTTTCAGATGAGTTAGAATTACTAATTGGAAAAAATGAATTTTTAATAACTTTTTAACGAAATTTCGATTGTCTGATAGCGTTCGGGTGAGGGTGCTACTACTTAAAAATCAAAATAAAATTCTCTATTCTTCAAAATTGTGTAGTGTTCAGTCCCTACTAGAACTCAGATAATTTTCAGATGATTAGAATTACTAAATTTGGAAAAAATGAATTTTTTTTGACGATTTCACAAAATTTCGATTGTCTGATAGCGTACGGGTGGACCTGCTACTACTTAAAAATCGAAATAAAATTCTCTATTCTTCAAGATTGTGTAGTGTTCAGGTCCCTACTAGAACTCAGGTAATTTTCAGATGATTAGAATTACTAAATTTGGAAAAAATGAATTTTTTTTGACGATTTCACAAAATTTCGATTGTCTGATAGCGTACGGGTGGACCTGCTACTACTTAAAAATCGAAATAAAATTCTCTATTCTTCAAGATTGTGTAGTGTTCAGTCCCTACTAGAACTCAGGTAATTTTCAGATGATTAGAATTACTAAATTTGGAAAAAATGAATTTTTTTTGACGATTTCACAAAATTTCGATTGTCTGATAGCGTACGGGTGGACCTGCTACTACTTAAAAATCAAAATAAAATTCTCTATTCTTCAAGATTGTGTAGTGTTCAGTCCCTACTAGAACTCAGGTAATTTTCAGATGATTAGAATTATTAAATTTGGAAGAAATAAATTTTTAATAACTTTTTAACGAAATTTCGATTGTCTGATAGCGTTCGGGTGAGGGTGCTACTACTTAAAAATCAAAATAAAATTCTCTATTCTTCAAGATTGTGTAGTGTTCAGTCCCTACTAGAACTCAGGTAATTTTCAGATGATTAGAATTACTAAATTTGGAAAAATGAATTTTTAATAACTTTTTAACGAAATTTCGATTGTCTGATAGCGTTCGGGTGAGGGTGCTACTACTTAAAAATCAAAATAAAATTCTCTATTCTTCAAGATTGTGTAGTGTTCAGTCCCTACTAGAACTCAGGTAATTTTCAGATGATTAGAATTACTTAATTTGGAAAAAATGAATTTTTAATAACTTTTTAACGAAATTTCGATTGTCTGATAGCGTTCGGGTGAGGGTGCTACTACTTAAAAATCAAAATAAAATTCTCTATTCTTCAAAATTGTGTAGTGTTCAGTCCCTACTAGAACTCAGGTAATTTTCAGATGATTAGAATTATTAAATTTGGAAGAAATAAATTTTTAATAACTTTTTAACGAAATTTCGATTGTCTGATAGCGTTCGGGTGAGGGTGCTACTACTTAAAAATCAAAATAAAATTCTCTATTCTTCAAGATTGTGTAGTGTTCAGTCCCTACTAGAACTCAGGTAATTTTCAGATGATTAGAATTACTAAATTTGGAAAAAATGAATTTTTAATAACTTTTTAACGAAATTTCGATTGTCTGATAGCGTTCGGGTGAGGGTGCTACTACTTAAAAATCAAAATAAAATTCTCTATTCTTCAAGATTGTGTAGTGTTCAGTCCCTACTAGAACTCAGGTAATTTTCAGATGATTAGAATTACTAAATTTAGAAGAAATTAATTTTTTTTGACGATTTCACAAAATTTCAATTGTCTGATAGCGTACGGGTGGACCTGCTACTACTTAAAAATCGAAATAAAATTCTCTATTCTTCAAGATTGTGTAGTGTTCAGTCCCTACTAGAACTCAGGTAATTTTCAGATGATTAGAATTACTAAATTTGGAAGAAATGAATTTTTTTGACGATTTCACAAAATTTCGATTGTCTGATAGCGTACGGGTGGACCTGCTACTACTTAAAAATCGAAATAAAATTCTCTATTCTTCAAGATTGTGTAGTGTTCAGTCCCTACTAGAACTCAGGTAATTTTCAGATGATTAGAATTACTAAATTTGGAAAAAATGAATTTTTTTTACGATTTCACAAAATTTCGATTGTCTGATAGCGTACGGGTGGACCTGCTACTACTTAAAAATCAAAATAAAATTCTCTATTCTTCAAGATTGTGTAGTGTTCAGTCCCTACTAGAACTCAGGTAATTTTCAGATGATTAGAATTACTAAATTTGGAAGAAATGAATTTTTAATAACTTTTTAACGAAATTTCGATTGTCTGATAGCGTTCGGGTGAGGGTGCTACTACTTAAAAATCAAAATAAAATTCTCTATTCTTCAAGATTGTGTAGTGTTCAGTCCCTACTAGAACTCAGGTAATTTTCAGATGATTAGAATTACTAAATTTGGAAAAAATGAATTTTTAATAACTTTTTAACGAAATTTCGATTGTCTGATAGCGTTCGGGTGAGGGTGCTACTACTTAAAAATCAAAATAAAATTCTCTATTCTTCAAGATTGTGTAGTGTTCAGTCCCTACTAGAACTCAGGTAATTTTCAGATGATTAGAATTACTTAAATTTGGAAAGAAATGAATTTTTTAATAACTTTTAACGAAATTTCGATTGTCTGATAGCGTTCGGGTGAGGGCTGCTACTACTTAAAAATCGAAATAAAATTCTCTATTCTTCAAGATTGTGTAGTGTTCAGTCCCTACTAGAACTCAGGTAATTTTCAGATGATTAGAATTACTAAATTTAGGAAGAAATTAATTTTTATGACGATTTCACAAAATTTCGAATTGTCTGATAGCGTACGGGTGGACCTGCTACTACTTAAAAATCGAAATAAAATTCTCTATTCTTCAAGATTGTGTAGTGTTCAGTCCCTACTAGAACTCAGGTAATTTTCAGATGATTAGAATTACTAAATTTAGAAGAAATTAATTTTTTTGACGATTCACAAAATTTCAATTGTCTGATAGCGTACGGGTGGACCTGCTACTACTTAAAAATCGAAATAAAATTCGCTATTCTTCAAGATTGTGTAGTGTTCAGTCCCTACTAGAACTCAGGGTAATTTTCCAGATGATTAGAATTACTAAATTTGGAAGAAAATGAAATTTTCAACAAAATTTCAATTGTCTGATAGCGTTCGGGTGGACTGCTACTACTTAAAAATCGAAATATAAATTCGCTATTCTTAAAGATTGTGTAGTGTAAGCTCCTACTAGAACTCAGGTAATTTTCAGATGATTAGAATTACTTAAATTTGGAAGAAATAAATTTTTAATAACTTTTTAACGAAATTTCGATTGTCTGAATAGCGTTCGGGTGAGGGTGCTACTACTTAAAAATCAAATAAAATTCCTCTATTCTTCAAGATTGGTAGTGTTCAGTCCCTACTAGAAACTCAGGTAATTTTCAGATGATTAGAATTACTAAATTTGGAAAAATGATTTTTAATAACTTTTTAACGAAATTCGATTGTTGATAGCGTTCGGGTGAGGGTGCTGACTACTTAAAAATCAAAATAAATTCTCTATCTTCAGATTGTGTAGTGTTCAGTCCCTACTAGAACTCAGGTAATTTTTCAGATGATTAGAATTACTAAATTTGGAAAAAATGAATTTTTAATAACTTTTTTAACGAAATTTCAGATTGTCTGATAGCGTTCGGGTTGAGGGTGCTACTACTTAAAAATCAAAATAAAATTCTCTATTCTTCAAGATTGTGTAGTGTTCAGTCCCTACTAGAACTCAGGTAATTTTCAGATGATTAGAATTACTAAATTTAGAAGAAATTAATTTTTTTTGACGATTTCACAAAATTTCAATTGTCTGATAGCGTACGGGTGGACCTGCTACTACTTAAAAATCGAAATAAAATTCTCTATTCTTCAAGATTGTGTAGTGTTCAGTCCCTACTAGAACTCAGGTAATTTTCAGATGATTAGAATTACTAAATTTAGAAGAAATTAATTTTTTTTGACGATTTCACAAAATTTCAATTGTCTGATAGCGTACGGGTGGACCTGCTACTACTTAAAAATCGAAATATAATTCGCTATTCTTCAAGATTGTGTAGTGTTCAGTCCCTACTAGAACTCAGGTAATTTTCAGATGATTAGAATTATTAAATTTGGAAGAAATAAATTTTTAATAACTTTTTAACGAAATTTCGATTGTCTGATAGCGTTCGGGTGAGGGTGCTACTACTTAAAAATCAAAATAAAATTCGCTATTCTTCAAGATTGTGTAGTGCTCAGTCCCTACTAGAACTCAGGTAATTTTCAGATGATTAGAATTATTAAATTTGGAAGAAATAAATTTTTAATAACTTTTTAACGAAATTTCGATTGTCTGATAGCGTTCGGGTGAGGGTGCTACTACTTAAAAATTAAAATAAAATTCTCTATTGTTTAAGATTGTTTAGTGCTCAGTCCCTACTAGAACTCAGGTAATTTTCAGATGATTAGAATTATTAAATTTGGAAGAAATAAATTTTTAATAACTTTTTAACGAAATTTCGATTGTCTGATAGCGTTCGGGTGAGGGTGCTACTACTTAAAAATTAAAATAAAATTCTCTATTGTTTAAGATTGTTTAGTGCTCAGTCCCTACTAGAACTCAGGTAATTTTCAGATGATTAGAATTATTAAATTTGGAAGAAATAAATTTTTAATAACTTTTTATCGAAATTTTGATTGTCTGATAGCGTTCGGGTGAGGGTGCTACTACTTAAAAATCAAAATAAAATTCTCTATTCTTCAAAATTGTGTAGTGTTCAGTCCCTACTAGAACTCAGGTAATTTTCAGATGATTAGAATTACTAAATTTGGAAAAAATGAATTTTTAATAACTTTTTAACGAAATTTCGATTGTCTGATAGCGTTCGGGTGAGGGTGCTACTACTTAAAAATCAAAATAAAATTCTCTATTCTTCAAGATTGTGTAGTGTTCAGTCCCTACTAGAACTCAGGTAATTTTCAGATGATTAGAATTACTAAATTTAGAAGAAATTAATTTTTTTTGACGATTTCACAAAATTTCAATTGTCTGATAGCGTACGGGTGGACCTGCTACTACTTAAAAATCGAAATAAAATTCTCTATTCTTCAAGATTGTGTAGTGTTCAGTCCCTACTAGAACTCAGGTAATTTTCAGATGATTAGAATTACTAAATTTAGAAGAAATTAATTTTTTTTGACGATTTCACAAAATTTCAATTGTCTGATAGCGTACGGGTGGACCTGCTACTACTTAAAAATCGAAATATAATTCGCTATTCTTCAAGATTGTGTAGTGTTCAGTCCCTACTAGAACTCAGGTAATTTTCAGATGATTAGAATTATTAAATTTGGAAGAAATAAATTTTTAATAACTTTTTAACGAAATTTCGATTGTCTGATAGCGTTCGGGTGAGGGTGCTACTACTTAAAAATCAAAATAAAATTCTCTATTCTTCAAGATTGTGTAGTGTTCAGTCCCTACTAGAACTCAGGTAATTTTCAGATGATTAGAATTACTAAATTTGGAAAAAATGAATTTTTAATAACTTTTTAACGAAATTTCGATTGTCTGATAGCGTTCGGGTGAGGGTGCTACTACTTAAAAATCAAAATAAAATTCTCTATTCTTCAAAATTGTGTAGTGTTCAGTCCCTACTAGAACTCAGGTAATTTTCAGATGATTAGAATTACTTAATTTGGAAAAAATGAATTTTTAATAACTTTTTAACGAAATTTCGATTGTCTGATAGCGTTCGGGTGAGGGTGCTACTACTTAAAAATCAAAATAAAATTCTCTATTCTTCAAAATTGTGTAGTGTTCAGTCCCTACTAGAACTCAGGTAATTTTCAGATGATTAGAATTACTAAATTTGGAAAAAATGAATTTTTTTTGACGATTTCACAAAATTTCGATTGTCTGATAGCGTACGGGTGGACCTGCTACTACTTAAAAATTAAAATAAAATTCTCTATTCTTCAAGATTGTGTAGGGCTCAGTCCCTACTAGAACTCAGGTAATTTTCAGATGATTAGAATTACTAAATTTAGAAGAAATTAATTTTTTTTGACGATTTCACAAAATTTCAATTGTCTGATAGCGTTCGGGTGAGGGTGCTACTACTTAAAAATCAAAATAAAATTCTCTATTCTTCAAAATTGTGTAGTGTTCAGTCTCTACTAGAACTCAGGTAATTTTCAGATGATTAGAATTACTAAATTTGGAAAAAATGAATTTTTTTTGACGATTTCACAAAATTTCGATTGTCTGATAGCGTACGGGTGGACCTGCTACTACTTAAAAATCGAAATAAAATTCGCTATTCTTTAAGATTGTGTAGTGTTCAGTCCCTACTAGAACTCAGGTAATTTTTAGATGATTAGAATTAATAAATTTGGAAAAAATGAATTTTTTTTGACGATTTCACAAAATTTCGATTGTCTGATAGCGTACGGGTGGACCTGCTACTACTTAAAAATCGAAATAAAATTCGCTATTCTTCAAGATTGTGTAGTGTTCAGTTCCTACTAGAACTCAAGTAATTTTCAGATGATTGGAATTATTAAATTTGGAAGAAATAAATTTTTAATAACTTTTTAACGAAATGTCGATTGTCTGATAGCGTTCGGGTAAGGGTGCTACTACTTAAAAATTAAAATAAAATTCTCTATTCTTCAAGATTGTGTAGGGCTCAGTCCCTACTAGAACTCAGGTGATTTTCAGATGATTAGAATTATTAAATTTGGAAGAAATAAATTTTTAATAACTTTTTAACGAAATTTCGATTGTCTGATAGAGTTCGGGTGAGGGTGCTACTACTTCAAAATCAAAATAAAATTCTCTATTCTTCAAGATTGTGTAGTGTTCAGTCCCTACAAGAACTCAGGTAATTTTCAGATGATTAGAATTACTAAATTTAGAAGAAATTAATTTTTTTTGACGATTTCACAAAATTTCAATTGTCTGATAGCGTACGGGTGGACCTGCTACTACTTAAAAATTAAAATAAAATTCTCTATTCTTCAAGATTGTGTAGGGCTCAGTCCCTACTAGAACTCAGGTAATTTTCAGATGATTAGAATTACTAAATTTGGAAAAAATGAATTTTTTTTTACGATTTCACAAAATTTTGATTGTCTGATAGCGTACGGGTGGACCTGCTACTACTTAAAAATCGAAATAAAATTCGCTATTCTTCAAGATTGTGTAGTGCTCAGTCCCTACTAGAACTCAGGTAATTTTCAGATGATTAGAATTATTAAATTTGGAAGAAATAAATTTTTAATAACTTTTTAACGAAATTTCGATTGTCTGATAGCGTTCGGGTGAGGGTGCTACTACTTAAAAATTAAAATAAAATTCTCTATTGTTTAAGATTGTTTAGTGCTCAGTCCCTACTAGAACTCAGGTAATTTTCAGATGATTAGAATTATTAAATTTGGAAGAAATAAATTTTTAATAACTTTTTAACGAAATTTCGATTGTCTGATAGCGTTCGGGTGAGGGTGCTACTACTTAAAAATTAAAATAAAATTCTCTATTGTTTAAGATTGTTTAGTGCTCAGTCCCTACTAGAACTCAGGTAATTTTCAGATGATTAGAATTATTAAATTTGGAAGAAATAAATTTTTAATAACTTTTTATCGAAATTTTGATTGTCTGATAGCGTTCGGGTGAGGGTGCTACTACTTAAAAATCAAAATAAAATTCTCTATTCTTCAAAATTGTGTAGTGTTCAGTCCCTACTAGAACTCAGGTAATTTTCAGATGATTAGAATTACTAAATTTGGAAAAAATGAATTTTTTTTGACGATTTCACAAAATTTCGATTGTCTGATAGCGTACGGGTGGACCTGCTACTACTTAAAAATCGAAATAAAATTCGCTATTCTTCAAGATTGTGTAGTGTTCAGTCCCTACTAGAACTCAGGTAATTTTCAGATGATTAGAATTACTAAATTTGGAAAAAATGAATTTTTTTTGACGATTTCACAAAATTTCAATTGTCTGATAGCGTACGGGTGGACCTGCTACTACTTAAAAATTAAAATAAAATTCTCTATTCTTCAAGATTGTGTAGGGCTCAGTCCCTACTAGAACTCAGGTGATTTTCAGATGATTAGAATTAATAAATTTGGAAAAAATGAATTTTTTTTGACGATTTCACAAAATTTCGATTGTCTGATAGCGTACGGGTGGACCTGCTACTACTTAAAAATCGAAATAAAATTCGCTATTCTTCAAGATTGTGTAGGGCTCAGTCCCTACTAGAACTCAGGTGATTTTCAGATGATTAGAATTCTTAAATTTGGAAGAAATAAATAATTACTTATATAAATAATTGAATTGTTTCGAAGAATTTATTAAAATTTTTTTAAAAATTAAATTCTTTAATGAAATCTTTTTAAAATTGTATTAGAACTAATTGAATTTTTGGGAAGAATTTTATTAAAATTTTTTAAAACAATTGAATTTCGGAGTAAAATTTTAATATTTATAAAGATAATTGAAATTATGAGGAGAATTTTAAAAAATTGTTGACCATGATTTAATTTTTGCAAAGAATTTTATTACTTTTGAAAATAATTGAATTTTTGCAATTATTTGTAACTTTTCAAAAATTTATTAAAAAATAACTAATTATTAGTGAATAAATAAATAAATATGAAAATAGAAAAATTTCTTAAGTTGAATTGGTTATCTAAACTTTTATTCGTTTTAAAATAAGCTATAAGTGTAAATTTATCTGATAATGAGTTTATAATTAAACTGTTTAATTAGTCAAAAATTACTATTTAAATTTGAGACTTATTTTTTATTATCAAATTTACAGAAACTTTATTTTTAAGTTTTAGTTAAAAACAATTAATTTCATAATAAAAAATACGTAAGTAACTGATTTAAATTAATATTTTTTTAATAAATAGTTAATAATGACAAAGTATTAGTTAAATTTACAAGAGTTAACTAATTCAACTAAAAATTTCGCTTATTTAGTAAAATTTAGTAAAAGAAAATTCTATCAAAGGAAATCTGTACTAGTTGAAATCCTCGTTAATCATTTTTATGGAAATAAGAAGAGAGAAAGGCTGAATACAATAATAAAAATAAAGCAATAAACAAAAGAATATAAAAATAAGAAATTTTTATCCCTTTCTTTTTTATATTCCAGACAAATTTGGAATTTCAAAATTTATAGTCGCACACTATTATGGAAAAAAAGCCAGTGAGAATAAAACATATTTTAAAGGACACTTTTGCATTTCTTCAAAGTGTTTCTTAAAATATAATTTTTACGTTACGTACGTAAATCTACAGAACAACGAATTATCGCGATTAGCATTACTTAACACATTGTTGAACCCTTGGGAATGATTGTGCACTTGTCGCACAGTGACATCTCTTAATATTACAAACACAATATCGAATGCATTCACAGGAAAAATATAATTAATAGAAAACGAATTATATAATTTAAAATCAACAACCCAGAGAAAAATTTTATTTAAAACAAATATAATTTATATAAGTTAAATAATCATTATATTTGAACTAAATGAAATTTTATTTAAGTCAAATAAAATTTATTTAAATCAAATAAAATTTATTTAAATTAAACAAAATTTATTTAAACCAAATTAACTTTATTTAAATCAAATAAAATTTATTCAAAACAAATAAAAAGTCTATTTGGCTCTGAGTAAGAAAAATTAAACCCAAAAAAAACAATGGTATAAAGCCTATAACGTAACACAATAAAGAAAAACATTAATTTGATTCGACAATTAAAATAACTCAATGCCACTAATTCCAAAGAAAATTAATAACACGTTTCTACACCAATGCAATTATTATAGTGACTGTTCAAATGTACCCAGTAATTAAGTACACTGTACATTATAAATGGACCATAACTCACACGCTCTGCAAAAGCAGCAAAATCATTTGCGCCTCACACAAAATACATCCTCTTTCCGTTTTATCATCGCAAAATTAATAATTGAAATTACAAAAGAGTCAGTTGATTTGAAGACAAAAATAAAAAAAAGAAAAAAAATTCCTCCCACAAAACAAATTGAAACCTATATTGATAACTTGGTCGTCAAATATTGAATCAAGTTAGGAGAAAATATACAGTTATTTAGACGCTTTTCAAAAAGTAAAAATCATATTTCCAAGTCGGCTCTTGGTGCTTTGACTCTTCCTTGAAGAATGCTAATTTGTTGACACTGAGTTTTAAGCGCCATGCGTCGAAACTCGCACCAAGTTTCCAAATGGCGTCGCATAACATTCAGAGAGTCTCGCGCTATTTATTCTACGAAATACCGCAATGGAAATTCTTTTTAGTCCTTCGGAGAAGAAGAAATAATTGCGTACGTGCGCGTACGTCTTTCAATCGGTAGTAAACTTTGTAGTCTGCACCTTTACAAATCGCACAATGGCCCTGAACTTTTCATTGCTAATTGTCTACACCGCGCAATTTCAAAGTAGACATACATTTTGCATCACTATATATATATATATATATGTATATAAATACATGTGCGAATCTTTGTACTCTGTCTATATGTATATTAAAAGATAAACGTTCCATTGAATATTATTTTTTGTCTCTCTTCAATTCTCACTCTCGTGAAATTTTATTTAGTTTGTAATTTATCACTATTATATTGAAACTAGAAAAAATTACGCCACACAAAATCGAAGAGCTACAAGAGAACACGTTTATTCTCATATGAAATAAAACTAATCGTTTGTAAAGAGAAATATGTGTTAAATATCATTTCGCAAATAATTGTATATAAAATATCTTTTCGGAAATAATTTTATAAAATAAAAATATTTTGTATAATAAAATATTTTTATCTTTCAATTTTAAAAAAGTTTCTCAGATAGCACGAAACCTTGCAGAAGTATTAAAATTCTCTTTAAAAAATAATACAACCTTTACACTTATGAAACGTAAAATTGAAAAAATTGAAAATTGTGTTTTATGTATTTTTTGCAAGTTATTGCGGTTATCTAGGCAACCGCGGTGTCATAAAGGGTTGACCCTAATAAATTTCAGCGTCGATATAAAATCAGAAAAAAATTCTTTCTTTAGTTTGAAGATATTTTTTTAGTGAATGAACATAAATCACAACTAATGCTAAAGTTGGTTGTATTGCTTACGAGTGTAAATAAAAAAAGTAAATATAAAAGTAAATAAAAGTAAACAAAAAAGTAAAAAAAAGAAGTAAATAAAATGGCAAAAAAATGTACCGAGAAAATAAAAACGCCCTTCTTAATTAAAAAAAAGCCCCTAAGTTTATAATCGATTCTAAAAATCGTATTAAAAAATGCCAAGACCAGCTTTTTTTCGAGATTCAAAGACCTTTTTTAAAAACAAGACCAACTTTAGTAAAAGAGTCCTAATTTGATAATCGATTGCAAAAATCGAATAAAAAGTTCTATAGTTTCTAAGTAATGTCGTGTTTCAGAAAAAAACCTTTTTTGAAAAAAAAAATTATTCACAGTGATTTTTTATAACTTTGGGTAAAAAAAGGGATTTTATTTTTCAAACCCAGAGAATAATTTTATTTAAACTAAATAAAATTTACGCAAATAAAATTTCTACTAATTCATTAGTTAAATTTACTAATTTAAAAGCAAAAAGGCAGCCACTAATTCAAATTAGTAAACATTTTTATTAATTATTAGATACTCAAAAAAATTTTCTATTACATTTATTTTCAAATTTCTTCAAAAGTAAAATTATTCGAAAGCAGCAATAACTTCTTTTTTAAATAAATATTTCAAATGCAAACCTTTTGAAATTCAATAACTTATGAGAATATTATTATAAAACATGAAGATATCGACCACTCCGAGTCTTCGATTCGGAGTGATCGGTTTCTTCATGTTTTATAATAAATTTAAGATGACAGCGAGATAAAATCATTATTTTATATCATAAGAATATTGTAACTATAAATTAAAATTTTCAAAGATTCTAATCTGAACCCTTTTCAAAATTCAATTATTTCTAAAACTTCACACTCTAATGGTTTTAATATTCAATTATAATTTTAAATTTTAAATGAAATTCATTTTTTAATCGATTTTTATTAGAAAAATTGTCGAGAATTCAATTATTTAAATACAAAAATAAATAATTTACTAAATAATTGGATATTTTTTAAAAATTGAATTTTTATGAAGAATTTTATCAAAAATTTTAAAAAATAATTGAATTCCTATGAAAAATTTTATTTATGAACATAATTGAATTCCGGAGAACAATATTACACGGAGAAAAAGGAATAGTTGACATATCCAGATACATGGATATCACAGCCATATTATATTGAAAAATACGGGATATCCATACACGGAGAAAATTTGTTCCTTACATTTTACCGAATTTTTCAATAAAGTTGGGATATAGTAGCATAATCGTAATTTTTAATAAATTTTATATTATTTTTTTGGTAACAATATTTAAAATCTAATGTGATATCTTTATTCCTTAAGAACTAGTACTGTAAAAGTTGAAAAAAAATTGAAACTGAACGTTTAATGTAAATTAAATAAATACCTCCTTGATAGGCACTAACGTTTCAGGAATAGTTCGGTAAAACTTTCTTGACTTGCTTAAAGTGTTAGTTTTTAGGAATAGTTCGGTAAAACTTCCGTGACTTGCCTAAAGTTTTAGTTTTCTGGATTGAAATACTTTATTTCAAGTGTCCCGCAGCCAAATAAAAGACTTTCACACTAATAGTTGATTTTTCCAACTTATTTAGACTTAATTAATAATCATTTTATTATTATTTAAATTAAAATTCAATTAATTAATTATTTTAAACACTTATTAATTGCCAAATATGTAATAAATGCTTTTAAATCATGTAAAAAGAAAATATAAAATGGCAATAACATACTTATTTTTTTAACATATAATTTATTCATTTTAATTAAATATGAATAATAGTAAGTAAGTAAGCAAGCAATTAAGAAAGCAAGTAAGTAAGCAAGTAAACATAAGTAAGTAAGCAAAAAGGAAATAAATAAGTAAGCAATCAAACATATAAGTAAGTATGTAAGTAAGTAAATAAGTAGGTAAGCAAGTAAGCAAAAAGGAAATAACTTGCTTGCTTACTAGCTTACTTTCTTATTTGCATACTTACTTGCTTATTTATTTCTTGCTTACTTTGCTTACTTGCTTACCTACTTATTTGCTTACTTCCTAATTTCCTTCTTGCTTACTTGCTTGTTTTCTTTCTGCTTACTTACTTCCTTATATGCTTACTTGCTTACTTTCTTATTTCCTTCTTGCTTACTTTGCTTACTTGCTTATTTCCTCCTTTCTTACTTTGCTTACTTGCTTATTTCCTTCTTGATTACTTACTTTCTTATTTGCTTACTTTCTTACTTGCTTATTTCCATCTTGCTTACTTAATGCCTTATTTGCTTACTTGCTTATTTCCTTTTCGCTTTTTAATTCCTCACAATTATTATTTAATATTTCAGAAAGATTAATTTTCTATTAATTAATTTAATAATTTCCAACTTGGACTTTTAATATGTATATTTTTAATTTTAAACACAAAAATTTGAGAATAATAAGGATTTTCATAAATTATTGTTTTATTCCATTAAATACAAATTTAAACATTTTTCTTTATAATAATAAAAACATAATTTAAAAATATTTCATAAATTGACCTTGAATATAGTTAGAAATGATTCATTAATATAAATAATTTTTAATTTTGTACAACGATAGTTTATTAATTTGAATCTTTCTCACAAGCGGTGAAATAAAATTGAGATTAATATATAAGGACAGTTGAAACTTTCTGAAGCATTAATGTAAAGCGTGCGATGTGTGTATTAGTGTATGCGTTTAGAATGTACTGTAGGCAGGTGTATCAATTAGTATTTGTTCGTAAACAATTGTAGGGGGTTTAGGTAGTGATTAAAGTAGGTAAATTGAGAGTTACGGCAGTATTAATATAGATCTACTGAAGTAACATTATTTTTTATTTTTGTTCTTCAAGTTTTACCGAACTTTCAGTAAATTGCAACTCGTCAGTTTTACCGAAGACTTTATCCTACGTTTTACCGAACTATTCAATAAATTGCAACTCGTCAGTTTTACCGAAGACTTTATCTTACGTTTTACCGAACTATTCAATAAATATGAATGTAGCGAGCACTTGGCTTACGTTTTACCGAACTGTAAGTGAAGCGCTAATACATGTATCGTGAGCTTTATGATTTTTACATTATTTTTCAATGCAATTTCTTTTACAGTCTAGTTCTTGAAAAATTACTGTTTTGACACTTCATCCCAGTTTTACCGAACTAAATTCAGTAAAATTTCAGGAATAAATTTTCTCCGTGTAGTTAAGGTTGCTTCATCCATATTCTATGGCTGGCTGTATATTGTTGGAGCAGCAAAAGACCTATGGTTGGGTGATCCATAGTAATGGAAATGGGAAACAAAAAATTGGAATCACTCAATTAATTAAATTCAATGTCACTTGAGATATTTTATACACATTTTTGTTAATTAATACACACCACTTATTGAATAACCGCATATTAACGAAATAAATTATTAATCGATGGGGGAGACACGAACCCTAGACCTAACGCATACCAAACACTAACGCTATCCACTACACTATACACACAACTACAATATTTGAGCATATAATATTCCTTATATACTCTACACATATTTTATGAAAATGAATTTACATAAACACTAATAGACAATAACGATAATAAATAATGAACAATTATAACACTATTTATACACAATAAACTCACAACGCGATTATATAGACGTGACAGGAAACCGACGCGACGGACAAATTGAGACGACCATTTTTAAATGGATGCCATGATAATGAATTGCGCGCAACATGTATCGAAATTTTGAACTAACTATGGATCTCCCAACCAAAGATTATATGGATGAGGCAGCCATATGTGAAAATCCATAGCATAAATTGTAAGCCCAACCATGCCTATGGATGTCACATCCATATTTGATTCAACAATATAATATGGCTCCCTCATCCATTGAATATGGAATGTGCTTCCATTCTGAAAGTTGTCTCTTCCATTGAATTGGATAACACACCAATATTCTGCTCAACAATATTTTTATGGATATCTCTTCCAGACCTTTTCTTTCCGTGTATTATTTATGATAATAATTAATTTCTTGTAAAGAATTTTTTTTCAAAATTTTTTAAATAATTGAATTTGTTAGAATTTTTTAAAACTTTTTGAAAATAATTGAATTCCTGTGGAATTTGTATTAAAATTTTGTTTAAATAATTGAATTCTTTTGGAAAATGTTATTAAAATAGTAGATATTAAAAATAATTGAAATGAGAAAAATTTTTTAAAATAATTGAATTCCTGTGAAAAATCTTATTTATTGAACATAATTGAATTCCGGAGAACAATATTATTATTTATGATAATAATTAATTTCTTGTGAAGAATTTTATTTAAAAACTTTTTAAATAATTGAATTTTTCAGAATTTTTAAAAACTTTTTAAAAATAATTGAATTCCTGTGAAATTTGTATTAAAATTTTGTTTAAATAATTGGATTCTTTTGGAAAATGTTATTAAAATAGTAGATATTAAAAATAATTGAAATGAGGAAAATTTTTGAAAATAATTGAATTCTTGGGAAGAATTGCATTAAAATATCTTAAATAATTGAATTGCTTCGAAGAATTTTATTTTTTACGAAGATAAAGATCAATTGATAAAGATCAATTTGCTTATTATAATTTTTTTAATTAATTGAATTCTCGAGAAAAATTTTATTATTTATATGAAAATAATAGATTTCTTGTGAAGAATTTTATTCAAATTTTTTTAAATAATTGAATTCCTTTAAAAAAATGTATTATTTGTTTAAATAATTGAAATTTTGCAAAGAATGTTATTAAATTTTTTGAAAATAATTGAATTTCAGGGGAAGATTTTTATTATTTATAAAGATAATTGAAATTTTGACGAGAATTTTTTTTTAATTTTTGAACATAATTGAATTTATTCGAAGAAGTTTATCACTTTTGAAAATAATTGAATTTCTATAATCAGTTCTTAAAATTTTTATTTAAATTCATTAAAAAAGGAAATTTTCTAAAATTTTAAATTGAAACCTTTGAAGTTCTTCTTTTTATGAAGATGGTAAACGCAACTCTTTTGAAATCCAATTAATTTTAAACTTTTTAAATAAAACTTAGGGTAGAGTGGGGTAAAAAAGCCATGGTGTAAAAAAGCCATTTGAGTTTTATTTAAAAACTATTAAGCCGATTTATCAGCTGTTTAGAATATAAATACTATTAGGTAATACGCAACTTTTGAATCTAGTTTGAATGTTGTACCTAGATTAATATTGTTTTTATTGTAATTTTAATTTTTTGTTGCTTTTTTGAAAACATTTTGGTGAACTTTTCAAACATATTACAGTCTGATTAAGTGAACGAATAATAAAAATAAATGTTTGTACATAAGGAGAAAAGTATACCGAAAACGTATACAATGTTAATTTTTGGAAATTGAACTGAATTAACAATTTATTTTTGCTTTTTTAATAACTGGTCTTAAGTGCACGGAGAAAATTTGTTCCTTACATTTTACCGAATTTTTCAATAAACTTGGGATATAGTAGCATAATCGTAATTTTTAATAATTTTTATATTATTTTTTCGGTAACAATATTTAAAATCTAATGTGATATCTTTATTCCTTAAGAACTAGTACTGTAAAAGTTGAAAAAAAATTGAAACTGAACGTTTAATGTAAATTAAATAAATACCTCCTTGATGGGCACTAACGTTTCAGGAATAGTTCGGTAAAACTTTCTTGACTTGCTTAAAGTGTTAGTTTTCAGGAATAGTTCGGTAAAACTTCCTTGACTTGCCTAAAGTTTTAGTTTTCTGGATTGAAATACTTTATTTCAAGTGTCCCGCAGTCAAATGAAAGACTTTCACACTAATAGTTGATTTTTCCAACTTATTTAGACTTAATTAATAATCATTTTATTATTATTTAAATTAAAATTCAATTATATAATTATTTTAAACACTTATTAATTGCCAAATATGTAATAAATGCTTTTAAATCATGTAAAAAGAAAATATAAAATGGCAATAACATACTTATTTTTTTAACATATAATTTATTCATTTTAATTAAATATGAATAATAGTAAGTAAGTAAGCAAGTAAACATAAGTAAGTAAGCAAAAAGGAAATAAATAATAGTAAGCAATTAAACATATAAGTAAGTAAGTAAATAAGTATGTAAGCAAGTAAGCAAAAAGGAAATAACTTGCTTGCTTACTAGCTTACTTTCTTATTTGCATACTTACTTGCTTATTTCTTTCTTGCTTACTTTGCTTACTTGCTTACCTACTTATTTGCTTACTTCCTTGTTTCCTTTTTGCTTACTTACTTCCTTATATGCTTACTTGCTTACTTTCTTATTTCCTTCTTGCTTACTTTGCTTACTTGCTTACCTACTTATTTGCTTACTTCCTAATTTCCTTCTTGCTTACTTGCTTGTTTCCTTTCTGCTTACTTACTTCCTTATATGCTTACTTGCTTACTTTCTTATTTCCTTCTTGCTTACTTTGCTTACTTGCTTATTTCTTTCTTGCTTACTTTGCTTACTTGCTTATTTCCTTCTTGCTTACTTTGCTTATTTCTTTCTTGCTTACTTTGCTTACTTGCATATTTCTTTCTTGGTTACTTTGCTTACTTGCTTACCTACTTATTTGCTTACTTCCTAATTTCCTTCTTGCTTACTTGCTTGTTTCCTTTCTGATTACTTACTTCCTTATATGCTTACTTGCTTACTTTCTTATTTCCTTCTTGCTTACTTATGCTTATTTCTTTCTTGATTACTTACTTTCTTACTTGCTTATTTCCATCTTGCTTACTTAATGCCTTATTTGCTTACTTGCTTATTTCCTTTTCGCTTTTTAATTCCTCACAATTATTATTTAATATTTCAGAAAGATTAATTTTCTATTAATAAATTTAATAATTTCCAACTTGGACTTTTAATATGTATATTTTTAATTTTAAACACAAAAATTTGAGAATAATAAGGATTTTCATAAATTATTGTTTTATTCCATTAAATACAAATTTAAACATTTTTCTTTATAATAATAAAAACATAATTTAAAAATATTTCATAAATTGACCTTGAATATAGTTAGAAATGATTCATTAATATAAATAATTTTTAATTTTGTACAACGATAGTTTATTAATTTGAATCTTTTTCACAAGCGGTGAAATAAAATTGAGATTAATATATAAGGACAGTTGAAACTTTCTGAAGCATTAATGTAAAGCGTGCGATGTGTGTATTAGTGTATGCGTTTAGAATGTACTGTAGGCAGGTGTATCAATTAGTATTTGTTCGTAAACAATTGTAGGGGGTTTAGGTAGTGATTAAAGTAGGTAGATTGAGAGTTACGGCAGTATTAATATAGATCTACTGAAGTAACATTATTTTTTATTTTTGTTCTTCAAGATTTACCGAACTTTCAGTAAATTGCAACTCGTCAGTTTTACCGAAGACTTTATCTTACGTTTTACCGAACTATTCAATAAATATGAATGTAGCGAGCACTTGGCTTACGTTTTACCGAACTGTAAGTGAAGCGCTAATACATGTATCGTGAGCTTTATGATTTTTACATTATTTTTCAATGCAATTTCTTTTACAGTCTAGTTTTTGAAAAATTACTGTTTTGACACTTCATCCCAGTTTTACCGAACTAAATTCAGTAAAATTTCAGGAATAAATTTTCTCCGTGTGTAAAAAAGCCAGGGCAAAAAATCCATTGAATATTTTGTGAAATTCACTTGTTTTCTATTTAAACTAACCTTCTTATTTTACAAAATTTCTCGTGTTTATTTAATAAAATTAATTAAATACGACGAAAAAGTAGTTCAAAGTGCATTAAAAAAATAAACAATGAATAAACGGTTGCAACGAAATATGTTATCTGTGGTGAAACTTAAAGAGAACTTCTAAAAAAGGTACGAAAAATTGGCAGTGCAAATCGAAAACAGGTAAACTCAATATAATTTTCAATTTTGCTTGCTAAAAACTCTTTCATAATTATTAAAATATTTTTCAAATAAGACTATTTGTCATATAAATAAAGGAAAACTATAAAAATACCTAAATTGATAACATGTTTTGCTAAAATCGTAGGGTGGCTTTTTCACCCCACCAGGTGGTGCAAAAAAGCCACTTACAGTGCTTTCGTAAAACTCTTATAACTTAGTCCTTTCATGAGATAAAAAATATTTCCGTCAAGAATTTTTAAGCTTAATAACTAAACTTTCAATAACAATTGGAAATTTGTGAAAAAAATTTTAAATACAGATTTTACAGCATCAAAAGTAAAAATGTGGCTTTTTTACCCCACTCTACCCTATTCATTAAATAATTTCTAAGTAATAATTTTATGATAATTCTTCAAGAATTAAATTATTTAAAAAGAAATTATTGTCAGAAATAGAAAAAATTGAAGGTTTTGTATTATAATTCTTGTCACTTTCATAGTTTAAGAGGCAAACAAAAAGAACACCAAAATTCAAAATTTTCTTATAAATTCTCAAAATTTAATTTTTTCCAGTACTTTTAATAAAAAAAACCCTGACTTTTCCCTGATTTCCCTGGCCAATTCTAATTTCCCTGACTTTTCCTGAATTCCCTAACCTGTGGCAACCTTGCATAATAAATAAATAAATATAGAACTAAAAAAATAAAATTACACCTCTTCAATTTCAAAAAACAATTTAACCCAATCCAACTACCCTAAATTGCAAAAGCAGGGAACTATGTCACTAGTTTCCTCTAACTGAAAATCCAACTAAACCAAATAAAGAAGAATTATTTGCCTCTTTTATCGAAAATACGATTTCGTCACTAAATTTTTCATTGCTAATGGTATGAACGAGAGAGAGAGAGTAGCAAGAGTATTTTTTTTTGCTACCAAAAAAACGGGGTATAAGGAGGGAGGACAAATTGTTTGTCAGAGAGGGAGGAAAAAGGGGGTGGCGAGTGTGTATAGAAAGGAGATGGAGGAAATGGAATTCTGTGTGCGGTCGTTTTCGCAGTGTCTAGTCTTTTTTTGAGAAAATTGTATATAGAATATAGACGTAGGGCAAGCGACGCCCACGATGACGCCGAAGCAGGGGTTAGCTGCGCGAAAATGTCAGACCACTAGTCGTTTTACGATACACCCACGCTCGAAAAACTAGGACAAAGTCGATTCATTCATTCCTCTGATTCATAGATGTAAAAGAGTTCAAGACAGAAGGGGGTGTGTAATACACAGACTTCCTCAATCCATAAACAAAATTGAAGCGATACAATCTCATGAGAGATTGACTCCTGGAAAATGTTACCGGTCCGACTTCAAAGTATTTCCAAAATTTAATTATTTTCGTGTTCTCAATATTCGGCTAAGAGTGGGGCCTGGCGGGTTGAATCGCGGGGTCGATGAAAAGTGCGATTGATTAATTTATTAATTGACTTTCGCAATTCATCGACACGGGATCAACAGCGGCTACGCTCTCACGTGCCGGCCGAGGACACGGAAGGTAGTTTTTTTTTTAAATTCAAATTTATTTAAAAATTCAGTTTATTATTTTTTGTTTTGTAAAATATGTGTTTCTTTTTGTGTTAAATATAAAGTGTGGCCGTTAATGACCATTGGATACGGATTTAATAAAATGAAGATATTTATTTATAATATTGGACGAATATGGTGACTTGGAAGTCGGAACCGGTCGGGAAACCAAAATCTTCCTCAACAGAACGAGTATTCTTTGCCAACTGTTGGGTGACTCGTAAGTGCACGACCGTAATTAATAAAGTGGCCCTGGAGATTTCAGGTCCACAAATTTATAAATCTTGATAATTAAAATAAAATTATTATTTAAAAATGTCTATGTCTGATGGTATAAAAGAAAGAGAGTGATTTTAGTCGTGTGATGAATTGCGAATTATTCTTTTTAATTATTTTGTTTATTAATTTATTATTTTGATTGATTTCTTTTTAAATATTGTTATTTGGATGTGCGTATGTTTGTGTGTCTATTTGTCATTTTATTTTCTATACTTGTATAAATCCCTGACGTCAGGCCTATTTGAATTAAACTTTTGACGGAAATACACATTTTATTTCTTTTTGTAAATTATTTGTGTGTTTATTAATCGAGTATTTTGTATTTTGTGCAATTTCATGGTTTTATTTTATTATTTTAAATTCTGTGTTTTATAATTTTTATTGTTTTTTGTATTTTGTATTGTCGCGGTTTTTATTTATTTTCATGAAATAAGAAAATCGTTACAAAATTTTCAAGACATTCCGCGCCCCTAATTTCAAATCAATTTTTCATTCCCCCATTTTTCAAGAAATTTTCAAGATGCTTTAGCGGGCGTTTATTTGCCTTCTATTTTCTCCATTCCCCCGGATCTTATGAATCTTATTATACACTATTTATCATTTCTCCACCCCCCTAATTCTCTCTTATACCAAAGTACATATATCAGGGTTATCACGAAAATTTGATTTTTCTTTTCTATATGCAACTTTTCTCTGATTTTATGACAGAATTTTGACTTGTTGTCCGATCCTTAATCTCTAAAATTGAATCAGTGAAAGTCTGACTTTTATAGTGACTCTGTTCTCACGATTTTAACCAGTAAAATTTCACTAAAATTTCACTCTAAATCTAAATTAGTAGAATTCTACTAACTAACGGTAAAATTTTACTAATTAGTAATTTTCATAGACGACTTTTCTCCTTTTGGATTAGTAAAATATTACTAATTGTTAGTGAAATTTTATTAATTTTTAGTGGGATTTCACTAATTGATAGTTATCTAATTCACTAAATAAATTAGTAAAACTGTTTCATCGACAATTAACAAAAACAATTCTACTAAATTGTTCGTAATAATTTTATTACCAATTAGTAAAATTCTATTAAGAATTAGCAAAATTTCACTAATTACTATATTTTATTTTCCTGATTTTTTCCTAATTTTCCTCGCAAAAATATTTGTTTCTTTCTTAACCTGCTAATAAATTGAATTCCTGCAACGAATTTTATAATTCATGACAAAATTTAAATATTTATAAAAATAATTTTATTCTTGTGAAGAATTCTATAAAAATTTTTAAATAATTAATTTCTTTCGACTAATTTTGTTCAAATACGAATTTAAATAACTGCATTCCTAAGAAATTTTTATTATTCATGAAAAGAATGGAAATCTTACGAAGAATTTTACAAAAATTTTTTTAAATAATTGAATTCTGTTTGAAAATTTTCGGAAAATAGTAGATATTGAAAATCATTGAATTGCGAAAAATTTTTTTAAAAAATTAAATTTTACAAACAATTCTATTGAAATTTATGATAATAATTTTTTTTTATGAAAGAAAATTGAATTTCCATAAAGGAATTGATTACTTTTAAAAATAATTGAATTTCTGTAAAAGAATATTGTTATTTATGAAAATAATTGAATTTTTCATAGAATTTTATTAAAGTGCCTCAAAATAATTGAATTTTCGGGAATAATTTTGTTAGTTATCTTTAATAATTGAATTCTTTCGAAGAATTATTTATGTAAATAATTGAATACTTGGGAAGAATTTGATTAAAATCTAAAAGAATAATTGAATTATTTCAAAAAAATTTAATTAACATTTTATCTAAAATAATTGATTTCTTTCGAACAATTCTATTAAAATATTTAAAAATAATTGAATTCCTATGAAAAATTCTAATATTTTTGTAAATAACTGAATTCTTCAAAAGAATTTTAAAAAAACATTTTTTTAAATAATTGATTTTTTCGAGGAATTGAAATTAAAGTTTTAAGAATAATTACATGTTTTGAGCAATTCCTGTAAAATTGTATTAAAAATAATTAAAACTCTGCAATGAATTTTAGTATTTATAAAAATAATTGAATTATTGCAAAAAATTTTATTAAAATGTTTTAATAATGATTTGAATTTTTGAGAAAATTTTTTTTTTAAATTGAAATAATTGAAATCTTTATAAGAATTTTATTAAAATTTTTAAAAAGAATTGAATTTTCGTGAAAAAATTTGTTATTTTTAAAAATAATTGAATTCTTCATAAGAATTTTATAAACAATGTTTCAAATAATAAATTTTTTCGAAATGTAATAAATATTATGAAAATTTTATTTTAAATAATTGAATTCTTGTTGAAAACTTTATTTATGAAAATAATTGAATTTTGGATGAATTTTATCAATTTATTTTTTAAATAACGCAAAAAAGTAGTAAAAAGTAGGTTTTAGTAGATGAATTCGAAGCCTGCAATAATAATAATATAATTATACTAATTATATAATTTTACTAACATTTAGTAAAATTCTAATAAGAATTAGCAAAATTTCACTGATTTATAGTAAAATTATTACTAATAATAATAAAAATAATAATATAATTATACTACTAATTTGACAAAATTCCTGATTCCCCTGACCAATTTCAATTTCCCTAATTTTCCTGACCTACGTCAACCCTGATTATATGAATGAACTCTCTAGCCACACATTTTTGGCAGAGACGTACATTAAAAACAAATTTCCACAATTTAATTTCCGAATTTTCATCCAATATTGAAAAGAAAGAAGTAGAAGAAGAAGAAAAAGAAAAAGAAAAAAAACTGCTGTAAATTTAAAAAGTTTTCTTTTACTCTTGGGACGTATAAATGAAAATGATGGGTCAAACGATGTGCAACCAAAGTGTCCGGAAACCGCTGAAGAGACTACTTGCTTCCATCTCCGTTTGAATATCCTGTTAAATACAATACGTCTGCTATTTCTGGCTGCGAGCCATTGTCGATAACCTCCACTCTGTTGGCGAACGATGACAAGAATAGAACTTACTTTTCTTTCCCTTTTTAAAAGGATTTCTCTGTCATTTCATTGCCTAATTGTCAAATTAGCCAAGACTTCATTTATTCATCTAAAACCTGCCATTTTTTTCCACTGCTTTTTTCTACCTTTTCCCCTTTTTATACTTTTGGTACTGTTTTAATTTTTTAAAATAGTTTTTAATTTTTGATAAATTTAAAAATTTTTTTGATACAATTTTGTTTTGTTTTAATGACTTTAATTTTTTTCTATACTTTATTTTTCTAATGCTTTTTTTACGTTACAGCCAAATAAAAAATAAATCCATGACTCAGAAAAATAATAAACAATTCGAGATCAAATGCACGTGGTATAGAGTGAGTTTCAAAGAAAAGCCTATATGAAGGAATGCGAGTGAACTCGGACCGTATTGAGTCAGACCACAGCAAGTGAGCCAAGTAAGCATAAAATAAACGACTCTACGCACGACTCACGCAGTCTAACACACGTACTTACAAATAATAATGCAATTCTACCTATAGCACGTTACAACTTGAACCAAGTGTATTACTAAGAAGAAAGTAAATGGAATGAATATGAGAACAAGAAAATGAGATGTTGCAATTGCCGCACTATCAATGTCAACCAAGTAAATTAATGTAAATTGAAATATTTACGAATATCGCCACTATATATTTATACAAAAACAACAAAAAACAACATTTACCATAATAGTAATAAATTAATGTGAAATTATTTGACACGCTTCCTGCTACATTATAATATTGTGCCTACATATTTCTAGACAAAATATAGAAATTTTTCTTCTAGACTAAAAACACGTTGTGTTGCATTATAATACACTTGATACGATACTACACACAGTATATATTAGCAAAAAAATATGTATACATATATAAAAAAAAATATAATATATACATATTTTAAAAAAATATACATATCAGGGTTGACACAAATATTTATTTTTCCCTGATTTCCAGACAAAATTTTCATTTTTTCCCTGACACTAAAAAATATTCTGATTCACTCTAAAAATTATTAGATACTCAAAAAAATGTTCTATTACATTTATTTACAAATTTCTTTAATTGTAAAATTATTCAAAAACAAAACTTCTTTTTTCAATAAATATTTAATAATTATTTTCTCGTAGGAATTAAAATTCTTGAACACATTCAAATTCAAACCTTTTTGAAATCCAACAACTTGTAATAATTTAAATTACCAAAAAAATTTTTCAAAAAAATGTTAATTGTTTACAAAAATCCTAATAAAATCCTTCGCAAGAATTCAATTATTTTTACAACAGGGTGTTTTGTTAGATTAAAACAATTTTTTATTCACAATTATCAAAAATTATCAAATATTCGAAAAACCGAATATCTTAAAATTCAACTTTTTTCCTTATTTTTTATGGCATTTAGCTTCATTATTTTTGGGCTCTTCAAAAATACTTTACTTATTTAGTAGTCTCCACCCTTTGGAAAAAAATCTAAAACTATTAAAAATTATCAAAAATTAGAAAAACCGAATTTCTTAAAATTCAACATTTTTTCTTCTTTTTTATAGAAAATATTGAGAAAATAATTCCCTTACTTTTTACTAATTTTATTTCTGATTTCTTGGGACAAAAATATGGTGACATATTTAATAATAAATTAATATCTAATGATAAAAACAAACGATAGTAAAAATGTTCTAAGTTTTGTTAGATTAAAAAAATTGTTTATTCACAAAAATTTTAATTTTTGTTTAAATTTTTAGAAGTTTTCCTGACTTTCAATTAAATTCTCTGACATTTCCTGACTATTCCCTGACCTGTGGCAATTTTTTTCAGATTTGGAATGAAAATCAGAAAAAATAGAAATATATAATAATCATGGAGGCATAAAAATTTATGTCTTGACGTGTATGTCCTTGAAAACGTGCATCCATTTAAAATTCACGTTCATGCAATAAAGTATATATTATATTTCGTAAGAACGCATTTGCGGTTGTTTACCAAGTAGAAGCGACCTGTGCGAGAAATGAACATGGTATACAATAATGACACCAATTCCACTCGAGGTGTTGCAATTCCTTTTATCTATAAGATTCACGAGAGATAAACTCCTCCAATCAATAATCGAAAACTTACAATTATTTTCCAAATATAATATATTTAAGTCCGAGAGAAAATGGTCAAAGATTTTTTAAACGTTAAAAAAAGCAGGAATAATAATAATTGAATTTTTTCGAGGAATTTAAAAAAAATTTTTAAGAATGATTAAATTTTTCAAGGAATTCGATTAAAATTGCATTAAAAATAATTGAAATTCTATGATGAGTTTTATTATTCATGAAAATAATTAAATTTCTATAAAAAGTGTTATTATTTATGAAAATAACTGAATTAAGAAAATTGAAAAATTTTTTGAAAATAATTGAAACTTTTTAAAAATTCATTGGCCAACTCTCTCGAAATATAAATATTTTGCAAATTTGAAAAAATGACTATGTAACAATATACACCGAAAAAAATTTATTTGATTCAAATAAACGAGTAATTGTCTATATCAAATATTTATTTGTACCAAATGATTATTTATTTTCAGCAAATAATTTTTAATTAAATGAATTAAATGATAATTGCTTGAAATAATAAAATTGTTGGTTCAAATAGGTGCAATTTATTTGATTTAAATAACAATTATTTGATTCAAGTAAAGATTTGTTTAAGAATATATGCAAGTAACAAGTCAGTTGAATTAAATAAATTTTATTTTCAGTGCAAAAACTATTGTTACAGATTTTTAGTTTTAATAATTTAAAAAAATGTAATTTCATGATTTAAAAAAATATAATTTCATAATTTAAAAAAATGTAATTTTATAATTTCATGGGGGAGGTCAAAAATGGTCAAAATAGTGTGACGAATGGATAGCCCCTTCGGTCTTTAGAATTTTTAACTCAAATTATCCAAAATTTCAAAAAAATTTTATTTCAATCATTCAGAAATAATAATTTTTTAAAATTGGAAACGATAAATTTTAAAGTGAATTGCTCTATTTTTAGCCGAAGGAAACTACAAAAAGTAGTGACGAAAAATACTAATTTTTAAAATAGTTCCATTGAATTGAAAATAATTATTATTAATCAAAACTAAAGTGCTCTGAATAGAAAATGTTCCTAACAATTTCTTTAAAATTAGCTATTATTTACCTTTAAAAAAATTCCATTAACTTTGCATTCCCGAATTGTATTGATGTTGAGGAACATATTGTTGATCATGATGAATTAGACCCTAAAGAAATCTGTAAAGAATACACGCACAGTAAAAATTAAATCTTATTTTAAGGCAAGACTATTTCCCTTAAAATAAGATTTTGTTCTTACAGTCAACAAACAAGTACAATGTGATAATAATACAAACATTGTAAACAACATAGTGACAAAAAAGAAATAAATAGAAAAGTAAATATTACTGGTCAGTCCAGTAACTATGACTCAAATTGCACTGGAACTCCAGTTATTGAAATACACAATCGCAGCAAAACTTTAACGATTATTTCAGTACCGGCTTTAGGGCAGTGTGCAATTATACTTGCGTTAGAAGACGCCTTAATTACACAATGGCTGTGAGAAAACTTTTTTTTCTCTATTTGGGGAAAGATGCCACTGTATTTTCCACACAGACAACGCAAAAGTGATTAAAGCCGGCACTTCCTCAATTTTCTACCTACCCCTTGCTATTTCTAAACGCGGAATCTATTTCAAACATACTTGCAATAAATTTACCCCCCACCTTATACCTGAAAATTCCTAAATTTTATTAACAAAATGAAAAAATTAAATTTTTTTATGCAAATATAATACGTTCACTCTACGATCATCTTTCATGCCGCCAAGGTGCAAAAAGCCTACACTAGGGATAAAGGGGCACGTTAGGCTCACCCATACGTCCCGGGACGCATCCGTCACCTTAGCTCAAAAATCACTCAAAAAAAGGAAAACAAAATTCCTGAAAGAAATGATAAATTAAATTTTTAAATGCCATTTTTAAAAATTCTACTTTTAGCAATTAGTTAAAAATAAAAAAAACTATTAATTAAAACAAAAGAATCGAATAAAACGATAAATAATTGATTAAAACAAAACAATTCAGTCAAATATTAAATAATTGAATAAAACAAAAGAATTGAACGAAACATCAAATAATTGAATAAAACAAAACAATTGAATGAAGCAATAAATAACCCAGTAAAACTAATAATTAAATAAAACATGAAGTAATTGAATAACAATGTCATATACTGAACTAGAAAAATAAATATTGCAAAGAATTTTAAAATTAATATTTATTACTAGAGATAAAATTATTTTTTAAATTTCAAATTTACTTCTGATTACTTTTTATAAAACGGAAAAAATTTATTTTGAATTATATTAAAAATAGCAAAAGAGTAAAAATTAAATCTTATTTTAAGATAGGGATAAAAATTAATTGAGTCTTGAAACTAAGATTCGTCTCAATTTAAAATCAAAATTGTGTGAAAATAAATTATATTATTATAAATTAAAAAATAAATTATATATTAAATAAATTATAGTTCTTAAACAATTCAAGTAACTGAATTTCCAAAGAATGTAAAATTATTATCTTAATTTGACATAAACTCTTTTAAATTGAACACAACACAAAGCTAATGACTTTAGAAATTATCTTAATTTAATAAATTAATTAATTATCTTAAATTCGACACATTAAAAGAGCTAAAAATCAGCATTATAAATCAATTCTGAAAATCAATAATGACTGCCTTAACAATATTGCAAATTGAAAATAAGACTTCCCTCAAAATAAGATTTACTTTTTACACAAATAATGAAAATTAAATAATCAAAATGACATAAACATGTAAACAATAAAAAAAACATTGACAATAATATTATTTACGTAGTAACAGAAAATACTAGAAAATAATAAAATTTGTCAATGGCGTCACTATGTTGTTTTTTGTGTCTTCCCTGTTTCTAAACATTTAAGCAGTCAACAATATATTAAACAAAACAATAAAATAAATTAACTTTAAACAAAATGATATATTTAAAGAGAAAGAACAAGAAAGTTCAACAAGAAATTCAATAGTTGAAAATTGAATCAAAAAAATTTCTATGTATTTCTTAATAATTGAATTTCAATAATAAATAATTCATTAAGTGATTTGAAAGTTCTGAACGTTCAATTTATTTTTTCTCCAAATTAAGATTTTATTTCAATAATTTTGCATCACTGTTAAAAAAAGTTAATTATAAATTTTCTAAATGTAAAATTTTAGATTTTAATTTTATTGCAAACGGTAATTTATGAAAATATTTTAAATTTAAAAAAATTTCATTCATTTGAAAGTTAAAAACTTTTGGATCATTTAGTTAACGAAAGAAACTCAAATATTTGTCAAAACAGGGAAGAGCTTAATTTAAGAACCACTTGCTCATTAAACGGCGACTCCCACGTTGGTCGATGGATGCTTTGCCATCGCAACCTCCTCTACAGAAAAATGGGTGATGTGTCCAGGGGTGTCCAACAAAAATTGGGAAAAAATTCTCTGCCTTGCCTTGCACGGTGAATCCACTTACGTAGTCCGGGTGTCCTCCTTCTCATCCTCATCCTTCCTTTTTTTCCTTCAACTTCTTCTTCTTCTTCGAAAATGAACTGAAAAAAAATAATTTATTAAAAAGAAATTAAATTATTTGAAACATTTTAGTAAAATTACTTTTGATTTAGTACAATTACTTTTATTAAATATTTAAATCTATTTTTATTAATTATTAAAATTAATCAATCAAATTTATATTTCCGTAAGATTTAGTATTGAAAATAAACTCACTATTAGTAATCAACGCCTGGTGATGAATAAAAACGATGACTGCAACCTTTCTCCAGGAATTTTTATTTTCCTCCTCCAAGAAATCCAGAAGCAATAAGGAAAAAATGCCTCAAGTGAGACATCAGTGCATGGGCTGATGCATTGCAAGTTTGAATGCAATAAAAGACAGTTAGGAATTTGGTTAAATTTCATGAATTGAAATTTTTTGAGCAACTGCGTGCTCCAAACTGATTGGACATAACCTACAAAAATGTCTAATGTCAATAATCGTTAATTTATTAATTATTATAGTTAATATAATTAGTGCTTTAAAATAATATCATTAACTGTTGTTAATTGTAATTATCATGTTGTTAATATACTGAACATTTCTATCCTTTCTCAATTATGTCCAATTTAAAAACAAAATTATTGTAAATTATAATAAATAATACCATAAGTAATTTAATTTTAAATTAAATTAAATAATTATTATATTTAAATAATTATTAAATTATTATAATTATTAAATAATTAATTATAATTATTATGTTAATATAGGTACTAAACATTTCTATCCTCGATAAATTATGTCCAATTTGGAAACAAAATTATTGTAAATTATGATAGAATTATAGCATTAGTAATTAATTAAAATTTAATAATTATAATTAACTATTGTTAATTATATTTATGTTAATATACTAAACATTTCTATCCTTATTCTCAATTATGTCCAATTTAGAAACAAAATTATTATAAATTAGGTATAATAGATGATAGCATTAGTAATTTAATTAAAATTTAATAATTATAATTAACTATAGTTAATTATATGGTTTTACGTTGTATTGTTATGTTAATATACTAAACATTTTTATCATTCCTAAATTATATCCAGAAAATGTTACACACAATCTCCGAAAAACAGATCAATACATTTTGAGGTTAGAAATTAATGAACGAAATTTTAATCATAAAAATTATGAATAATTATCCGAAAATTAACGAATTTGATTCACAATTCTATAAAATTAGTTGAAAATTACAAAACTTGCAACATAATAGTTGATTACTTTGAATATAAATAGAAATTATTACGATCCCCTCCCAACAATCGTAAGAGAAACGTACAATTGACAGATTTAATAGTTTAGGAAAGTTGCAACCCTGCCACGTACAATTTATTTCGCACTCCTTCCACGATTCATAGAACAAATAATTATACAACTCTTACCTAGCTTGGATCCGCAAATGTTTGTTTCTTCCACTGATATGATTGCACTGTAGGAAAGCGAAACTTCTCCGTCCGCCATTTGCTTATCTGTAATCACATTCAACGAGAGAAAATCAATAACGAAAATCAATGAAAACGAATAATATTCAGTATACTTGTACTAAATTCATTACAAGATTGGTTAAATATGAATAAAAATAATAAATAATACAAATAATGGTATTATTATTTTACAATGATTTTTATTTCAATCAGCGAAGAATGTGATTTCCTTCATGTCGGAACGAAAAAAAAATGCTTTTTCAAGTTACACAAGTACCACAAGTGTAAAAAATAATTATACTTGGTAGTTATTATCGTATTATCGAAACATTTATTTACAAAGCGCAAGGACTGTAGAAAAGCAGACATATTTACCACAGCTTGATGTCAGGACAACGCAGCCAATCAGCGAGTAGCATGGAACACTTGGTATGAAAGAAAGAAATTTCTTCGAGTTGCGCAGATCCTCCGTCGTGAAGCGCCAAATGCGATGTGCCGGAACGTGCGAAAACGTCGCCTATTTACGTGGCTGGGGACAAAGGCGGCTAAGCCAATCAGAAACTCCGGCGCTTTCTGATTGGCTGCGCGCTCCTGAGCTTCAGCTACAGGGGCCAGGCGGCCACATAAATACTCGCCGCGTTCGCTGTTCTTGCAGCAGATGGCACTTAGCGCTACACAACGGAGGATCTATGCAACTTGAAGACTTTTTCTTTCTTTAGGCTGCGTCGACAATAGAAAAAAATAATGTGTAATTTGCAGTGTAATGTGTATTGTTTTTGGCATTGACAACTGTCAGGGGCAATTACACTATATATTACACAATTTTCTACACATTATTTTTTCTGTTGTAGACGCAGCCTTACAGGTTTTTCAATGCTGCTTTCTGATTGGCTGCGCTGTCTCAACAACAATCTGCAGTAAATATTGTCTGCTATTTTTCAGTGTTTTTGCATTTTCACGCAGTAATTATTTCAATAATTAGTAAACTTGTGTCTTGTACATCGTAAAAACATATCTTTTCGCACAATTTGAAACAAGATTTGCTCTAATTTACTTCAATATATGTAACTGAATAATTATTTCCATAATTATTTCTACAAATACTACTGAATATTATCAATAGTTTTGTCGATTGACAAATACGAAAAATAAAACATAAATATAAGTAAAAATGTCAACAATTATAAAAAAACGAAAAATCTACAAGAAGTAAACGTTCTTTTTTCGCAAGTATCGAGAAAATTTAAGAGTGAGTATTTTCAGAATAAAATGTTTTAAAGAAAAATCTGACACTCTAAACGAAACTTAGTTCAGTGTCATAGTTTATCGTATTTCGTAAGAAATATAAATTAAATTTCATATTCGTTTTGGTAAAAGGTAATAATTTAACTTTTTAAACAAGGAAAAGTAGTTTTTCGAATAATAATTACAATTGTTTTTGTCAAGTGTCAACAAGAAGCATTTGTTGATTTGTAGGTTATGTTGTGTTTTGGTGGAAGAGTAATTATGAAATTAATTTCAAACAATTAAAAGTTTCATTTGCAGGCTTCACACTCATCTTATACTAAAACCTACTATTTACTACTTTTTTTATAAAAAATAGGTATTTTCAATATCTAGTATTTTCATAAAATTACCTAAAACAATTAATTTTTAAAAAAATTGATAAAATTCATCTAAAATTCAATTCTTTTCATCAATAATAAAACTCATCGAAGAATTTCAATTATTTTGAATACAATTTTAAATTAATTAGTAGAAAAATTCAATTATTTTCACAAATAAAATTATCCACAAGAATTCAATTATTTAAAATAAAATTTTCATGATATTTATTATATTTCGGAACAACTAATTATTCAAAAGAAAGTTTATAAAATTCTTATTAAGAATTCAATTATTTTTAAAAATAACAAAATTATTCACATAAATTCAATTCTTTTTAAACATTTTGATAAAATTTTCCCAATAATTCAATTATTTACATAAATAATAACATTATACTCTGGAATTCAATTATTTTTGAAAATTCTAATAAAATCCATAGCAACTATTCAATTATTTTCATAAATAATAAAATTCATGGCAGGATTTCAATTATTTTTAATCCAATTTTACGGGAATTGCTAAAAAAATGTAAATATTCTTATTATAACTAGTCGAAGCCATAAACTGAAGAAGAAGAAGAAGATTATTATTTAAATTATTTAAAAAAAGGTTTTTTTAAATCTTTAGAAAAATTCAATAATTATTTCTAAAAATATTAGTATTTTTCACTGGAATTCAATTATTTACAAATATTCTAATAAAATTGTTCGAAAGAAATCAATTATTTTTAAAAGTAATAAAGTTTTTCTTAAATATTCAATTATTTTTAAAAATTCTAATAAAATCATTTGCAAGATTTTCAATTATTTTTAAAAATAATATAAAATGCTTGTTAAGAATTCAATTATTTTCAAAAATTTTAGTAAAATTTGTTGCAAGAATTCAATTATTATTAATATAATAAAATTCTTCTAAGAAATTTAGTTATATTTAAACTTTTTTTTATAAAATTCGTGTAAAAAATTCAATTATTGTCAAGATTTTAATTCAATTATTTTCATACATTACTTTCAAGATTACACTTTAATTATTTTGTAGAAACTAAAATTCTTCTCTTAATTCTTAATTCTTCTCTTAATATTTTCTTGAAAAAGTTCCTTAAAAATTCAATTGTTTTAAAAAAAGTTAACATAAATCTAAAATATTCCTTGAATCGAAATTCTCATAAAACTCTTTGCTTAAATTCAATTATTTTCAAAAATTATACAAAGATTCTTTGAGAGAATTGAATTATTGTCAAAGTTTTAATAGAATTCTTTGTAAAATATAATTATTATTATAATTATTTTTAAAAACTTTTCGCAATTCAATTATTTTCAATATCAACTATTTTCATAAAATTTCCAAACATAATTCAATTATTTAAAAATATTTTTGTAAAAATCTTCGTAAGAATTAATTCTTTTCTACTTTTTTAAAATTAATTACTTATTGAGTGCTAAGTCTGTATTTTTCCTACTGTTTGTCGAAACCGTGATTACTTCATAAAATTGCTCTGCTTTCGATTCTTTCCAGGTAAAAAGGTAAAAACATTTTGAAATAGAATTCCTCAAATGTATACAACATTTGACAGATGATGTTAATAATTTCGTTGATCCTGTTTATAGGTAAAAGAAAAAAAAATGAAATAGAGAGCGAGAAAGAAACCTATGAGCAGAACAAACACACTTTTTGTGCTACAAAACCCGTTACTTTGATTAAAGAAAAAGAGGCGGAATCTTCGATGAGACTCTCGGCACAGGAAAGGTCGCAGTTCGAAGAACAAGGATTCGTACGATTTGGTTATGAATTATTGAACGTGCGTCTGAGTTATCGTAAAACTATATTAAATCAAATTTTAATCAATGCGGCTCGCGCCATCGTACTAATTAAATTTTTTACCAAGTTCATTTATAAATCTTTCAGTGAGAAACTGTCAGAAACCGCCAACGATTACTTTATGGAAAAAAACTGCGCCTTATATCATCAAATTAATTAAATATGGAAAGCGCCTAGTTTCTCTGCGTGCATATAAATTACACATCATCAAAAAAAAGGTAATTTCGAAAAGTTTTGAAAATTCATAATTAATTTTTGCCCGTAAAATAGCAGTAGTAATAATAATAATAATTGTCAGAGGAAGAAATGGAATCGATAACACTTTCACTTAACCTTTTTGGCACAGGTTTCGTTTCATGTAATTTATAATTCTTTAAATAATACGTTCCATTTGTGTATGGTGACAAATATATTCATTGTGAATTTTTGCGCTTCTTTAAAGGAATAAAAAGCACGTGTCAATTTATAAATCTGAAGTGAGAACTACTTTTGTGTATCAAATGCCTTTGGTGAGTTGATGACAACACATTCAGGTGGTAAAAAAAAGGAAACAGAGTAACAAAATCTTTTGTACTAAAATGTGAACGTGTCGACAAAGAAGTGCTCGTATTCAGTTGCTTCTTTTGATGATACCCAACGATTCATATGGTAATCGCGCCTAACTGGGAGGGAGGTCACTCTGCTTTTATTAAGGGCAATAACATACACAAATTTTATTAGTTCTTCTGTCATTTAAATTCCTGAATTCAAATTTTCAATCACAAATTTTGAAGCAAATATTTCTGAATTCAAATTTTTAATCACAAATTTTAAAACACATATTTCTGAATTCTAGAGAAAATCAAATTAAATTGAATTAAATTAAAATTTTCAAAAATTTTAATTTCAATTACATAGAAGAATATTATTATAAAACAAGATATCGATCACTCCGAGTCTTCGACTCGGAGTGATCGCTGTCTTCATGTTTTATAATAATTAAAACTTCACACTATCGTTACTTTATATTATAAAAATATTGTTACTGTAATTTCTTCAAAATTATATTCATTTCAATTCAATTCTTCATTTCTGGAATTTTAAACTAAAATTATTTTTTATAACAATTTTTTTTAATAATTTTTGAAAAAGTTCTTCTTTGAGAATTTTTAAATCCATTTGTTTACAATTCAATTTTACCTAAACTTTCGATTATTCTGACATTCTTCAATTAAATAAATTAGAAATTAAAAACTTTAAATAATTGAAAAAAAAATTCCATTAAACTTTTTGAGAAAAATTAATTCTAAATTACCTTAAAAATCTTGTCAACAATTTAATTATTTTTATAGATAATAAAATTATTCGCATGAATTCAATTATTTTAAAAAATTTTGAATAAAATTCTTCGAAATAATTCAATTATTTTTAAAATTGACAAAATTCTTCCCAAGAATTCAATTATTTTCAAAATTGATAAAATTCTCTGCAAGAATTCAATTATTTTCAAAAATGATAAAACTCTTCGTAAATATTCAATTATTTTCAATATTAATTTTTACGTAATTTTGATTATTCTGACATTCTTCAATTAAATATATATTAGAAAATAAAAACTTCAAGAAGTAAAGAAAAATTCAATTAAACTTTTTTAAAAAATAAATTCTACAGAATTGTTAATTAAAAGTAGGAAAAGTTCAAATTTTCTAAAAGATTTTAATTTAAAACATTTTCAAAATTCAATTATTTCTAAAAATTTACGCTATATTGCTTTCAATATTCAATAATAATCTAAAATTTTAACTGAAATTCATTTTTAAATCAATATTCATAGAAAAATCCACGAGAATTCAATTATTTAAGTACAAAAATAAATATTTTATTAAATAATTGAATGCTTCTTAAAATTGAATTTTTATAAAGACTTTTATCAACAAATTTTTAAATAATTGAATTCTCTTGACAAATTTTAATAAAATTTTTAAGAAAAAGTTTATTTTTCGGAAATTTGATTAAAATTTTATTAAAAATAATTGAATTTCTCCAAAGAGAAAAGATTTTTTGAAACCTTTTTTTTCATAAAAGTTTTTTAACATAATTGAAATTTTGCCAAGAATTTTATTAAAGTTTTTGAAAATATTTGAATTTCGGAGAAAAATTCATAAAGGTTATTGAAATATTGACGAGAATTTTTGTAAATTATTGAACACAATTAATATCTGCGAAGAATTATATTACTTTTGAAATTAATTGAATTCTTGAGACAAATTTTATTAAAATGTCTTTTTAAATAATTGAATTTCTTTGATAAATTTTTAATAAAATATTTAAAAATAATTATATTTTTCGAGGAATTTCATTAAAATTGTAATAATTGAAAGTCTGAGATGAGTTTTATTATTTATAAAAATAATGAAATGTTTGCATAGAGTTTAAAATTTTTTTTTAAATAATTGAATTCTTTTGAAAAATTTTATTAAAGTAGTAGATTTATTAAAAATCATTGAATTGAGGAAAGTTTTTGAAAATAATTGGAATTTTGCCATGAATTTTATTAAAATTGTTGGAAATAATTGAATTTCTAAGAAGAATTTTACTAGTTTGGAAAATAATTGAATTTATGCGATCATTTGTAATTGCTTCAAAATTCAATTTCTTTTAGTGTTTTTAATTAAAATTCTTCTATTAATCCATTTTTTTAATAATCAATTAAAATATATAATAAAAAATTTAACTAATTTCAAAAGAATTGGAATAATTTAAATTTCTCAATAATTCACGTTCTTTAAGACGATTTCTAGTTAAATTCATTGAAAATTGAAATTTTACAAAATTTCAAATTAAAATCTTTTGAAATTCATCTGTACTTATGAAAATTGTAAACGCAACTTTTTTAAAATTTAATTAATTTTGAAATATTTATGTAAAATTAGATTTCAAGAATAAACTTTAAAAAATAACAATTTTCCAGGATTTCGATCAAAATTCCCTGTCTTTTCCAGGTTTTTTTAAGGTTTATAAAATTCCCTGACATTTCTAGGTTTTCCAGGTTTCCAGGTTGCGTGGCAACCCTTCTGCTATTATAATTATTTTTATTTCTATTATCACGATTACTCTCACAAAATAACTATTATTTTTTGTTTTAGAGAAGAAACAAAAGAAGATACAGCGCAGAGAGAAAGTAAAATTTGTTAATTTTACACCTTTAGGAAAGTATAAAGAAAAAACGAGCACCTAACTGTTGAAAAGTAATTTACAATGATACATAAAAGTGCCAGGGGAAAATATTTTTGGCAATGAAGACAATAAATTTGTTGAATAACCCTTTAAGAGACATTCCCCGGAGAGTTAACAAATCTTTAAAAGATACTTGGTCGACTCATAAAGATAAATACTTTTTTAAATTACAATTTTATTTATGAAACAAGATCCATTGAGCTCTACGCATAAATGTAGAGGAAGGGAGGGAGAAGATGAAGAAGAAGAAGAAGAAAGGGAGATATATAACGAATTAGAAATACCTTTGGTGCCATGTGGCGTGAAAGAGGTCCCGAATCCCGCTAACTTCGCGAAAAGTTATGATACTCGACATTGCCCTCGCGCTTACCTACTCTTTCTCATCTTATATCGTTTCTTTTTTCCTTTCGGCACAAAACGCGCGCAGAAAGAAAGAAAGAAAGAGAGAGAGAGAGGGAGAGAGAAGAGCTTCTCTTTGGCTAATCGCCGAGCTCGTTTCCAATGCTCGTTCGTTGCTCAAACTTAAATGAATAGCCATGGTTATTTGGATGGAAGGGGTTGGATGAACCAGGAGAGAGGGCTGTCATAAATTTAAACAACAATTAACATTCAGAGTCGGTCTGTTCCCACAGACCTAGCGCCCTAAGCGCCTTGGTACAAAGTTGGTTTAATGTGTGCACAACGTTCGTGGAAAAAGGTATACACGGATTCGTGTATAGGTGCCGCCAAGCCATGTCTTCGAATATATATATAAAAGACAAAAACAAAAAGGTAAAAAATATATATATGAACCATCGAAAACTGGATGCATCGAGCCGAGGTCACAGGTTAAACTGTTCTCTCAACGCCATTTGGAATTTATTAATCGCACCACCGAAAGTTCTACGGGTTATAACACTTTTCACCAACACGAGACCCTCTCATCTTTTAGGATTAACTGTAAAATTAAATTGGAGCAGCAGGGAGAAATTTTGTTTTCACCAAATACTCTATTTTGTTCGCTCTTTGCTCTATTTTCTTTAATCTTTGCTATATTTTGTTCACTCTTTGCTCGATTTTCTTTAATCTTTACTCTATTTTTTGTAATATTTACTCAATTTCTTAAATTTGTTTAATTTTTACAACAAAATTGTATATTTATTCAACAAACTAGTCATAATTAATTAGTGCAAACCAGTTTATTAATTCATTTGCAAAAATTACTGCTTTACGAAAAGATCGCAAAAGACAAAAAAAAAAGTGGAAATGAAGATTTTGTTAACCAAAACCATTGGTAAAATTATAATCATGGCTTCGATTCGGACAAGACAAAAATAACTGGTTTTAAGGAAAAACAATTTTTTTACGAACGTTTGTTCGCAAAAAAATTGGAAAATTATTTGTTGTAAATTGTAAATTATTCAGAATTTAAAATTCTAAATTTCAAAAGTAAAAATAGTATTTAAATAGAACTCACCGCGTGTTTGAAGTAGTTTGCCTCCATACTTTATCTCCCTCTTTCTCTTCTTCAATCTTCAGAAGTTCTTTTCATTTTCTATACTACTCTTGATCTTGTTTTCTATAAAAAAAAATAAACCGAAAACTTTTAGTTAAAAAAAACACTAAAAAAATAACTACTAAATTTTACAGCAATATTTACAAATTAAAATCAAATTCGAGTCGCGATATTTTTAAATAATTAACATTAATAATATAATTCTTTGTTAATTAAATTAAATTTAAAATAATTGTATTCAGTTTATATAAATTTAATTTAATTTAAGGAAATTTAGTTTAATTTTCGAAAGAAATTTAATTCAATTTAAAAATATTAATTCAAAAAACTTAAAAAAAAGGAAAATTTTTGAAAATTACATTAAAATAGTTTTTATTTTTCTGAGAGGATTTAATTTAAGAAATTTCAATTTGGAAAAGAAATACCATTTCGTTTAAAAATATTAATTGAAATATTAATTCAAAAAACGGAAATAAAGAAAAATTACTGAAATTTGAATTTAAAAAAAATTTTTTATTTACGGTTTTTGAATTAATATTTGAATTAATATTTTTAAACGAAATTGAATTTCTTTTCCAAATTGAAATTTCTTAAATTAAATCCTCTCAGAAGAATAAAAACTATTTTAATGTAATTTTCAAAAATTTTCGTTTTTTTTAAGTTTTTTGAATTAAAATTTGAATTAATATTTTTAAATGGAATTAAATTTCTTTCGAAAACTAAACTAATTTTCTTTTTCAGAGAGTATTTGATTTAAGAAAATTTAATTTGTAAAAGAAATTTAATTCCATTTAAAAATATTAATTCAAATTTTAATTCAAGAAACAAAAAGAACGAAAATTTTCGGAAATTACATTAGGATTGTTTTTATTTTTTTGAAAGAATTTAATTTCTAAAAAAGATTATATTTCATTTAAAAATATTAATTCCACCTTACCTAAAAAAATTTCATTATCATGCAGAATTACTTGGAATAAAAAAATTAAATTAAAACCCACATATTTAATTTAAAAGTTAATTATATCTAAACTAAAAATTAGTATTCTTTGAAATAATTGAAATTTCCTAAAATTCTATTAAAAATAATTGAATTTAAAAAAAAATATTGAAGTTTTTTGAAATAATTGAAAATTTCCTAAAATTCTATTAAAAATAATTGAATTTTTTTTAAAAGAATTCTACTTAAATGTTTGACAAATTTTTTTTTGTTAGTCACAGTAACAAATTTTTCAAATGTTTCAAATCTAATTGTTTCTTCTAAAAATGCTTAAATTGTTCATAATCGAATTTTCCTTGAATTTTTTTTAAGCGATCAGGAAAAAAGTCGAATTTTCTATTCGGAAATTAGGGGAAAACAAAACCAAATTTTTGTAACAACTCTGATATAAAAACACAAGACAAAAATAAAGAAAAAAATTTTCTGTAAATTGCAGTAAAACATTTTTCTCGTCAAATAAGAGAGAACCACAAGAGACAGAGAGAATATTTATTGACAAAATATAAAATAAACCCTGTGAAAATTTGTTTGTATCGCATCGCATCACAGAAGAAAACATCCTTGTCAATCTATAATTAGAAATAATTTAGCTATCACGCTAGAGAGAAAAAAAAAAAATAAAAACACTTCTAAAGCGACATATTTATAATGTCCCATGGAATGATATAATAATTTTCTCTTTTTGATAAAAACAAAAATCGAAGAAGTCGATTACCTACAACGTGAGCATATTAACAAGATGAGGGGGTAAAGAGAAAAAAATTGAACTCAAGGTGCTTGATAAATTAGAAGCACAGAAGACTAATCATAGGTGCGACGTGATTAAAAAAAAGATTCTCTAAAGCGAATCATTGAGACTCTCTGGGTAAGCTTCTTTTTTTTCTAATCGCAAAGAGAACAGTATTATGTATAAACTTTGATTTTCGCCTTTTTTTCAACTTATTTTAAATAATTATTCTCGTCCTCAGATATGCGTCAACTTTGAAAATTAGAACTGGAGCGGCACACAACTGCGTGGAGTATCTCGAAGGAGGCTGAACAGGGACTCGGTAATAAAGTCCCTAATAAGCACTTCTTCACGATAAGATCCGTTAATAATGACGCTGAGCGAGAAACCAAAAGTGAGAGGACGTGTATATACGCGCTTGCGTTCAAGTTTTCTATCCTCAAAACAAGTGAAGAGCTGGCGCCACAAAAGTGATTTCAATTATAACGTTGCTCTCAACCACGCGCTACATTTTGGCAGATCAGATAACAAAGTAATTAGGAAAGATTGACAACGTTTGCCGAAAAAAAAGGCAATTTTTTTCCTCGAGGCTCTCCCTCGTCTAGTCGCATTCTTTCTTTTCTTTTTAATTAGATATCTGTTCATTTTTGGGGTCCTTAGAATTTTTTCATATTTTAAATTTATTTATTATTTGAAGAGTAATTTAACTTTATAAAAAAAAATTTATTTGATTCAAATAAAAATTCCCCAAAACAATTCAATTATTTAAAAAAAAATGATGAAATTCTTTCAAAATTCAATTATTTCCATAAATAATAAAAATTCCACAAGAATTCAATTAATTTTGAATAGCATTTTCAAAAAAAATTCGAAAAAATTAATTGCTTAACAAAATTCTTATACAATTTTTCATAATAATTCAAATACTTTCATTAATAATTACATCTTTCATAAAAATTCAATTTAAAAAAAATTCTTCTCAAGAATTCAATTATTTTCATAAATAATAAAACTCATCGAAGAATTTCAATTATTTTTAATACTATTTTAAATTAATTATTCGAAAATTCAATTATTTTTACAAATAAAGTTTTCCACAGAAATTGAATTATTAAAAGTGAAATTTACATAATATTTATTATATTTCGAAAAAAATAATTATTTAAAACAATGTTTATAAAATTCTTATAAAGAATTCAATTATTTTCAAAAATAACAAAATTTTTCACAGAAATTCAATTTTTTTTAAACATTTCAATAAAATTTTAGCAATAATTCAATTATTTTTATAAATTTTTAGAATTCATAAGAAAATTCTGAATTTTGGTGTCTTTTGTTTGCCTCATAAACTATGAAATTACCAAGAATTATAATACAAATCCTTCAATTTTTTCTTTTTCTGATAATAATTTCTTTTTAAATAACATAATTTTCGAAGAACTATCATAAAATTATTTAATAAATAATTTTACTTAAAAATTGCAGAATTAATTGGATTTTAAATTCTTGTCAAAATTTCAATTTTCTTTATAAATAATGAAATTCTTCTCCAAAATTCAATTATTTTCAAAAATTTTCCTCAATTCAATGATTTTCAATATCTACTATTTTTATCAAATTTTCCAAAAGAATTCAATTATTTAAAAAAAATTTTAATAAAATTCTACGCAAACATTTAATTATTTTCATAAATAATAAAAATTTGACAGAAATTCAATTATTTATAAATTTTTTATAAATTTTTTCGCAATAATTCAATTATTTTCAAAAGTAATAAAATTCATCGCAGAAATTCAATTATGTACAAAAGTTTTCAAAAATTCTTGTAAAAATTTCAATTATTGTTATAAATAATAAAGTTTTTCTACAAAAATTCAGTTATTTTCAGAAATTTTAATAAAATTCTTGTGAAAATTTCAATTATTTTCAATAAATTTTCTTAAATCAATGATTTTAAATATCTACTATTTTAATATTTTCCGAAAGAATTAAATTATTTAAACAAATTTTCCTTACAATTCAATTATAAATAAAATTTGATGATAAAATTCTTAATGGGAATTCAATTTTGAGAAACATTCAATTCTTTAATAAAATATTTAATTTTTCTATTTAAATAATTGAATTCTCGTGGAATTTTCTAATAAAAATTGATTTAAAAATTAATTTAAGTTTAAATTAACGTAAATACTGGAGAATTAATTTTTTTGATAAAGTTTAATTGGATTTCTTTTTGAAATTTTTATTTTTTTATATAAATTTAATTGAAGAATTTTTGAATAATCGAAATTTTGTAAAAATTAATATTGAAAATAATTGAATATATTTACGAAGAATTTTATCATTTTTGAAAATAATTGAATTCTTGCGGAGAATTTTATCAATTTTGAAAATAATTGAATTCTTGCGAAGAATTTTGTCAATTTTAAAAATAATTGAATTATTTCGAAGAATTTTATTCAAATCTTTTGAGAATAATTGAATTCCTGCGAATAATTTTATTATCTATAAAAATAATTAAATTCTTGACAAGATTTTTAAGGAAATTTAGAATTAATTTTTCTCAAAAAGTTTAATGGATTTTTTTTTAATTATTTAAAGTTTTTAATTTCTAATTTATTTAATTGAAGAATGTCAGAATAATCGAAAGTTTAGGTAAAATTGAATTGTATAAACAAATGGATTTAAAAATTCTCAAAGAAGAACTTTTTTAAAAATTATTAAAAAAAATTGTTTTAAAAAAGAATTTTAGTTTAAAATTACAGAAATGAAGAATTGAATTGAAATGAAAATAATTTTGAAGAAATTACAGTAACAATATTTTTATAATATAAAATAATGATAGTAGCAAGTTTTAATTATTGTAAAACATGAAGAAAGCGATCATTCCGAGTCCAAGACTCGGAGTGATTGATATCTTCTTGTTTTATAATAATATTCTTCTATGTAATTGAATTTAAATTTTTTGAAAATTTTAATTTCTGTAAAAAAATAATATTCTTTAGGGTCAGGGAAAAAAACAAAATCAGTCAGAAAAAATCTGGAAATCAGGGAAAAGTGAGGGAAAGGCAAAATGAAATTTTTGTGGCAACCCTGATATAAAAAATTAATTTTTTTTGGGGAATACAAGCAAGCTCCTTGAAGTGACGAGTCCTTTTTTCTTTGGTTCGTTTAAAAGAGATGAATATCGAATTAGAAGTAGAATGTATGGTGTCGGCAGAGGGGAATATATAAAGAACGGGCAATTAGTCTCGATTAATTTCTCAAAAAAATAAGAAGGAGCAGCAGGGTGAACGCGTGCAGGCGTCTACGCCTGCGGTAGGTCGAGAAAGTATAGAAGGAATCTTTTTTGGAGTAGTCGAATAATAGGAGGATGGACTAACCACACATGCATCGGATGCGGTATTAAATACGATAACCGTGGCAGTGCAGTTTAATGCCACAGTGCGGCCTACTTAGCGGTGGACTTGATTAACATGAAATGATTAATAGTTTACTCCCCTCTCTCTCTCACTCTCTCTCTCTCTCTCTTCATATATATACTATAACCTCCACCCTGTTTATGTATACCGGCTTCCAAGATCTAATCGCATAATATTTATTGCCCTACGCGACGTCCACCTCAAGCTTCGTCTCTCAATAATTTTTGCATGCTTTTCACTTTTTACTTCCTTTTCTTCTTTTCTCATTCCCCTCCGTTGCATTTTTCTCGCTTGACTGAATTTAAAAATTGCGTCTCACTATTCATATTACTTCTTTAAAAAAGTCCTAAACGTTTCGTATAATACTCTCATGGAATCTTGCATTTTTTTATTACTGTGAATTACTTTTCTAATAATTGTTTATTCAAATTAAAAAAATAGTCGTATTTAGGAGTCACTCCCTATTATATAAAAACATTTTGCAGCCGCTGAATCAGGATTTTTGAAAAAATTCTTCTACAGAATCTATTTTTTTCTATCATATTTCTTCATGTTTTCTAATTCTTGAGTGAAAAAGTATAATATTTCCTTCGTATTCACTATTAGTAGTTGATAAATAACAATTAGTGTTATTGGGTGTAAAGAAACATGTTTAAAATTTATAGACATTAGCATTTTTAAGAATCACGATTCTTGGAAAGTAAAATTGTCCTTTCGAGTGAGAATGCAATTTGCAAATATTCCCATTGAGAATTATTTTCCAATTCAACGTAAAGGAAATATTTTTCAACGAGCAATAATTATTTAACACTACATTGAAAAAAATAGAAAGTTTTTTGAAATTTTAGTTTTAAAAATATTGCATAATAACAAAACGGTTTAATTTATTCTCTAGATTGTGAATATTTATGTTGTATAGTTACAATGCTCTGAAATAAAATTAATTTGATTTAAATAAAGAATTAATTTTCTATTATTAAACAAATATTTTAGAAATATAAATGAGGCCTGTTTTTGAATAGAATACAATTAATTTTACAATTTATTTTATTGAAATTAAACTTGACGACCAAAAAAAACTTGTTTTAGACACTTCGCAAAACTGACAAAAATTTCATTCTATATTTAATTTTCCTGACTTTTTTCTAATTTTCATCAAAAATATTTACTTCTTTCTTATCCTACTAATAAATTGAATTCTGGCAACGAATATTATTATTCATGAAAAAATATAAATATTTATCAAAATAATTTAATTCTTGCGAAGAATTTTACAAACATTTTTTAATAATTGATTTCTTTCGACAAAATTTTAAGCAAATTTTAATTAATTTAAATAATTGAATTCCTGAGAAATTTCTATTATTCATGAAAAAAATTAAATTCTTACGAAGATTTTTAGGAAAAATTTTGGAAATTTTATGAAAATAGTAGATATTGAAAATCATTGAATTACGAAAATGTTTTAAAAATAATTAAATTTTAACAAAAAAGACACAAAAATTCAGAATTTTCTTATGAATTATAAAAATATAATTTTTTCCATTACTTACAATGAAAATACCTGACTTTTTCCTAAATTCCCTGACCTGCATCAATCCTGATTATATACAAAAAAACAAAATCTATAAATCTATCGATTAATCAAGACCCGGGAAAATTTAATCAAAATTTTACGATCTTGTTATTCAGATTCTTTAAATTCTTTTTTTTCGGGAAATTATTTTTCCCTTTCATTCCAACGATTGCAATTCCATTATAACGTTGCGATACTATCTAATTTCCCAACTACAGATTTTTATTCTTTGACAAAAAAGATTGTACGTAATTATAATAAACGATCAATTCAATTTTCTCAGAGTTTGAAAATCGATAAAGTTCGCTCCATTTTGTGGAGAATTGGTCGAATATAAAGAGGGGAAACTTGAGAAAAATATGCTAATAAATATAGAAATATTTCTCTTATCGAGAACAGAAATTAACTTCAATACTTTCCCATATGTAATGAGAATGTAAAAAAAGTAAAAAAAAAATTATTTTCTCGTTTTCGCTATAAATATTAAGGGGAAAAAATAATAACAATAATATTGTGGGAAAAAATCGTTCGATAATGAAGAATGTAAATATAAATTTACAAAAAATAAATGTAAGTGACTTAACGAAGCAAAAAAAAAAAAAAAAAAAAAAGTCAAGAGGCAATGGCTCGGTAAAGACAAATTTCCAAGAGACTTACTATCGCGGCGAAGGTATCGCGTTACCGTCAATTACAATATTTGATTTATATCGACATGGAAGGTAAGAATGATCTTCGAGGCCCAATTCGATTGTATCTCGGTCGCATCACACGTGTAAATATAATTGCACATCGAGTACTTATTGGCCAAGGTTCAATATTTTCAAAAAGAAAAGAAAAAAATAATGTCATTTAATTAATCTGACAATGGAAAAAATATTATTTTCTTTTCAAAACAGAAAATATTGTGAATATAATTTTCAGCAAAGCATTTTTTTCGTATTCAAATTTTGTTATAAAATAACTAGCAAACTTAACAATTTTCTTTAATTTTTCCGAGGACTTCAAGTACTTTTAAACATTTGTAAATTCTTCGCAAGAGTTCAATTATTTTTATTACAAAAGTTATAAAATTTTTTGTAACCAAAAATTTATTTTTTCTTTGAAAAAAAATCCACTTAATTATTTTTTGTTATTATTTAATCTTTTAAAAATTAAATTATAATTTCCTTAAGTTTAATAAATTCGAAACATAAATGGAAAAATTATCAAAAAAATATGGAAATAAAAAGCAAGAAAAAACTAATTTTAAACTGAGAACAAAAATCCAGAATATACGATTATTATAATACAGATTTTTATAAACCAATTCATTTATAATTATAATTATCGTTCAGGAATTTTTTGATTTTTTTTAAATTTTGAGATGTTGAGTTTTTCATTTATTTCATAATATTTTACAAGCGAAAAAAATCTGCGTCTAAAATCACCACACCAGAATAATTATATATTTATTATTACCAAAGTACTTTAGGATAATTTTCTTTGAACATAATTTTCGACGATTTTAAATATTAACAAAATTAAGAGTTAAACTACAACTTATATAAAACAGTTAAACTACTACTAATAAACAGTTTAACTACCACAACTAAATATTAATAATTGCGTTCAAAAAAAGTAATTTATATTAAATAGGAGAAAAGCGATGTTAGAAACACAAAAGAGCTTATCAAATATCAACTAACAGAAACGTAGGGTATTCTCCTCAAAAAATAACTGCACACTCCTTGAATTTTTATTTTTCAATACGAATTACTTTTATTAATATTTTTTTTTTTTTGCTTAAGCACAAGTGTACTTCATATATAAAGGTAAAGAATAATAAGCGAAGAGAGTGCGTAAGTAAAGGTAACACGTTATCGGAAACATGTCACTAAAAAAACCCCCCCTCGAAGGAAAGTAAAATTCACTCAACATTTATAAACTTCACGCTTTCTTAATTGTCACTTATCGATTACAAATATTTTTTTATGCAATTTTTCAAAACGACTATTTGGAAAAACATCATCATCATCGTCATCTCAAAAAGTAAACGCCAAAATAAGAAAAGTGTGTAAAATAAATTCATCGCATTTTATAAAATTGGTAATATTGTATATAATTACAATAAATACAACTTCCAATTTGCTAATTTAGGAGGATTTTCTTTATCGATATACATGATGACACAATGTTTAATTCAAGAATATAGTTATTTTCTATAGTAGCCAAACTAGAAATTCACATTTACTTGATTTCCATAAAGTTTTCGAATATTTAAATGAGAAAACCGTTCAAATTAATAAGTTTGAATTTTTCTTCCATTAAAATTTATTTTAACATAACATTTTTTTTATTAAAATTAATAAATTCCCCAAAAACACGAAATATCACGGAACATTACTCGAATATTCCACTGAAGGATTGGAAAATTTCAGAGAAATATTCCACCCACATTTTAAGAAATATTACACTGAAAAAAATTATCTGACTCATATAATCAATTACTTGTCCATTATCAAATAAATATTTACTTGAGTAAAATCATTTTTCGTTGACTTCAATACTTGATTAAATATAATTTTTATTCAAATCAAATAGATTGTATTTGAATCAATAATTTCAGTACTTGGTTCAAATAAAATTGAATTCAAATAAAAATTATTTGATGCAGGTAAATATTTATTTGAAAATAGACAAGTAATCGTTTAGTTCATTCAAATAAATCTTTTTTTCATTGTAAAATATCTGTCATTTGGAATGTTCCTTAGGAAAGTTGCAGGAAAATCCACTCAAAATTTTGTGGAAATATTCCATTGGAATTTTGTAAAAATATTTTTTTTTTTAGTATTATTGATCATGTTTTAATCAATTATAAAACCATTTAAATAAATTAATCGATTTTTTTTAAACGGGAAAATTTGTAAACTTAAGGAGTAATATTCTTATGGAATATCCCTATAATATTCCACTTAGATATTCCCACAATATTCCAATATAATATTTTTAAGTTATTTCAAAGAAATATTCCAAATTTGAAAACTAATATTTCAATGTATTATTTCCTGCAATATTCCAATGGAATATTCCTATATTATTCTAAAGGAATATTCCTGAATTATTCCAAAGAAATATGGCAAAAGTCGGATATTTTAACATTCCTAAAATGTAGATGGAATATTTCCAATGTTTTAATAAAATATTCTAAGAAAGTGATTGGAATATTGCGTGCTGTTAATTATTTATTAATAAAATATTGAAATAATTGATATTATAAAACTGTATCAAAATGAATAATATAGTAAATTTAATATTTATTTAGCTAAGAGACAACTAAGAGCTCGGAATATTTCATAATCCTCATTTTTGGACTATTAAAATATCCGACCTTTGGAATGTTCTTTTGGAAAAATGTAGGAATATTTCATGAAAATATTGTAGGAATATTCCATTGGAATTTTGCAAAAATATTTTATTATTTTTATTAGTATTATTGATAATAATTTACTAATCAAAATTCGCACCATTTAAATAAATTCATCAATTTATTTTGTACTGACAAAGTTGTTATTTTGAAAAAGAAATATTCCATTAGAGTATTTCCCATAATATTCGAGTGAAATATTTCTATATTATTCCAATGAAATATTCCTATTTTATTCAAATGAAATATTTCTATTTTATTCAAATAGAATATTTCTAAATTATACCAAAGAAACTTTCAAAGGTCAGACAATTTTTTATTTCCAAAATGTAAATGGAATATTCCAAAGGAATATTTCGAAGGTTCCAATGAAATATTCCTTCTTTTGGGAGGACTGAAATAGAGTTTCACTGTAACTGTAGAATTTGTAAATTTAAAGTGTAATATTCCTATGGAATATTCCTCTAATATTCCACTTGAATATTTCTATTATATTCCAAAGGTAGGATATTTTAATATCCCTGAAAGATGGATGAAATATTCCAGAGAGTGTGAATGGAATATTTAAATATTTGAATGGAATATTTCAATATTACTCGAGAGGAGCATTCAAAGGTCTCTTGGACATTTTAATATTCCTGAAAGTTGTATGAAATATTCCAGGAATTCGAATGAAATATTTCTCACTATTAGGGCAATATAAAAGAATAAAATTCCAACTCTATGTAAAAATAAAAAATCGAATTAGGAAGCAAGAAAAATTCTCGCTCATTTGAAAATTCCAAAACTTGATGAAACATTTCACTATTAGTTGAAAAGAAAAAGTAAAAACTATTTCTGCGACATTTTTTCATAAACATAGAACGTACATTAAAGAACTATTATGACGTCCAGTCAAAAAATTCTATTATTTATATAACCCATAGTTAAAAAGGAAAAAAAAAATTCTTAAATACTTATTTAATAGAGAAATTAACTTTAACTGTCGATTCACAATTATTATTTTTGTGTGTGTTAACAGACCCTACTATACATTTTTATTTGAATTTACAATATTCCATTGTACATCGTGTGTCAAAAAAGTCCTAAAAAAAAAAAAAAATGATGTCACAATAACGTCAATATTTAGGTCTTAATTAAGAGACTCTCCTTGCTTTTCCAGGTGGTGCGGTTGTTAAATTCTCCTCGAATGTGTCGACAGTAAAATCTTGATCTTTAATGTTTTTCGTTATCGCCGTGGCAGCAGCGGCAGCGGCACGAATTTTACGCTTACGTGAATTCTGCAGTGAATTTCGCTTTCCTGCTATGTGCTGAGCGGCTAGAGGAAGTCTCGGTGGTGGCATTTTGGCGGGAGGTAACCTTGGCAAAGGTCCCATTGGCAATCGTGGTGGACCAGACATTCTTGGTGGCATTGGCATTCTTGGCGGTAATGGCATGCGAGGTGGACCTCGTGGATGTGGTGCCGGAGCGCCCATTGGTGGCATTGGCGGCATTGGACTTCTCATGCCCATTCTTGGGCCCAGTCGTGGACCAAATCGGGCGCCATGAGGTGGTGGTGGTGGAGGTGGGCCGCCCAATCGTGGTCCATAGCCTGGCTGAGGTGGTGCGGGGAAATTGAATCCACGTGGTGGACCACCGCCTCGTGGAAATGGTCCACCATTGGCGAAACCACGGCGTGGCGGTGGTGGTGGATGGAAACCGGGGCCTGGTGGACCCATTAGATAGGGTGGCGGTGGTGGGGGTGGTCGACCACCTGGGTGATTCAGAGGAGGTCTTCGTTTTACTGGCACCTTTCTCGCACGGGTATTATTGCTGCTGGGCAATGTTAGATTCACTTTGCTCGTGTCAATTTTACGACCGCATGGCGCTTTCCTCAATTCACTTACATAATTCTGACGTTCAATCGGATATCCCCGGGCTTCTTGAAACGCTAAAAGGAAATTTTATTCTCCGTCAACATTTCTATCTTTGCAAACAGTTCGACGTTTAAAAGAAAAATGGTTTAAAAGTAGAAAATAGTTGCAAAAATGGAATTAATACTAAACAATTTTAATACTAAAATTAAATTAACAAATTAAATAAAAATTAAATTAACAATTCAAATAGAAAATTAAAAATTTCAATTCAAAACTTCTACTTGCAATTAAAATATACAATTTCAATTCAAAACTTACAAATGACACTTAAATTTACAATTTCAGTTCAAAACTTACAAAGGAAAATTAAATTTACAATTTCAATTCAAAAATTACAATTACAAATTAAATTTACAATTTCAATTCAAAAATTACAATTACAAATTAAATTTACAATTTCAAGTCAAAAATTACAATTACAAATTAAATTTACAATTTCAATTCAAAAATTACAATTACAAATTAAATTTACAATTCATTAAAATAGCAATTCAAATTTACAATTCGAAACTTAGGTAAAATTGCAAATTAAATTTACAATTTAAATTGTAAATTACAATTTCAATTCAAAACTTACAATTGAAAATTATAATTACAAGTAAAATTTATAATTTTAATTCAACTTTACAATAAAAATTGTAAATTTCAAATATAATTTACAATTCCAAACTCACAATTGCAAATTACAATTTCAATTCGAAACTTAAAAATGAAAATTAAATTTACAATTTCAATTCAAAACTTACAAAAGAAAATTAAATTTACAATTTCAATTCAAAAATTAGAATTACAAATTAAATTTACAATTCATTAAAATTGAAATTCAAATTTACAATTCGAAACTTAGGCAAAATTGCAAATTAAATTTACAATTTAAATTGTGAAATAACAATTTCAATTCAAAACTTACAATTGAAAATTATAATTACAAGTAAAATTTACAATTTTAATTCAAGTTTACAATAAAAATTGTAAATTTCAATTAAAATTTACAATTCCAAATTATAATTTCAATTCGAAACTTAAAAATGAAAATTAAATTTACGATTTCAATTAAAAAATTACAATTGAAATTATAAATTGTATTTGTAATCGTTACACTATTATTTTTCCTATATCTTTAAATTTTAATTCAAATGTATAATTGCAATTCAAATTTACAATTGAAATTGTTGATTATAAGTAAAATTTACAATTTAAATTTTAATTCTAAATTTCAATTCTTTCTAATAGCAATTCAAAGTAACAATTTCAATTTAAAACTTATAATTTCAATGTAAATATACAATCTCAATTCAAAACTTACAATTGCAAATTAAATTTACAATTTCAATTCATTAAATAATTTACAATTCAAATTTTTACATATTCATTTGAAATTTACAATTTCAATTCTAAAATTATAATTGCAATTTAAATATATAATTTCAATTTAAAACATTCGCTTGCAAATTAAGTTTTCAATTAAAATTCTAAATTAATAATTTCAATTATAAATGTTAATTGAATTTATAAAATTGAATTAAAATTGTAATTTTGGTTGCAATTATAAATTCTAATTGTAAATTTTAATTGCTACTGTAAATTTTAATTCTAATTATAAATTTAAATTGAAAGTGTAAATTGAATTGTACTTGCAAATACGAATTGAAATTGAAAATTATATTTATAATTTTACACTAATAAATTTTTATTATATGTGTAAATTTTAATCCAAATTTTATAATTTCAATTCAAATTTAGAATTGAAAATGAACTTGTAAATTACAATTTTGATTTACAATTTCCATTCGTTGTAATTGAAATGCAGAATTATAATTTTCAATTAAAACTTATAATTGAATTTTAAATAAACAATTCCATTTCAAAACTTACAATTGTAAATCACGTTTACAATTACAATTCAAAACTGAACAGTTGCAAATTAAATTTACAATTAAAATAATAAATTACAATTTAAATTTACAATTCCAATTTATATTTACAATTGAAACTGTAAATTACTATCAAAATTTACAATTTGAAATACAAATTTAAATTAAAATTATGAATTTAAACTGTAATTAAAATTTTTTTGTAATTGAAATTGTAAATTATGTTTGTAATTTTCAAATTATTCTTTAATTAATATATTTGCAAATTTGAATCGAAATTAACAATTTCAATTTATATTTATAATTGCAATATAAATTTAGTATTTAAATTTTTATAATTGTTAATAAAATTAACAATTCAAATTTACAATTTGCAAATTTGAATTGAAATTGTAAATTTCAATTGTAATTGCAAATTTGAATTGAAATTGCAAATTGGAATTTAAATTGTAAATTTCAATTGTAATTGCAAATTTGAATTGAAATTTGTGAATTTCATTTATAATTTAGAATTGTAAATGTAAATTTAAATTGAAGTTTACAATTTTTATCAAAGTTTACATGTTTTTTTTTAAATTTACAATTTTTATTGTAAACTTGAATTGAAATTGTAATTGTAATTTTCAATTTTAATTGTAAATTAAAATTGCAATATTATTAATTTGAATTGAAAATGTGAATTTAATAACTTTTTGAAAATAATTATTGGCTATTTACTCCATTGCATTTAGAGTATGTCAAGTTCGGGATAGTTCGATAAATTGATATGCAAAAAATATTGTGGGATAGTCACCTTGCAAAGCGTGTGTCAGTTTCCAACCGAGTTGTTGTACAAGATATCTGCAAAAAAAATGGACAAATTGGGGTCAAAGCGGCAAATGGAATCGATTAAACTTTAATGCAGATAAAATAATGTAAACTGAATATTTCTGAATATTTTGACAAGTCAATTCGCAAATTTTCATTCTGTCAATTTGCAATTCCATGAAAATTTAAATCTCCAAAATTATTTAATTTTTAAATTAAATTAAAATTTAAATAATTATTTTTTGATTAAATAATAATAATAAATTAAAATATAAGTAATAAATAAGTACCTTTGCAGAGTGCAAAAAAGTACAATATAAATTGGAAATTAAATTAAAATTAATTAAAAGAAATGCAAATTAAATTAAAAATAATTTTATTTTTACTACTTACCTATTATTATATTGAACTAATAATCAATAAACAAAAAAGTAAAAGACCAACAAGACTTACCGACAAATAAAGTAACCCGTTCTATTTACTCCATGAGTACAATGCACGCCTATCATTTCATCTGAAATCAAAACAAAATTTACATGAATACCATTGATTCGGAATAAAATAATTTTTATTTCCTTTCATTCTTTTAATATTTAGAAAATATTAAAAATTTAAAATATTTAAATTTAAATATTTGGTATCTGTTGGAAATTAGTAAAGTCTGTACTTTGAAAGCGTACCGTATACTTACTTAGGTTATAAAGTTCAAGTTGTTTTATTGCAGCAAAGTACGTGAAGGGTCAGTTTATAGCAAGGCTACTAAAAACAGGTCGCAGATGTTGTGTGATAGTCGTCAAAAGTAATTTATTCATTGTCAGGAAAATTCAAGAGGTGGGTGCAAGTAGAACAAATCTTCAGTCTTCAGTTTAGTATACGGTACATTTTTTTAGATACCAAATAAAGTTCTCAAAAAATTCGCAGAGCATCATTCCTTTGTTTTTTCGTTTCATTCACATTCATTTTTTGATAATTCATCATAAATCACTATAATTCACTCTCGTCCATTCGTGTCAAACACACTTTTCACTCTTCTTTCATCTTCAATTTTCTTCGAAAAGAGACATTTTTCCATCTTCAATTTTCTTTAAAAAAGAAATTCTTCCATCTTCAATTTTCTTCAAAAAAAAAATTCTTACATCTTCAGTTTTATTAAAAAAAAATCAGAGTTTCGACACAAAAATTTTATTTTATTTTCCCTGCCTTTTCCTTAATTATCAGAAAAAATTTTGACTTTTTCTCTGACACTAAAGAATATTTTATATCACTTTAACAATTTCAAATTCAACCTTTTGAAATTCAAAAATGAATATAGTTACTGGAGCTTTTTAAAAATTATTTTCATCATTTCAAATCCATTATTATACTCTATTAGAAAATAAAACCTTTAAATAATTTTTAAAAAAATTCAATTAAACTTTAAAAAAAACTTATTTCTACAGAATTGTTAGTTAAAAGTATAAAAAATTCAGATTTTCAAAAATTTTTATTTAAAACCTTTTCAAAAATCAATAATGTATTTCTTCCTAAAATTTAATTCTCATAATAATTTTATCATCACATTTTTAAATAATTGAATTCTTTTGACAAATTTTAATAAAATTTTTAATACATTTTTATTATTTCAATTTAATTATTTTTTCTGGAACTATAAATAAAATTCTTCTTTAATTCAATTATTTTTAATAATTTTTGAAAAAATTCTTTGAAAATTTTCAAATCCATTTTTTTTAGAATTCAATTTTACGAAATTTCGATTATTCGCAAATGCGATTATCTGAAATTCTAACTAAACTCCATTTTTCAATCAATTTTTATTAGAAAATTCTAGGAGAATTCAATTACTTAAATACAAAAATTAAATATTTTATTATAGAATTGAATGTTTTTTAGAATTTAATTCAACATAAAGAATTTTATCAACAAATTTTTAAATAATTGAATTCTTTTGACGAATTTTAATAAAAAATTTATTTAATTAAATTTGTCGAGGAATTCAACTAAAATTGTAAGAAAAATAATTGAAATTCAGCGATGAATTTTATTTATAAAAATAATTGAATCTCTGTAAAAAATTATATTATTTAGGAATTTTTTAAATTTTTATTGCGAAGAAATTTATAAAAAATTTGTAAATAATTAAATTCCTGTGAAATTTTTGTAATTTATAAAAATAGATAATTGAATGTTTGCCTTTGAATTTTATTCAAATTTTTTTTAAATAATTGAATTCTTTTTGGAAATTTTATTAAAATATTAGACATTAAAAATCATTGAATATTAAGGAAAATTTTTGACATTTTGCCAAGAAATTTATTAAAATTTTCGAAAATAATTGAATTTCGAAGAAGAATTTTATTATTTATGATAATAATTTAATTATTGCGAAGAAAGTAATAAAAAATTTGTAAATAATTGAATTCTTCTGAAATTTTTATTATTTATGAAAATAATTAAATATTTATGTAGAATTTTATTATCATTTTTTTAAATAATTGAATTCTAATGGAAAATTTTAGTAAAATACTAGATATTGAAAATCATTGAATTAAGGAAAATTGTTGAAAATGATTGAAATTTTACCAAGAATATTATTAAAATTTTTGAAAAAACCGCTGCCAAGTTGTATTTTTTTTATAATTTTGGTGGTCATTTCATGAACACTTTACTTCCTCATAGAGATAAAAATAATAGAAATATATGAATAACTTTTTATAAATATGGTAAAAGTGATTGAATTTTGGGTCAATCAATGTATTTTTAAATATCCTACAAAATAGTTACAATAATTTAATAGTTAAATAAAAATTTTCAAACAAAAAAGTTGAGAAAATGGCATTTTTCACAATTTTTGGTTTTTAAAATACCAATAATTTCGAAATTTATTATCGAATTAGGTTCAAAAATAGGTCAATCGAAGCGTTTTTTAATGCTCTACAAGTTGATAACGATAATTTTAAAATTACTTCTACTTTTTTCAACAAAATTTTCAAAAAAGTCTTATTTTCCAAAATTTTTGATTTTTAAAAGTTTAATAACTCCGGTTAATATGGACGAAAAATGTTCAATTAGGGCTCAATAGATGCGTCTAAAAAAACTCTACAAAATTATGGAAAAACATTTATAGGTGTCCTAACATTTTTTTAAAGTTATGGGCAAAAAACGTTTTTTTGAAAAATTAAAAATCCAAAAAAAATTTAGTTAAACTTTATTAATATATTAGAAAGTACTCTCATTTTATGTCCGCAGGTGAGATCTACAATTTAAAAAAAAATTCAACCCAAAAGCTCTTCATGATTTCGAGATATTTATAAAAATGTGATGTTTACACACACACACACACACACACATACGGAATGACATTTTTTAAAAATGTCATTTTTGAACTCCTGAGGTCAAATAACATAAAGATATGTCAAAAAATCGAACTCGAAAAATTTCGGTATTACAATACTTCCTCTATGAGGAAGTAATAATTTAATTTCTCAGAAGAATTTCATTATTTATAAAAATAATTGAAATTTTAAGGATTTTAAAAAAATGTTTAAACAGAACTAATATAAATTTCTGCGAATAATTTTTTTTTTTACTTTTGAAAATAATTGAATTTCTGAAATCATTTGTAAGTTTTCCAAAATTTAATTTTTTTTCGTGTTTTAAACTAAAATTCTTCAATAATTCAATCGTATTTAATAATAATTAATTAAATATATTGAAATATATTGAAAAATGTAACTGATTTTAGAAGATTTTGAATTATTAAAATTTTTTAAAAATCTAAGTTTATTAAAAATTCTAATTAAATTCACTAAAAATTGAAATTTTCTACAAAAATGCAGAATTTTCTTATGAAATCCAAAAGTTTAATTTTTTCCCACTACTTTTAATAAAAATCGCTGACTTTTCCTCCCTAACTTGCGACAACCCTAAAAATTCTTTTATCTTCAATTTTCTTCAAAAAAAAAAAAAAAAAATTGTTCTAATTTTTTGAAACATCAAAAAATACTCTTCTAAACTCTTGAATTCTTCAGAAAATCACTCTTTCAAACCCTTGAGTACTTCTTCTTAATCTGTTAAATTTAAAACATTTTAAAACTTTGCTTTTCAATCAACAAGAAATTTATTTATTGTTGGATTTAAAGAAGAAAATTTTTGAGAATTTGTGGATTGTAAGAATTGATCATAGAAATATAAAAATAGAGAAAGTGAGACTGTAGAAATTGGTGAAAGTATCAGGAGGATAAAAAGAAACAGGTAGTGTACCTAACGTCCCCCTGCTTTCTCTCTCTAGAGGCGCACGCGCAGGAACGACTGTCTCTGCGGAAACGCATGCGCAGGAACGACTGTTTCTGCGGAAACGCATGCGCAGGAACGACTGTTTCTGCGGAAACGCATGCGCAGGAACGACTGTTTCCGCGGAAACGCATGCGCACGAACGTCTGTTTCCACTAAAACCCATCAGCGCGCATGCGTAAAGAAACTAAGACAAAAAAGGGGACGTTAGGCAAAATTTTTTTCATCGCCTTTTCTTTCTGACACCTTTTCAGGACCCTCACACGTCCTCTACTCTTAATATTTCCATGAAATTAATTCAAAAAACAGAAATACTTGCAGGAATACCATCAAACAATCAATTTCATCCAATTTTCACTTCATTTTCTCCACACAAACACAAATGCAGTTTTTTTTCCATCAAACACACATTCACTTCCTATATTATTATTAATTTAACAACACACGTTGAGGTTGCCCTCGTTTATTCGTACGGAAGGCACGTCAGCCCATTTCTGGTTGACTATCTTTTTTCCCCGAGGTCATCTCGTTACCACTTTGCATGTTGAGTAACTTATATATCTCGTGGAAGATGTCCGTGCAAAGTTATTCTGGGAACTCGTCGGCATCTAATGTGAATCTGGAGCGTGCTCCCCGTCGTGTAGCGGCTGGTAACAGCAACAAATGAGCCGATCTTCAGAGAGATTACCCCTTGAAACTACAATCTTTATACCCACTACAAGTATTGATTTCTACTTTTTCTTTTCTGGGGTTTCAAAAAAAAAGAAAATTTTTTTTTAATCATATTCAACCCCTTTTTAAACGCAGTCAAAAAACGGAGTTTATCATCGCGCCAATATAGACAAACAGTAAAAAATTATTCAAGAAGATAATTTTTTATCCAATTATTAAAAATATAAGAAAACGTCCCGAAATAACAACGTTCGAAAAAAAATCTCTTACAGTAAACAATAATATTAAAAAAAATTTAAATAATAATAAAAATATCGGGTGAAAATGTAATAAAACGTGTGTCGTTGTCTTATGTTTTGCTTGGTCTAATAAAAAATTTTCTCCAAGCCTAAACATAAAAAAATAACATATAATTTCTGAAAATCCAAATTTCCTCGCAAATTTCAAAGCTTCGTATGAAATTTGTGCGTAGAATCAAAAAAAAAAAAAAAAAAAAGAAAAATATTTATAACAGGGAGTGAGGGAGGATCGAACAGCTCCTGATGCACGAGAGCCGGACTTTGCTAGTAGCGAACGTAAACTGCGGTGAAAATATTTAAAAGCCGCTGAAACGGAGGATGTTAAAGTCTGGGCGTACGTTGGGTACATAAAATTGAAAATATCGCTAACCGAGAGAGAGGAGCGTAAGGATTTCAAGGGACCGATTACTTTACAGCCCTAAATCAATCGAACGATCCAAGTTCCCACTTTACATACTTCAACTCTCAAACTTTAAAAAAATCAATGGCTTCCTGAATTCCATTTCAAAAAAAAAGAAAAAACAGTCTAAGTTTATACTTTTTTCTATATACATATAAAGAAGAAAAAAAGCAATAAATTAAAAGCTAAATTTCATTAAATTCCATCAGTGATAAAATAGATAAAATAAATTTTTTTTAAAAACTCACTTTCTCCACAAACTGCGGTGAAATCGTCCATTGCTTTGAAGAATCTGAAACAAACATATAAACCGCATATAAAATATATATTTCACTTTATACTTAAATTATTAAACCAATTCTATTTATTTAATAACATATTGATATCAATTAAAAAAATAAATAATTTATTGAATCATTGAATCTTTCTCAGAATTGAATTTTCCTAAAGAATTTTATCAACAAATTTACAAATTTATGAAAGTTTTATTCTTTATGAAAATAATTAAATTCCAAAAATAAATTTTAATATTTATGAAAATAATTGAATTCTGTAAAAAATTTTATTATTTATAAAAAATAATGGAATTCTTGTGAAGAAATTTATAATCAATTTGAATAATTGAATCTTTTTCAAAATTGAATTTTCATAAAGAATTTTATCAAAAAATTTACAAATTTATGAAAGTTTTAATCTTTATGAAAATAATTAAATTCCCAAACTAAATTTTAATATTTATGAAAATAATTGAATTCTGTAAAAAATTTTATTATTTATAAAACTAATGGAATTCTTGTGAAGAAATTTATAATAAATTTGTAAATAATAGAATTAATGTGAAATTTTTATTATTTACAAAAATAATTAAATGTTTGCGTTGAATTTTATCTAAATTTTTTTAAATAATTAAATTCTTTAAGGAAAATTTTATAAACATAGTAAATATTGAAAATCGTAGAATTGAGGAAAATGTTTAATAATAATTGAAATTTCCCCAATTATTTTATTAAAATTGTTGAAAATAATTTAATTGCTCAGTAGAATTTTATTAATTACAAAGATAATTTAAATATTGCCCAGAATTTATAAAATTTTTGAACGTAATTAAATTTTTGCCAAGAATTTTATGAAAAGTTTTGAAAATAATTGAAATTCTGATAAAAATTTTATTAATGAAAATAATTGAATTTTTTTAAAGCATTTTTTTTTATTATAAATGTTGAAAATAATTGAATTCTTTCCAGAAATTTAATTACAATTACCATTGTTTTTAATAATTTAATAATTAATAATATAAACGTACATATATGTTAAAAAATTCAATTAATTTCAAATGAATCGAAATTAAAATTTTTCAAAATTATTAATTCTAAGGAATTGTTAAATGAAATTTTTAAAATTCAAATTTTCATAGATTTTAATTTGAAATATTTTCAAAATTCAATTATATCTAAAAATTTATATTATTTATAACTACTCCAAAATTCAATATTTTTTTTTTTAGTTTTCAACTAAAATTTTTCTCTAAGTCAATTATTTTTAATAATTAAAATCAAAAAATTAAACTAATTTTATATTTTATTACTTTTGAAAATAATTGAATTTCTGCAATTATTTGTAATTTCGACAAAATTCAATTTTTTTAGTGTTTTAAACTAAAAATCTTTAGTAAATTCAGTATTTTTAAAAATTAATTAATTAACTTTATATTAAAAACATCTAAGTTCATTTAATGAAATTTAATTAAATTCATTCAAAATTGAAATTTTCTAAAATTTTAAATTGAGACCTTTTAGAATATTTAAGTAAAATTATTCATTAGATAAATAAGCAATAATTTTAGGATAGTTCTTGAAGAATTAAATTATTTAAAAATTAATTATTGCCAGAAATAGAAAAAATTGAAGGTTTTGTATTAGAATTCGTGTTAGTTTTATAGTTTATGAGTCAATAAAAAAAAACACGAAAATTCAGCATTTTCTTATGAATTCTAAAAATTTATGAATAGAATGAATAGAAAAAATTAATTATTAAAAAAAAATTTTAAAATAACTAAGAAAATAAAATTAAAAAAAAATAAAAATAATTATAAATACAAAATATATTAAAAAATACATATAAACATAAATTAATGTAAAATTCTAAATAATAATTAATAAACACAAAAAATAAATACAAATATAAATTAGTTCTCTTAATTAAATAAACAACAATTAAATTACTAAACCAATTAAAAAGACATTAAAAGAAATATTCTTTTTTTTTCATAAATTTGCATTTCTCTAAAATTTAAATAAAAAATTAATCAACGAATCACATAATAAAATCCAGAAGAAAAAAAAAGAAGAAGAGTATAAAGAATGTCTCTCTAAAATTCGAAATTTCATTAAAAATTAGTTGACGCGCTAGTGTGTCTGCTGCAGTCAATAAAATTTTAATGAGAATTAAGTGACTGGTCATTTCAATTCAACAACTTTATCTCTCATTTCCCATCAGAAAAAAAATGTGACATTTTCTTCTTGTTTTGAAACATCTTATTTTTGGCTCCTGACGAAGATATACCTTATAAGAAGTACTAAAAAATCTCTTGGAATGTAAATAAAATTTTCTCTAATGTTTCATATCTATTTTATGAAACTATTTCTTTCTTTTAAATTAAAAAAGAAGGCTTTTTAATTAATTTTATTATGGAAAAACAAACTTGAAATTATTATAATCATAAACTTCTCAACTTTCTTTCTTCTTTAAAATTAGAAATTTTCTATTATAAAAAACATATGAATATTTTTCAAGTCTATTATTTTTTAAGACTAGTATTTTTTTAAATATTGAAGTACAGAAAAATATTTCGTTCATTTGAATTAAAAAATTCAGAAAAATTTATTCTCTATGAATTTGGAATTTTCTCGAAAATAATACTTTGAGAAGTGAAAGAAATAGAAAATAGATGAAAATAAAGAAAAAGAATGAGAAATCGAAGAAAAAGAGAGAATTCAAAATGTTGATTGAACGCAACGCGCAGGTTTTACCATTTAGGAAAAAAAGAGAGAGGGAGAAAAACGTTCTCGTATTATAATAATTTACGGATGGGATTTGTGCGTCATCATCCCCTTGTTTCTTTTCCCTTCGTAGAAGAAAAAGAAAATACCCACCCAAAAGAAAGAGAGAAGGCTTATTAATGGATTAAGCCTATGACTACACCCAATGAATTATCTCTTGAGAAATATTCTCCTTTCGCATTCCGTTGAAATTCCAAGCACGATCTTCCGCCTCGCAGTCAGATCCTTATTCGTTAAATTAATCAAAAAATGAACTCGAAACAATATTTTCGAGTCCTTTTTTTAATAAAAACGAATATCACTGGATTAGGCTGGTCACTAATCAGACTCTCTCTCTCTTTATCTCTTTTCTTTCTTTTTTTCGCTCATTTTTACTTTTCTTCCTTGCCTTTTTGCTTGAAAAACATTTAATTGCGAAAAGTTTTTAAAAATAATTAAATTTTACAAAGAATTCTACTAAAATTTTTGACAATAATTGAATGACTGTGTGGTATTTTATTAAATTCTTTTGAAAATTATTGAATTCCTAAAAAGCATTTTATATTATTTTTGAAAATAAATAAAAATCTTACGAACGATTTTATTAGAATTTTTTAAACTAATTGAATATTCAAGAAGAAATTTAATACTTTTAAAAATAATTGAATTCTTGTGATGAATATTGTTATTTATGAAAATAATTGAATTTTGCAAAGAATTTTTTAAAATGCCTCAAAATAATTGAATTATTAAGAATAATTTTGAAATTCATTGACATAATTGAATTCTTTCGAAGAATTATTTCCGTAAATAATTGAATTCTTGAGAAGAATTTTATTAAAATCTAAAAGAATAACTGAATTATTTCAAAACAATTTAATTGAAAATATATTTAAAATAGATTATTTCTTTCGAAAAATTTTATTAAAATAATTAAAATTATTGAATTCCTGAGAAGAATTTTACTGTTTAAGAAAATAATTGAATTACTGCGAAAAATTTTTAAAAAGAATTGAAGTTCTGTAAAAAAATTTTGTTTTTTTTTAAATAATTGAATTTTGCAAAGATTAATTTAAAATGCCTCAAAATAATTGAATTTTCGGGAATAATTTTGTTATTTATCGACATAATTGAATTCTTTCCAAGAATTGTTTATGTAAATAATTGAATTTTTGGCAAGAATTTTATTAATAGCGAAAATTGTATTAAGAATAATTGAAATCCTGCGATAAATTTCATTATTTTTGAAAATAATTGAATTGTCGTTTAGATTTTTATTAAAATTTTCAAAAATAATTGAATTCATGAGAAGAATTTTATTATTTATGAAAGTAATTGAATTATTCTGAAAAATTTTCTTAAAATGTTTAAAAATAATTGAATCTCTGTGAAAAAATTTGTTATTTATGAAAATAATTTTAATTTGTAAAGAATTTAATTAAAATGTCTCAAAATAATTGAATTTTCAGGAACAATTTTGTTATTTATTGGCATAATTGAATTCTTTCGAAAAATTATTTATGTAAATAATTGAATTCTTGGAAAGAATTTTATTATTATTCTACATTTTTAAGAATAATTACATTTTTGGAGTAATCCCTGTAAAATTGTATTAAAAATAATTGAAATCCTGCGATTAATTATATTATTTAGGAAAATAATTTAACAATTGCTGAGAATTTTATTAAAATTTTCAAAAATAATTGAATTCCTGAGAAGAATTTTGTTATTTCTGAAATAATTGAATTTTTCCGAAAAATTTTATTAAAACGTGTAAAAAGAATTGAACTTTTGTGAAAAATTTTGGTATGTTTGACAATAATTGAATTCTTCATAAGAATTTTATAAACTTTCTTTTGAATAATAATTAGTTGTTTCGAAATATAATAAATATCATGAAAATTTTATTTTAAATAATTGAATTCTTGTGGATAATTTTATTTGTGAAAATAATTGAATTTTTCGATTAATTAATTTAAAATAGTATTAAAAATAATTAAAATTCTTCGATGAGTTTTATTATTTATGAGAATAATTGAATTCTTCTTAGAATTTTATCAAACATTTTTTCAAAAAATTGAATTTCCATGAAAAATGATATTATTTTAGTGAAAGTATTTTAATTATTCTGAAGAATTGTATAGAAATTTTGTTAAATAATTTATTTTTTTGAAATTTTTTTGAAAATGCTAGTCTAATATAATTGAATTCCTGTGGAAATTTTTATTATAATATATACGAAAATAATTGATTTTTGGACGAAATTTTATCAATTTTTTTTTAATTAATTGAATTATTTTGCATAATTTTATGAAAATCCTAGATATTGAAAATAATTGAATTTTGAATATTGTTTGAAAATATTTGAAACTTTTTAAAGAATTCGATTATAATTTTTTAGAATAGCTTTTAGTGGCTGAAATCTAAAAAAAGTACCCAAATAAACGTAAAAAAACTAGTAAATAGTAGGTTTTCGCTATTTTTTTACTTTTTTCCCTTTTTGTTTCCTTCATCTCTTTTCGCTTTTTTACTTTTCTCCCTTTTTGTTTTTTGCTTCCTCTCTTTTCGCTTTTTTTACTTTTCTCCCTTTTCTTTCCTTCCTCTCTTTTCTTTTTTCTCTCCTTTCGATTTTTTACTTTTCTCCCTTTCTTTACATCTTTTTTCTTTATTTTCTCTCTTTCTTTATATCTTTTTCCTTCTCACTCTCTCTCTATCTTTTTTTGACGCATCCCTTGCAAATAGTGATTAGTCGAACGTGCGTGCGATTATAACCATTAACTCACTTCAACTTCTTTATTTCGTTCGACCCTTGAAATTCCAATATCGTTCGGGTTATATAAGGAACGAGAGATACCTATACGCAGGTTGTATCTTATGAGACCGCTTTACTCATAATGACTCTCACAATACGAGTTCGCGCATCGTCTCGTTTCACGGTGAAAAGAAAAAAAAAGAAAAGAAAAAAGTTCGGTACTTACAGAAAATATAAGATAATGCTTTAAAGAGGACGCTAAAGATCAGCGTGAGTTCAATTTCACCAGCGTAGAGTTTACTATAAACCTTCGTATATACTTTATAAAATTTTTAAAATAGAACTTAAAAATAAATTTACTGACTCGAATTAGAAATTTTTCAATAATTTTCTTTAGATTATTTGAAGAAAAAAAAACTAAAAAATCATAAAAACCCTCTAAATTCCCAATTTTCAAAATGTGTTATTCTCCTCGCTCCTTTCAAAGTTTCATTGCATAAAACATGTAACTTTTCTTTGAACAGTATGATCAGGAACAGATTGTATATAGAAGTAGTTGGCAAACAGGACCAATGTCCATTTCTCTCAAACAGTGACCCACGCACATCTCTCTTCAATATATCCCCCTTTGAAAACTTTCAATTCGGAACCTAAGCACAAAAAGAATATCGACAAACATTTGCTTGTCCCAGCGTGATCAACAACTTGACAAAAATAAAATAACAAAAAAAAAAGCTGAAAAAAAAATATTGAAATGAATATGTAGAAAAAAGAAGGAACTTGACATGATTTTTATTCCAAGAAAACTTTCAATTTAATTTATTCCGAATGCTCGCACGATTTTTTTTAAAGATGCAAGCAATTTATTTGAACATATATATGAAAGCGCGTAAGATAAAAAAAAAGAGAAAAAAAACAAAGTGCGAATACATAATCAAGAATGCATTCGGGTGGTCCTACCTGAGAGCAATAATAATCTCGTATTTCTCATTTAACGTTAAGTTGCACTGTTGTTTTAAGTAGAAAATTAAGCAATTTCTTATTTTCTCTGTCGTGTGCTGTAGTATGTTTAATACTTTTTCCATTTTATTTATCCCCACAACCAGAAGTATGAACTAGCGTGTATATGTGAGAAAACGTCAGGCTGTTTACCACCCACAATCACGGCTCAAAACATTTCTTCCCATGTTTCCCACTTGCCATATATTCTTTGCTTCTTTTGGCATACACGAGAACGAGATGCTGCACGTCAAAATATTTGACATGGGTTCACCTCCGACCGTTTACCAGCAACAAATCCACGCGTATCATTAAGTGATACGCGTGCACTGCTGATAATTCTAAAAACTTCTTTTTTTTTTTGTTTCTAAAGTTGAGAAATTGATTTCTTGCAAATATTTTATTAAAAGTAAAGGAAAAAATTAAATTTTTTGAATTTATAAGAAAATTCTCAATTTTTGTGTTTTTTTCTTTGCCTCGTAAACTATGAAATTGACAAGAATTCTGATACAAACTTAATTCTTGAAGAACTATCATAACATTATTACTTATAAATTATTTAATGAATAATTTTACTTCAAAACATCAAAATTATTTAGATTTCAAAAGAGTTGCGTTTACAATCTTCAGAAATAGATTAACTTCAAATGTTTCAATTTGAAATTTTAAAAAATATCAATTTTTAATGAATTTAAATAGCAATTATAAGAATAACTGATTACAGAAATTCAATTATTTTCAAAAGTGTTGAACTTCTTCGCATAAATTCAATTATAAGCTCAAAAATTTTTTAAAACTCTCGTCAAAATTTCAATTATCTTTATAAATAATAAAATTCTTCTCCGAAATTCAATTATTTTCAAAAAAATTTAATAAAATTCTTGGCAAAATTTCAAAAATTTTCCTCAATTCAATTATTTTTAATATCTACTATTTAAATGAAATTTTACAAAAGAATTCTATTATTTAAACAAAATTTTAATAAAAATTTCACAGGAATTCAAATATCAATTTTTTGATATTTTTTTACCATTTTTTTATTTACCACTTCAATAATTTTTTATTTTTTAAAAAAGTTTCTCCAAAAAATTGAAATATATTCAGAGAATTGAAATTTTTTAAAAATAATTCTGAAAAATTCAATTATTTCGGAAAATTTAATCAAAATTCTTTTAAAAATTCTATTATTTAAAAAAATTTTGCCAAAATTCTTTACAAGATTTAGTTAATAAACTTGCAATTTTAATAAAATTTTCCTATACAATTCAATTATTTTCAATACAATTCTTCTTGAGAATTCAATTATTTTCACAAATAAAACATTTTTTATGGGAATTGAATTATTTAAAAAAAAATTTGATAACATTTTTCGCTAGAAATCAATTATTTTTATAAATAATAAAATTTTTCTTGAGAATTCAATTATTTAAACAAATTTTGATAGAATGTTTTATAAATTAGCAAATTCTAATCAAATTGATCGCAGAATAAAGTGATTTTCGTAAGATACAACATTCTTCTTTGGAATACAATTATTGACAAAAATGTTTGTAAGAATTTTCGAAAAAATTCAATTATTCTCGTAAAAAATAAAATTTTTCAAAACAATTCAATTATTTAAGAAATTTTAATAAAATTCTTCCCAAGAAATCAATTCTTTTCAAAAGTAAACATTTTCACAGGAATTCAATTATTTAAAAAGAATTTTTTTTTAAGTTTTTGTCAGATTTCAATTATTTTCAAATTTTTAATGAAATTTCTCGATGGAATTTATAATTATTTTTAAAAAGTTTTTAAAAATTCTGAGAAATTCAATTATTTAAAAAAATTTGAATAAAATTTTTCACAAGAAATAAGATCCTAAAGTTCTGAACGTTCAAATGAACGAAATTTATTTATTTCGTCTCCAAAATAAATTTTTATTGCAATTTTTTTGCGTTACTATCCAAAAAATTAATTACTGACTTTCTAAACGTAAATTTTTCAGTTTTTAAATTTGTTTGTGATTAGTAATTTATTAAAATATCTTTAATAAAAAATATTTCGTTCATTTGAACGTTCAAAACTTGGGGATCATCAAGAAATTCATTATTTTCATCAATTATAATATTTTCCTCCGGAATTCAATTATTTTTACAAATAAAATGCTTTACAGGAATTCAATTCTTGAAAATTTTTTTTAATAAAATTCGTTGAGAAAATTAAATTATTTTTTATACAATTTTAAATTTAATGATATATTGAAAATTGCATTTATTCTTAAGGGGATGTCAAAGTCGATGCGATTTTCCCATTGAAGCTCAATGCAAAAATCCAATCGACTTTGACATCCCCTTAAATTTTTTTGTAAAATTCACCGCAAGAATTCAATTATTTTCGTAAAAAATAAAATTCTTCAAAGCAATTCAATATTTAAGAAATTTTAATAAAATTCTTCCCAAGAATTCAATTCTTTTAAAAAGTAAATATTTTAACAGGAATTCAATTATTTAAAAAAGATTTTTTTTAATTCTTTGTCAGATTTCAATTATTTTCAATTTTTTAATAAAATTTCTCGATGGAATTTATTTATTTTCAAAATTTTTTTTTAAATTCTGAAAAATTCAATTATTTAAAAAAATTTGAATAAAATTCTTCACAAGAAATTAATCATTTTCATAAATAATAATATTTTTCTTCCGAATTCAATTATTTTCACAAATAAAATTCTTTACGTGAATTCAAATTCTATGAATTTTTTTTTAATAAAATTCGTTGCAAGAATTCAATTATTTTCATAAATAACAAAACTTATCGCAGAATATCAATTATTTTTTATACAATTTTTAATATAATGATAGAAAATTGCATTTATTCTTAAATTTTTTTTTAAAATTCACCGAAAGAATTCAATTATTTTTAAAAATTTTGATAACATTCATCATAAAAATTCAATTTTAAGAAATATTCAATTATTGAATAATTTATTTATTTTTGTATGTAAATAATTGAATTCTCGAAGAATTTTCTAATAAAAATTTATTAAAAAATGAATTTCAGGTAAAATTTTAGATAATAATTGAATATTAAAAGCATTATAGTGTGAATTTTTAGAAATAATTGAATTTTGAAAAGGGTTCAAATTAAATCTTAAATTTATTATAAAACAGGAGGAAATCGATTTCTTCATGTTTTATAATAATATTCTCCTAAGTTATTGAATTTGAAAATCTGAATTCCTATAGAAAAATAATAATGATTAAATATTTTATTTATTTATTTAAAAAAGAAGTAATTGATGTTCTTCAGGGTCAGGGAAAAAGTGAAAATTTTGTCTGGCTGTCTCGAATAATGTTTCCTCAGAGTGAGACACGAACTGATTCAATGAACTGAATTTATGTTTATCTGTCGGTCGGATTCAACAAATCAGATCAAATTCCGAAGAGAAAAAGGAAGGAATGAGAGTTTTCTGGTTAGTAAAGTTTCATCGGCTAATAACATGAGAAAAAAAAGGGGGAAAGATGAAGGGCAAGGACGACGCATCGATCAGACTCGACGTCAGCATCTTTGAAATGAAATATCGAATAGCGGTGGTAAGAGGGAAAAAGATGGTAACGACGCATCGCGGCGCCACGTGAAAAATGAAGGACGTTAAATTAATTTGACTTGAAATTTGAATTACAGATTCGCCGCGTATACACGTCAAGGTGCCGAATGGACATGGCGCTTCACACCACGCGCCCAGTAGGGTTCTCTTAACCAATCAGCTATAGTGATGGACTCAAAAAAAGCCCTCTCATCATCACCACTCGAAACACACCTCATTATCTTGTAGAATCTAATTCCTCTAACAATAATACCTAACAATAGTTCTCAGAGTTTGTTCGAAGCGACATCAATTTTTCTCTTTAATTTTTTATATTCATTCCTCATGACTCACTGAATTGGTCTTTTTCTACTTTTTACATCCCATCTGTATTTTTACCATTTTATTCACATATTTTAGAATTATTGATTTTTTTATTAATTTTGATTAATAAATCTACGGTTTCATTTGTTTTTTTTTAATAAATTCAATACAAATGTTTGTATCTTGAAAAATTAAAAGAGTATCGACTGTTTTTTTCATGAACACAAATTTTAAAGATACAGACTTCGCACTCGATAATTAATTTTAAAAAAGTAGCAAAAAGTAGCTTTCAAACCAAAAAAAGTAGTAAAAAAGTAAAAACCTTCCAAACTAAAGAAACATAAAAAAAAGCTACAAAAAGAAGAATGAATTCTAAAAATACACCCAATTATTCAGCATCTAATTTATCCTCTAATACCGTTTAACATCAGACAAATTATCGCAATAATCTGAGCAATAACCATTTTTTTTCACCATACTACAAGTAGAAGGAAGATAATTAGTAATTTCATGTGAAATGTAATTTTAAGTGAATCATAAACAGGTGCAACTGCTCTTCTTTAATGTATATAATGTCCATATTACTATCAAGTGTCAAGATCCTGTTCAGTGGACTGTCATCGCATGAACGAGTCGTGTCTCGACAAACTCGTGTTACTTTTATTTCACATTCACACAATTTTCACGAACGTATATATACATGTGTATTTATATAACATGTGTGCGAATACGTGTGATAATTGGATTAGTACGGATATTTCACTTTAGGTGATTCTTTGCTTGCTTCTGCTGTTCAAAGAGGGCTATATGTAATTTGCTTCTTTTTCTTTCAATTTTTTTTTCTTTTTTTTTCTTTTTTTTTTATTAACATTATTGAAATCATTAAGATTCTTTGAGAGGGGGGAGAGTATGCCTTGCGCAGGTCTTGGTCGAGAACCAGTCTGCTTGTCGAGCATCGAACGATCGTGAACGTGTGGGTGTTTGGCGCCTCACTAGCGACGTCTTTATTCGCCAAGACATCGAACATAGGTTTTCGCGTGTTTCCTGTCTTGTATTGCGAGACAATGCCCGTATATTGCAGAAGACGTAAGAAGATACTTTTGTAAATATTGCAAGAGAGAAACTATGGCTATAGGAAGAGAGTCTGTATACGATTTGAAAGATTTGCCCTTTTTCTTGTTGATTAGGCCACCAATTTGAAATTATGATGATTAGTTAACCAGAACTTACAACCAGAAAATAGTTTTTGACAATGAAGCTGAAACTGGCACCGAATTAATTTTTCAAAATTTGAAGTTTTGTTTTAACCCTCGGAGAACACACCTCTTTTTTAGACCATTTTTTAAAGCTCAACCAATTTTAAACTGATCATCTAATCAAACTAAAGAATTTTTTAAATATAGTTTAAACTCTGTAGAATAAGTCTGTATACTTGAAAATATTTATTAAAAATATTTAAAAAAGATAAAAAGCTTTTCGTAAAAAAGCGTGGGGTCAAAAAGACCCCCATGTGTTCTCCGAAGGTTAAATAAATAACAGGGTTGCCACGCTTTTGATCTTTTCAAATTCTCTGACTTTTCCAAGTTAAAAACGGAATTAAAAAACGAAATTTTTCCAGGTTTTTAAAACGAAAATTATTCGAAAACATCAATAACTTTGTTTTTGAATTAATATTTAATCATTATTTGTTTTACCAGGGTGTCTACTATTTTCGTTTAACAAAATTCCCGGTTATTTCCCGGTTTTTCCCGGCTATATCCTAATTTTTTCCCGGTTTTTTTTTCTTATCAAATTTAAATTTAAATTTGATTTCAAACATAAATAAATCATTAAATTTTTTGAAAATAATGTTTTTTCCAATAATTTTAATTAAAAACTTGGAAAATACTTGAATTAAACAAAGAATTTTTTCAAGGTTTTAAAAATAATCTTGTCTCTTTATAATTATGAATTTTATTAAAATTACATTGATAATAATTGAACTTCTGCAAAGAATTTTACTATTTATAAAAATAATTGAATCCTTCCAAAGAATGCTATTATTTATGAAAATAATTTAATTTTTGTGAAGAATTTTATTAAAATTTTTGAAAACAATAAGCAGCAATAACTAATTATTTACTTAATATGTAATAAACATTTAATTTGCTCAAGGAATAAATAAATATCATTTATTTGAACATTCAGAAATTTAAAATGATAAAAATTTAAGAGAAGTTCAATAATTATAATTATTAAATAATAATAGAATAGTATAATTTTTAGAAGCAAAAAATTGATTTAAAACTGTAAGAGGGACTTAAAATTTTAAAAATAAAATTATAATTATGGTCACTAACTTCCCTTGATTATTTTCGAAAAATTTAAATAAAATTCTTTAAAAAAATTCAATTATTTTTCAAAAAAAGTAAAAAAATTTCAATGATTTGTTTAGAAAAATTCAATTATCTTGAAACAATAGAATTGAAAAATTACAACAATTTTATTTTTTAGATTTAAAAAAAATTTTGCGAAAGTTCAATTTTATTTTTTTAAAATAACTAATAAAAATTTTAATTATTAATCTTCGCAGTAAGAAACATGAATACATTAGAATTTTACTCTTTATAATATTCAATTATTAATCAATTATTAAATTAAAATACTTTGAAAATTCTATTTGTTAAAAAGTTTCTAATGAATTTCTTTAACAAATTTAATTACATATTTTCAGTCGAATTTCACAATATTTCTATTAACTCCATAATTTTTTTTAAATTTATTTACATAATATATTTGAATTGGTAACTGATTTTTTATCATCAAATTAATTATTTTTAACTAACTTAAATTTAGAGAACAGTATAAATATATATAAAAATTGAAATAAAGATTGATTTTTTAAAAACAAATTAAAATAATAAAACTTTTTTAATTTTTGTGAAAAAATTCCCGGTTCGGTATAAAATTCCCGGCTAATTCCCGGTTTTTCCCGGTCAAATAAAATTCCCGGTTATTTCCCGGTTTTCCCGGAATTCCCGGTTAGTAGACACCCTGGTTTTACAGAAAATAAAGATATTCAAAAATTTGAAATTCAATAACATTTAAGAATATTATTATAAAACTGTAATTTCTTCAAAATTATATTCATTTCAATTCAATTCTTCATTTCTAGAATTTTAAACTAAAATTCTTTTTTAAAACAATTTTTTTTAATAATTTTTGAAAAAGTTCTTCTTTGAGAATTTTTAAATCCATTTGTTTATAATTCAATTTAACCTAAACTTTCGATTATTCTGACATTCTTCAATTAAATAAATTAGAAATTAAAAACTTTAAATAATTAAAAAAAAATTCCATTAAACTTTTTGAGAAAAATTAATTCTAAATTTCCTTAAAAATCTTGTCAAGAATTTAATTATTTTTATAGATAATAAAATTATTCGCAGGAATTTAATTATTCTCAAAAAATTTGAATAAAATTCTTCGAAATAATTCAATTATTTTTAAAATTGACAAAATTCTTCCCAAGAATTCAATTATTTTCAAAATTAATAAAATTCTCCGCAAGAATTCAAATATTTTCAAAAATGATAAAATTCTTCGTAAATATTCAATTATTTTCAATATTAATTTTTACGTAATTTTGACTATTCTGATATTCTTCAATTTAATATATATTAGAAAATAAAAGCTTCAAGAATTAAAGAAAAATTCAATTAAACTTTTTTAAAAAATAAATCTACAGAATTGTTAATTAAAAGTATGAAAAGTTGAAATTTTCTAAAAGATTTTAATTTGAAACATTTTCAAAATTCAATTATTTCTAAAAATTTACGCTTTATTGCTTTCAATATTCAATAATAATCTAAAATTTTAAGTGAAATTCATTTTTAAATCAATATTTACTAGAAAAATCCACGAGAATTCAATTAATGAAATACAAAAATAAATATTTTATTAAATAATTGAATGTTTCTTAAAATTAAATTTTTATAAAGACTTTTATCAACAAATTTTTAAATAATTGAATTCTCTTGACAAATTTTAATAAAATTTTCAATTGCATTTTACGGAGAAATTTGATGAAAATCGTATTAAAAATAATTGAAATTCTGTCATTTATGAAAATAATTTTTGCGAAAAATTTTTATTATTTATGAAAATAATTGAATTCTTGAGGAGGATTTTACATTTTATAAAAATAATTAAATTTTTTCGAAGAATTTTATCTGAATTTTTGACAATAATGGAATTTTTTCAAGGAATTTTATTAAAAATTTTGAAAATAACTTTTTTAAAAAAAAACTTTACCTAAATTGTTAAAAATTATTGAATTTTCATTAAAACTCTTGAAAATAATTGAATTTGAATAATATTTTTAAAAATAATTGTATACTTTCCAGAAATTTTATTCAAATTGTATTTAAAATAATTGAATTCAACCGAAAAATTTTACTAAGTATATAAAAATAATTGAATTCCTTTGAAGAATTTTACGAGAATTCAATTATTTAACTATAAAAATAAATATTTTGTTGAATAATTGAATGTTCCTTAAGTTAAAATTGAATTTTCATGAAAAATTTTATCAACTTTAAATAATTAAATTCTCTTGACAAATTTTAATTAAATTTTCAAGAATACTTGCATTTTTCGAGAAATTTGATGAAAATTGTATTAAAAAAATTGAAATCCTGCAAAGAATTTCATTAAAATTTTTGAAAATAATTGAATTTCAGAGAAAATTTTTTATTATTTTTAAAGATAATTGAAATTTTGACGAAAATTTTTGTAAATTTTTAAGCATAATTTGATTAAAATTTGATTTAAAATAATTTAAAATTTGATTTAATGAATTTAATTGAAATTATTTTCAAAAAAATAGAATTGTTACGAAAAAGAATTTCATTAAAATTTTTGAAAATAATTTTATTCTTTAAAGAAATTTAATTAAAAATGTATTAAAAATAATACTTAAATTCGAATAAATAAATAAAATTGTATAAGAAGACTAATAACTATGATCCCTGGATCCAGTAAAATTTACTCTGGAAACAGTAAAAGTTACCAAACAAAAATACGTAAAACTTCCCGACAGTGACACTTAAGATTTTACTATGAAAGTACAGTAAAAGTTGCTTTATTCCTATTTTCCCTGTAATGTTAATAATTTAATTTGAAATAAGAGATATTTTGAAATAAACATTAATTTTTTTCCACTTGACAAACACAGTCATTGTTATTGGTTTTGTGGAGTAAAGTACCGTGTGAATCACAGGCAAGTACCCATAAGCATGTTCTCACGAATGCTCATTGTGCAAGACGAGGCGTTAATGCGGCAGTGGCGGCCGCGGCGGCGCATCAACTGACACGCATGAAACTGCGAGGGACGCGTTTATAGCGGCGAGATTCATTTGAATACATCACAGCGTGTGTGGCCCCAGAGCAGAGCACGCGTCCATCGTTTTATATAATAAAAATCCCCACAACAAATGTACATATATTTAAGCCCAAGTCGATTTAACAAATTCTTATACAATTCGTTTACATTTCGATTTCATTTCATAATATTCATTCTATATTTTGTTTAGAAAATCCATTCTATGTCTGGAAGAAGCTATTTTTCAATCATTTTGAAATTTGAATCATAGCAAAATTTAGTCCCAAATTAATTTCGGCTCAAAGTAAAAATTGGTTCCAAGTTTATTTTGCCTTCGAGTTGATTTGATTTCAAGTTAATTTTGGATCAAAGTACAAATTGGTTCCAATATAATTTTGGATCAAAGTACAAATTGGTTCCAATATAATTTTGGATCAAAGTAAGATTCGGTTCCAAGTTAATTTTGGATCAAAATAAAGTTCGGTTCCAAGTTAATTTTGGATCAAAATAAAGTTCGGTTCCAAGTTAATTTTGGATCAAAATAAAGTTCGGTTCCAATAAAATTATTCCTCTTTTGAATTGCATAATCCAAGTAATAAAAAAATAATCTCCAAAATTCAGTAAAAACACACAGACTTTTTAATAGCACAACATGTTTCATTATGAAAAATTTGTTTTTTACTGCAATTTTTTCATTTTTATTTGATTTTATTTATTGCAATAGTTTGTATAACACAATTCAGTGAAGGTCATCATTTACGATCAAAACAACAGCCAATATTGATACTATACACGCAGAAAACCCCTTTCGCAGACCATCAATTAGCTTATAAATATGAGCATTCAATAAGATACTCATGCGGGTACTTGTGTCCAACTATTCGATTGGTGTTTATGTTTATTATTCTCGAATTGACCGTACAGGTAACAAGTAAACTCTCGATAATGATAATAGTAATAATTCCCACTTGACTTGATTATTAGCTTTGGAAAACAGTGCCGACAGTTATCCTACATTTTTTTTTAAAAATCTTTTATACATATATTCTTCCAAGGGAGGGAAGGTAGCATTTCATTTAAGAGGAGGAAGAATTTTATTATTTCGATGCGTTTCATTTCAAAAAATAATTTTATTATTCCGATGTATTTCATTTTAAACGAGGAGTAATTTTATTATTTCGATGCATTTCATTTCAAGAGAGGAATGATTTTATTAATTCGATTGTATTATTAGTTGCTGATAGTGTCAGTTTTGACTTTAATGGACTTGGATCTAAATTTTACATTGATCCAAAAATTAACTTGGAACCCAATTTTACTTTGATCTAAAATTAACTTGAAATCAAATCAACTAGGAATAAAAATTAGCTAGGAATGAAACTAACTTGGAACCATAATTAATTTGAAATCAAATTAACTCGGAATCAAAATTAACTTGGAACCAAATTAAATTGCATCCAAAATTAACTTGGAAACAAATTAACTTTAATTCAAAATTAATTCGGAATCAAAATTAACTTGGAACCGAATTTTACTTTGATCAAAATTAACTTGGAACCAAATTAACTTTGATCCGAAATTAACTTGGAACCAAATTAACTTAAATCCAAAATTAACTAGAAATCAAAATTCAACTTGGAACCGAATTTTACTTTGATCCAAAATTAACTTGGAACCAAATTTTACTTTGAGCCACAACTTCAGTCATTCCTAAAAATACAAATATGACCTAAATTTTTTTCTTCTAAGGTACCTTACTTCGGAGAGCGTCACAAATTAATACAATGTATTAATTTAATGATAGTATCAAATAAAATACAGACAACAGTTATCGAAGAAATTCTTTTCCCCGAGGAATAAGCACAGATCGCTCTTCAAGTATTGATGATGATGATTAAATTAACGAACTTGATGATATATGTACAAGATTTCGTAAATGTTGTGAAGAAGACACCAGTAATTTTTCTCAATCTTCAATTAGAACCTGAGGAAGTGTGCTGAATGTATTAATCTTTTTACTGCATTTAAATATTTTCAGCGATGATCACATTCTCTCTATCATCCAAGGCACAACCTCAACTACCACGATTATTACGATCATCATCATTATTATTACGTCCAAAAGCAAAATCTGCAATCGTTTAAATCTCAAAAATGATTGGAAGGGATTGAAAGTATTTTTAAACCTAAAACTAGGTTAAGTAGATCGTAGTTCTTAAAAATCATACTCCCAAGGGTTTTCAGTCAAAAATGTTTCTTAACCTTCACAAGAAGAACGTTTAGAACAATTTTAAACGGTTTTAGGGCCCTTAGTCAAAAGTGCGGACTGAAAGTAGGAATTACTTTTACTATCACTATTATCATGATTATTTGAATCATTATCATCACCACTACAGTATGTACATACAGTTTTTAATGGATTTACGAAACAAAGATGAGGAAATGCATGTTCAGCGAAAGAGAGAAGCGAGGGCGACGAAGAGGGGGTGCGTGCGAACGGTGCTCCAACGTTCTGTAAATGTAAATCATCGGACGTTTATTGCAGTTAATTAGCTGGCTGGCCAGCCTGCAGACCTGTTTTGCATACGAGACACAAGAAAAAGAGAGGGAGGTCGTAATATGTGTGTGTCCATTCTCGAGTACGGATACCAAACGCCATCTAAAGGTTAAATCCCGATTGCTGTCAACTTGCCAAGAATAACTGTCAACAGCTCATTGTCATTTAAATCATTACTTGAATTAACCGACTCCTGTCAATCAAATTATTCCCCATAAATTGATCCCCAATAAAGGATTAATTCTCCAACAGCGAATTCTTGGAAATTCTATCCCTACATTGAAATCAATTAATTAATTAATTACAGTGCACCTCGATTATGCGCGAACTAATTGAGGACCTAGTTCTCTATTCGGTTAACCGAATTCCAAAGCAGAATTCAAACCAACAGCTTCTTTCTGTATTTAATTTGAAATGACAGTTAAGAAAAAAAGAAAATTGCATAAATGTCGGGGAAAAAATGGTAAAATACGATTGACATAAAGCTAAATAGGCGGTTTACAAGAGTTGCACGTCGTGTTTTTTCTGGTGTGCGCTTCAATGATCGCCAAAGGGTGCCCCAGTGCCCACGCTATGCCACCATCAGATATACAAACGACGGCAATGCAACTGTGCTACACACTATCATCATCGCACTTGGCGATTCAAATTTTGTTTACATTTACTACAACTCATCTTGTTTACACATCGTACTACAATTTCGACATAAAAATATTACTTTGTATTACTCACTTTTTTACAACGTCCATCGGAGGCACTTGTATTCCAGGAACCATGACTTTTTCATATTTAACTCCAGCGTCGATGAAATCCTGAAGCAAACAATTTTAAATACAATTTACAAACGGAAGAAGATCATGTAAAAATATTTGATAAATAACAATTTAATTAATATTTTTAGGTTAACCTAAAATTTTTTGCTCCTTAGAAACCGTTCTTCGGAGTGCGTCAAATCAAATTTAATTTTAATCAAATTTTCAAAGACAAGATATAAAAAAAGAAATCACTGAAATATACTTGAATAGCCTTTGAAATAACTAAAATAACCCCAAACTAATAACAATTCCATAATGGAAATATTACAAGAATATGTTCATAATGGAAAAATTCAACAATAACTGAAGAAAAGGCAAATTAATGACAAAACGGTATTTGTATATAAAACAGCAAAAGAGAATATATTAACAGACATAAAAGCACATTGTGAACATTTTTGATCCTAATGATAGTAACATTTTTCAAAAAAAAAAAAAAAAAATCATTCACACTATAATGTAGCACTAAATCTTAATTTTCAGTTACATAAACTGTTCATCACGTGTCTATACATGTATAAAAAAATTAAGGAATCATCACGTATAGCAGTGTCATTAAGAAATAATACTCCAATTAGGACAGTCAACCCAAATTATCATGCATCGAGATAATAAATTTGTACCCTGTATTAATTGTACAAGGATTTTTACATGTTAAAACGACTTTCGTATCGAAACATGAAAATAACGGTATAGATATAACCTTCTTTTTCTTCAAATTATGAATCACTCGCGACCCTAAGGTATCAAAATGACATAATGGAGAAAGATTAAGTCCAAAGAAGAGATGAATGACTCCATCAAAAAAGACATAGCCTGGAGAAAAAAATTTTTCTCATTCCGTTTTAATCTAAATTTGTATATACTTTTTTACCGTTTTGTAATTTCAACCCAAATAGTATAATTTCAGTGATAAAACTTAGAATTTCTTTTACCATCTGTTTAGTAATTTTAACCCAAAATACTAACTTGTATTTTACCATTTAACTTTAACCTTTTACCAACTGATTGTAATTGTAATTTTAACCCAAAATGTTATATTTTCAATGATAAATAACTTTATCTCTTCTCTAACAACTGTACGTTATTTTAAAACATATTATAGTTAAAATTTTGAACGAAATAAAAAATTCACAATTCAAAATTATGAATAAAATGATACAAAAAATGGAAAATGTTATAACAAAATCATTGACAAAATTTTGTTTCAAAAGGAGAAGAAGAAAAAATATAAAATACTGACGAACTTTCTTTGATAACCGCACCGTAACGTGGTCGATGATATAAAAAAAAACTATTCTGGAAATCTAATAATAAGTTCATTAGTCCACTCGACGGTCTTTGCCGCAGTGTCGAACCGCCACAAATTAACCAGGGCTCCTCGCCTACCACTTAAATGCTTAATAAAGTCTGAAATGACCTCGAGCTGATGCGATATCGAGTTGGCCCCGCGGCACGAGAAAAATGGAGTAAAACGAAAAGAAGAAGAAGAAGAAGAAGAAAACGAAAAAGAAGACTAAGAAGAAACGATAGATGAAGAATTTGATCATGAAAAAAGGAGAGAGAAATCTTTTTAATATCATCAAAAAAATATGTAGATCGAGGAACGTCGCGGTGGATAGAATTGGTTACTGGTCCATCAATCGTATATTCGTCTTATTATTTTTCCACAATTTCAATATAATAATTAACTCGGACTTTAAAGATTTAATATTTTCCTTCTGAATTCTAAATCGATATATTGTAAAATTTAACTATACGAATAAGAAAATAAAATTCATGCATAATAATAAGAAAAGCATCTTACCTTTTTGTCATAATAACGACTGGTATTTGTCAAGTCCACGATGTACTTGAGTTGAGGGAATGACTGCAGGAGGATAGCAGTCGTGAACCTGTAATAGCAAAACAATATACTTTTAATATTTGTATTTTTCATTCTAGTATATTAATATATACGTATATGCATTTGTATATACCTTCACGTATCTAAGATGCAATATATATAAACCTATATTATATTATATATATTGTACCCATACCTATATACAATACAAATATATATTGTATATTAGTATAAGAATAGCATAAAATTTAAATCGTAGGAAGAGAAAAGAATATTGTAGTAGTGGACAAAATCCAAATACAGGATCTTTTGTTTCGTGGAATTGTTCCCATAAATAAGCGACCTACTCTTTAAAACAAGTAGAGAGAAAATAAAAATATTTGAACAACTTCATCGCGCATGTTAATCATCAATTTCAATTCAAATCCTACTTTTTAAGAAATATATTCAAACAACTTTCAAATCAACACACTCACCGTTGTTGAGGCTGGAGATTTTTAGCCACACCCTGTAACAAACAAAAAAAGCGAAAAACTTTTTAGTGAGAGAGAACTTTTTAGAAATTAAGAAACATAGTGTCTTTAACAATACAAGAAATTTATATTGATTTCTGATAATTTCAATTACAAACAATAATTTCAAAAATCCATGAATTGAATTCTTATAATCATCTTGTATTGTTAAAAAAAATATATTTAACTATATTTAAAGTCCATATCGTGTATTTATTGTCCATACAAAAATAATAAAAAAAAGAACCTCATTATTTAATGTCATATATAGGAATTTTAATGTTTTCTCCATCGTTTTATTTTACAATTCATTTCTCCTGTTTAATGTGTTAAGCGTTCATTAATTTCATATTGAAATTAATGAATCCGTTTCTAGGAGCCACTAATGGATTATTTTTTTCATTGTGAATATTATATTCCAGAGGGACTACTCTTCGTTCATCATAATAATCCCTTGTCTCTAGTATTGTTTCCTCTGTTTCGGCCTTCTTTAAAACAGAAGGTGAGAGAGAATTTTAAAATCCCTTCCTGCACACACACACACTTCATTGTTGTTATTGAATTTTTTGTTTCACTTTTATCTCAAAACACCATTTTTCATTTACAAGTTCAACCATCAAAAATGCCTTTCTCAAAATACTTAACACAGTCAAGGTGAAAAAAAATTTGACGTTTATTGATTTGAGTCACACTTTGAAAACAGGGCGTGTTAGTTCTTCTGTATTGAAGGAACTTTGAAAATTATTTCGAATTAACTTGAGATATTACTGAGGATGCTAAGTATACTTTACTACACCATTAAGTATTTTAAGTATACTATTTATTTTTATTTATACTAATTACACTAGGGATACTAAAGAAGAATGCTAAGGATGCTACAGATTTTTATAAGATTAATGAAACTCTTGTTTATAAAATTCGAACATAGCAAAAATTCCATAAAAATAGTAAAAGTTGCAAAACAGAAGCACAGTCTTTCTAAGGATATCAAATTGAGACAAAAAACGAATCAAAAGTGTTGCGAAGTGTTTTAATTCGTTTTTCGTCTCAATTTCATATCCTTAGAAAAGCTGTGTGCGCAGAAGAATATAATAATGAAGTAATGTTTAAATTCAATTTACTTTGATTTAGATGGGCGTTTATGCTTCATAATTTTTAATGAGTCATGATTAATCATTTTTAGTTGTTACAATTTAACAGCAAACGATTTTTAACATTTTTACCTTCGATCCATTATTAATGCAATAACCAAATGGACCCGATACTCATTCTCAGATACGAATCTCCCCGCCCAGCCAATCGGATAGCACAGACTGAACCCGTAATTAGCACTTAGCCCACCCATAGTGGGTGCAAATGTGAAACCCATGAAAAATTTCAATTTAAACATTTTGAGGAATTTTTTTCTTTCTCTCTTTTTTTTTGAATAATGCTCGAGTTTCTTGGTGGAGAAAAAACGATATATATTCCAGCATAAGTATATAGTAGAGAAACTAATGTAAATCATTGAAAAATAACACGTTTTTCTCTCTAGAAAAGAGAATATTTTATGGAGAGATATACTAGTTTCGAGAAAAGCAATATGATACTCAAAGGTGCACGAGAAACGATACGAGATCGTGTATGTTACGAGAAGAGAGAAAGAGAGAGGGGGAGAGAGCAATGGGTTAAAAACGTTGCTTTTATTCGACTTGTTCTTGCCGTCGGCATCGTCACGTATATATCGTTATCCGATACGAGACATTGTCCAATCAATCACTCAGAGAAGCGATCCATAGACTTCAGGCGTGTACCCCCTTAAAACTTGTTACACTCGGGCACTATTAATTATCACAAGTAGACGATGACTTGCTTATTATTGTTATAGCGAAGTTAAAGATTAACTGAACGTAAGCGTGCCTTTAAAAAGACTATTAACAGTAATGGAGTTAATCTAATTTATGATGTGTTTGTTACGAAAAAAAGAAACGAAGCACTTTTTCAACTGGACTAAGGGCCAGTTTCACCAACTCTGATTAAAAATTAATCAAGATTAAATCCTTAACCGACCAATCATAAGCAGTTAAATTGACTTTAATCATCGATTACTTTTTAATCGGAGTTGGTGAAACTCCTAAAAGAAGTGTGTTTTCCGAATTACGGATGTAAACCTCAGGTTCAGAATTATTAAACTGTCACTTTATTATATCATTATACTGTCACTATAATGCTATAGACTTCTGTTTAGACGGTTAATAAAGAAAAGTTTCTTTGTGCGACATCGGTAAAAAAAAAGTCACTTTACGTTCGGTACTAGCTAAGTCTACTAGTAAAGTTAAAATTAAAGAATCAGATTCTGATTATGGCACCTATTTAAATACAAACGGAAAACAGAATTTGTCACACACTTTTGTAATTTTTTTAAGAGGAAATTCTTGTAGCATCGAGAAACTTCTTTTTTTTAGAAGAAAAGAGTCGGTTGAGTATATTGAAGTAACGAGAAAAGTTTTGAGTAGCAAGAAAAAAAAATAGATTCCCGATACTCGATGTATGGTATATTGCATTTGTAAGTTACCTTTCTGGACATTTTTGAATTCGGTGGCTTGTGTTGCTTTTGGGCGGTTTAGGCTGAGTTGCGGCATAGTGGCTTTATGCTTCTGGTACATAAATTTCCTTTGAATGGAGTATGTATGAGCCGGCGCTCGCTATTCCATCCCACCTGCCCCCTTCGTGTCACATAACTTTTTCCCTTCCTCTTTCACTCCAAGACTTCTCTCTTTCTTCTATTTTTCGGTGTATTGTACTTTTTTTCCCTCTTGCTTGAAACTACTGCTACGCGCTTTCGCTCTCCTTCTCTCTCTCTCTCTCTCATTTCTTTGCAGCTATTTGCCATCCTTCTGATTTAGCCTCAAATTTCAGTGTATGTGTGTTTACAAAAATGTCAACCACAGACCCTGACGACGCGTGGAGAAATTGCGCCTCTGAAATTTATAGCGCCACTGCCTGCTTTCTTTGTCGATGGAGACCCGCACAGTTTTGCGAATGAAAGAAGAAAAAAAGCCAACAAACCCCCTGGAAAATTTCAGGGTCCACCACTGGTCTAACCAGGCGTGGTTTTTGGTTTTCCGAGGATTTTTTTTTTCTCTTATTCCTTCCGCCTTTTTTCTAAATTCTTTGTCGAAATAGAGTCACTTATGTCGATGAAATAAAAGAAAACGGAAGTTGTGCTTTTCATAATTTGGTGTTAAATTTTCCTGGGGGTGATAGAGTGAGTGAGAAAATGAGAATGGTATTGGAAATTTTTTTTCTTTTTGTTCACAGGGAAATACTTTGTCGGCTTTAAAATGGCGTGTCATCAGCAGTAAATTTTTCTGCATTTTCCAAAACTTGCAATTTGTTAGTGTCTGGACAACGTTAAATTCCATGTATTGCGAAGGAATTGTTCACAAAATAAAATAGGAAATGTCCCTATCAAGGGATATAGGAGGAACCTTTATAGAAAATGTAGCCAGAATATGGGTAATGGATGCTAAGGTGACCCATACACTATTATACTTCCATGCAACGAGTGGTAAGCTTTTATATTCCCATGATGTACGGCTATGTAGTTGCCAAATGGATAGTCTTTGGTCTCCTTCTCTTATTCTTTATTTATGCTATTATTCTCTTCTCGATTTCAAAATACGTGCAATTCAGCGACTATATCCTATCGCATCTTGTCAGATAATTCTTGTCTAGACTATCACTTTTTACGATATTTATATCCCACTTAGTTTGTAATTAAAAATCAAAAATACTAATACTCACAGCTTTTCCAAGGATATCAAATTGAGACAAAAAACGAATCAAAAGTGTTGCAAAGCAACATTTTTTATTCGTTTTTTGTCTCAATTTGATATCCTCAGAGTAACTGTGACTGAATACCAGATACTCCATACTAATTGTCCAAAGTGAAGAATTAGATTTTAAAATTCAGTGAATGGTATAGTCTCCTCCGTAGCTTCTAAGGATTTTTAGCACTAGAAAGAGGATCATAAAGGTGGAAGTGGTGGGCCTTTGAATGGCGCCAAGAGCCTAAAAATCCTTACGGGGGGCTGTTAGGTAGGAGTCCTACCAGAATGGCAAGAACGCAAAATAGGCAGGAAACAAACATTCGTTTAAATAGTCCCGGCAAGTCACGACCACCAATATCTTGGAGTCGTTAATCTTGTCTTCAGTTTGTACAGGTTGTTCATTAATATAATGTATTCTCACTCCCGTAGCTAAAACAATCAAGCAAAACTCCGATTTCGCCATAGTTACAGAAAAAAAAAAATCTCTCAAAATTATTATCTCGATGAATGGTTAAAGAACGGCATTATTATACTACAGGAGGTTAATTTATCTCAAGGTTTCACCAAACCGCAGGTATATGCAAGTTTATGCAGAATTGGCAGAAATTTTAATATTTTCGTAATATTATATATTATCTGTTGAAGTTTCCCCTTCTAAATTTTAAATTAATTTTCTTCCGAATTGAACTTAAAAGATTGTTCAAATCTTTTAATCGAACCTATTTTTCCCTTTTGGTTTGTCACTTTCTTCTTGTTAGTTGAATTTAAAAATCGTACCTAATCTAATTTAAATTCTTGTAACTAAATGTTGATTCTGGGAAGAATTAATTTTTTAGGACCAAGTGCACACGGTAACATTTATGCCAGTGTCATAAAAGTTTACAGTTTGTGTGTATGTGAGAAGAGAGGGAGAGGAATCTGCAGGACTTTTAAAAGTTGTGTAGTTTTTCAAATGAGTTTTTTGGATTATATGGTGTTCGACGAGGAGTGCTTCTTCGTGTTTCGACAAACGAGCCTTTTTGTCGGTAAACGTCATTGGGACTATTTCTCAAGGATTCGAAAAAGCAGCTAGTTTTTTAATTACCGCACGTTATCGGTTTAGAGTGATCAGGGCATAAATAAAAATGAAGACGGCATTTTCAAGTCAGAAAAGGTCCCCTGCGGCTACAGCTTCCATTACTGCAGTATGTCTGTCAGTATATTTCTAGCATAACTTTGACTTTTTAAAATGAGCTCACGGAGATCACGCGCTTAGCGTGAGGGAAAGAGAGAAGAACAGGAGAAAGGATCTTAATCTTCTAATATCGGACAGATGCTCCTAGAATCTAGGTATAGAAGCCACCGAAGACATAAAAAAACCTGTCAACGAATCGGTTCTTAATTCATTAAACTCGCCTGTTCGATATAATACAACATTTGATGAATTCAATTTTCATTTTCGTCAGAATCGTAAATTACTTCAATACCTTGGAAACACGATAAAGACAAATGATCCTAATGAAGACAAATTTTTCCATTTTCATCCCAACTTTTATTAACTTTGATAAATTCTCCCAAAAATGAAAGTTCGCATTTTTTATTACACACAAGAAGCAAAAAAGAAAACAAGTAGAAAATGATCGGCGATTAGATAAACAGGTTACAACGTGCGAGATCCCTTTTTGCATCCAACAGGGTTCTCAGAAAAGAAAGAAACCCTACAAGATAGAATGTTGACTATCTAAGATATATACACAACATACCTATGACGGGAAAAAATCTAGTCTCAAATTAAGATACATAAACAATACCTGCGCGTACCTACTTCCCCATATATATGATATCGTTTATAACTTAATGACTTTCAATCGTTAATAAATATCTCTGCATTTTTTTTTCTCAACCCATCGTAAATGAAAAAAAAAAAAATATTCTGAAGAGAAAAGTTTTTAGTTTGACTTATGACCCCCTTGGAGGCGCCAGTTCAATAGCATCAGCATCAGCAGCAACAACAGATGAAAAAGAGACGGAAGAGGAAGGCGTTACGACGAAACAAAATGCGGTGTCGGTGGCAGATAAGATCTCCAAAACCAGGATCAGTAATATTTTACAAAGTCATCGAAGTTGTTCGCCAACTTGGATATAAATTATATTCATTCTCTCCGTCTCCAGCATCTTCTGCATCTCGCTTTTACTTATATAAATATATTTTTAAAGCCCCATGTCAGCTAAGTAAAGAGAAAAGAAATATACGAATAAGTATTGAAAAAAAGAAGAAAAAAGAATCCTTCAGTGTATACCTTCCTCCCCTAATTCCAACAGGGCGTTAAAGAAAGAATTGTTAATCATTACCTGGATTATCGCACTTTATACTTTGCTAATTCCTATCTTCATACCTCTTCCTATCTTACATTGAAGATAAAATAACTTTGAAGTACTTAAAGTTTCGAACGCTCAAATGAACGACGATACTTTCATCACTTCTTTTAATTTGAAGATTATTTACAAACTATTGTTCTTTATAATTAAAAAATTGTTACCAGTTCACAAACCTTAAAAACTCAACGAAAAAAGACACCCTGTTTATAAAACAGATTTTTTCTAGATTACATCGAAAATAATCAATAAAGACTGATTTCAGTTTTACACAATTAAACAGAAACATTTAATTAAGCTATAAAAATAACACAAAGATAACTTAAAATTATTTGCTTCTTAGGCATTTTCCTCCGAAGCACATCACGTATAGTACTCTAATATGATAGAAAATACGAATAGGAGGAAAAAACCACTATAACAAAGATGCCAAAATTCGAAAATAATGACACAGACAATTTATATACAATATATGGGATCGAGTAAGCAGATTTTGGTGTGAAATGATGTTAGGATGTTACGAGTTTTTTCATGAGATAACCAAAAGATATAGAGATATAAGTATTCATAAATTACCGAAAAATATGGAAAAAGAGACAGAGGCAATGGTGCATTGAGGAAAAATTATGACGTGATACACGCGCTTTCTCTCTACCTCTCTTTCTCTTTCTCTCTTGTTTCTATTCAAAAACCCCTCGCGCGTTTATCGCGACAAAACAAAAGACAATAGTGTCCTCTGCAGAAGTCAGCGTAGAATAATACTAATGTAACTGAGAAGTTACAACGATAGAGATCTAAATGTTACGAGACAGAGAGAGAGGAGAGTTTTGGAATGCTGAAAATACAGATATCACCCACGTCGAGACAATTCATTTTAGAATAGATACGTTTTTGGTGTCAGACCGGGTGTTGTCCTCGCATTAATATTATTTTCATGCAAAAAGAGAGAAAAAAAATTCATTCTTACGAAAGAATTAAGAGTCTGGGACAAGAGATATTATAAATGGCCGATTATGGAAAGTTTACAATCAACCCAAAAGGAAGATTTCAAAATGCTTTCTTAAATTAAATTCTAAAAATGTTACGACTCGCAAAATTACGAAAATTTTCCGTTATTTTTATAAATAAATTAAAATTTACTCTCACAGTAGAAATTCAATTATTTTTAAAAAATTAGATGAAATTCTTCTTTGGAATTCAATTATTTTTAAAATATTTGATGATAGATTTTATCAAAAATTATCAAAAAATCCAAAAAACCGATATTCCTAAAATTCAACATTTTTTCCTCTCTTTTATGGGATTCAGCTTCATTATTTTTGGGCTCTTGGAAAATACTTTACTTATTTAATAGTCTCGACTCTTTGGTAAAAAATCTAAAATTATCTAAAATTCAAAAATCCGAATTTCTTAAAATTAAACATTTTTTCCTCTCTTTTATGGGATTTAGCTTCATTATTTTTGTGCTATTGGAAAATACTTTACTTATTTAATAGTCTCGACTCTTTGGTAAAAAATCTAAAATTATCGAAAAATATCAAAAATTCAAAAATCCGAATTTCTTAAAATTCAACATTTTTTCCTCTCTTTTATGGGATTTAGCTTCATTATTTTTGTGCTTCTGGAAAATACTTTACTTATTTAGTAGCCTCGACTCTTTGTTAAAAAATCTAAAATTATCGAAAATTATCAAAAATTCAAAAATCCGAATTTCTTAAAATTCACTATTTTTTCTCCTCTTTTATGGCATTTAGCTTCATTATTTTTGTGCTTTTAAAAAATACTTTACTTATTTAGTAGCCTCGACTCTTTGTTAAAAAATCTAAAATTATCGAAAATTATCAAAAATTCAAAAATCCGAATTTCTTAAAATTCAACATTTTTTCCTCTCTTTTATGGGATTCAGCTTCATTATTTTTGTGCTTTTCAAAAATACTTTACTTATTTAGTAGCCTCGGCTCTTTAGTAAAAAATCTAAAATTATCGAAAATTATCAAAAATTCAAAAATCCGAATTTCTTAAAATTCAACAATTTTTATTCTCTTTTATGGGATTTAGCTTCATTATTTTTGTGCTTTTGGAAAATACTTTACTTATTTAATAGTCTTGACTCTTTGTTAAAAAATCTAAAATTATCGAAAATTATCAAAAATCCGAAAAATTGAATTTCTTAAAATTCAACCTTTTTTTCCTCTCTTTTATGGGATTCAGCTTCATTATTTTTGTGCTCTTGGAAAATACTTTACTTATTTAATAGTCTCGACTCTTTGGTAAAAAATCTAAAATTATCGAAAATTATCAAAAATTCAAAAATCCGAATTTCTTTAAATTCAACATTTTTTCCTCTCTTTTATGGGAATCAGCTTCACTATTTTTGTGCTATTGGAAAATACTTTACTTATTTAATAGTCTCGACTCTTTGGTAAAAAATCTAAAATTATCGAAAAATATCAAAAATTCAAAAATCCGAATTTCTTAAAATTCACTATTTTTTCTCCTCTTTTATGGCATTTAGCTTCATTATTTTTGTGCTTTTAAAAAATACTTTACTTATTTAATAGTCTCGACTCTTTGGTAAAAAATCTAACATTATCGAAAATTATCAAAAATTCAAAAATCCGAATTTCTTAAAATTCAACATTTTTTCCTCTCTTTTATGGGATTTAGCTTCATTATTTTTGTGCTTCTGGAAAATACTTTACTTATTTAGTAGCCTCGACTTTTTGTTAAAAAATCTAAAATTATAGAAAATTATCAAAAATTCAAAAATCCGAATTTCTTAAAATTCAACATTTTTTCCTCTCTTTTATGGGATTTAGCTTCATTATTTTTGTGCTTCTGGAAAATACTTTACTTATTTAATAGTCTCGACTCTTTGGTAAAAAATCAAAAATTATCGAAAATTATCAAAAATTCAAAAATCCGAATTTCTTAAAATTCAACATTTTTTCCTCTCTTTTGTGGGATTTAGTTTTATTATTTTTGTGCTTTTGGAAAATACTTTATTTATTAAATAGTCTCGACTCTTTGGTAAAAAATCTAAAATTATCGGAAATTATCAAGAATTCAAAAATCCGAATTTCTTAAAATTCAACATTTTTTCCTCTCTTTTATGGGATTCAGCTTCATTATTTTTGTGCTTTTCAAAAATACTTTACTTATTTAGTAGCCTCGACTCTTTGTTAAAAAATCTAAAATTATAGAAAATTATCAAAAATTCAAAAATCCGAATTTCTTAAAATTCAACATTTTTTCCTCTCTTTTATGGGATTTAGCTTCATTATTTTTGTGCTTCTGGAAAATACTTTACTTATTTAATAGTCTCGACTCTTTAGTAAAAAATCTAAAATTATCGAAAATTATCAAAAATTCAAAAATCCGAATATATTAAAATTCAACATTTTTTCCTCTCTTTTATGGGATTCAGCTTCATTATTTTTGTGCTTTTGGAAAATACTTTACTTATTTAATAGTCTCGACTCTTTGGTAAAAAATAAAAAATTATCGAAAATTATCAAAAATTCAAAAATCCGAATTTCTTAAAATTCAACATTTTTTCCTCTCTTTTATGGGATTCAGCTTCATTATTTTTGTGCTTTTCAAAAATACTTTACTTATTTAGTAGCCTCGACTCTTTGTTAAAAAATCTAAAATTATAGAAAATTATCAAAAATTCAAAAATCCGAATTTCTTAAAATTCAACATTTTTTACTCTCTTTTATGGTATTTAGTTTTATTATTTTTGTGCTTTTGGAAAATACTTCCACATAACTAAAAAATATTCTAACTAAAAAAATGTGACAATTTTTTCTTTTCTTTTAAAATAAAATAGAGAGAAAAGAGAAACCTACCTAACAATTTTAGATTTTAATAATTTAAGGGCATAAAAAAGGGGAAAAGAAGAAGAAAAAAAAGTGAATTATGTACAAAAGTGACCCAACCGTGATCCCTGTTATTAAAGAAGAAAAGCGATTTTTCTCTCGAAAAAAATTTGTAACCTAATTAATTCTCGAGAATAAATTAAACGTTTAAAGAAATAAAAATATTAGTGCAACTTGGTATCGTCCTAAAAAGAAAAGAAGGTATGTAGAATGTTCCGCACTTTCGAAAGATCTCTTCAAGACAGTGAGAATAAGCTTTGAGGGACCTATTAACGAGAGACTCCCTGCAGATCTCGCAGCAGGTTCCAATCAGGCCTTAGGTCCAATTCTTTATATATACACCGAGACTTATTTTATGTAAAGTTCGCGGCCGCCAGAATCAATTAGTTGTCCATTCTCTATTGTAACTTTCTATTGGCGATTAGCAAAACTACTTTTTTTCACATCGTATTTTTATAACATCATTCCCATAGGAGCAATTAATTAAAACACATGTTCCTTCACACTTTTGAATATATGCCTGAAATAATATTATATAAATGAAGTTTCCTTAAATGTTGAAGAAAAAAGAATTTTTGTTTGAATGAATAAATAAAAAATAGAGTGCGCAATAAAGAAGAAGAAGAAGAGGAATAATTCGAAAAAACGAAACAAATAGTAATTGTTTACAGATTTGCAAAACTTCTGGGAATTGCGACCACCATGTCACTGGCTCGTGCCACAAAGATACCAATATAAAGTAAATAAAATACCAAAAGCGTGGGTCAAACTTGCGTGCGCCTACCGAGCTCTTTCGAGAATTCAATGCGATCTTATCATAACATTCCCGTCGCAACCACTCTTCCCGCAGTGAAGATAATCTGTGATTTAGTGAGGAAGATGAAAAGACAGAAGAGAGAAGAATTAGAAGAAAAAATAAAAAATGGAAAAAAACAGAATTTCTTTTTTTTTCGCATGCCTATCGTTTATTAGCCCCCAGGCTTCGTACTCGATAATTAATTTACAAAAAGAAGCGTTAAAACTGAAAATAAATAGTAAAAACGTAACTATATTAAACAATTGAATTTGACAACTAAAAACTCGTTTTCATCGATTCGGAAAAATCATAAAAATTTGATTCTATATTTCCCTGACTTTTTTCTGATTTCCATGAAAAAGTATTCGCTTTTCTTCTTATCTTGGTACGAAATGTTTCTAAACTTCAATTATTTTCTAAATTTTTAGTTGAAATTCTTCAAAAATACAATCTTTAAAAATAATTTTTGAAAATATAGAAATAAAATTCTTAAAAATATAAAATTTATTTCAATTTAATGCGACAATATTTTGAATTAAGTGGAATTATTATTTAATTTTTACGAGAATTTAAAATTCTAAAGTTCTGAACATTCAAACAAACGAAATTGATTAATTTCTTCTTCAAATTAAATTTTCATTACAATAATTCTGTGTCTTTAATAACTTAATAGAAAAATTATAAATTACCAATTTTTTAAATAAATATTCAAATATTATTACAGTTTTGCAAAAATTAAATTTTGAAAGATTTCAATTTAAAAATCATCAGAAATTTAATTATTTCTATAAAAATTCATAATATAACGCTTTTAATATTCAATTATTATGTAAAATATTAATTGAAAATCATTTTTAAATTATTTCTTATTAGACCGTTTCACAAGAATTCATTTACATATTTAAATACAAAATTAAATAATTGATAGAATACATAATTATTTCTTAAAATTGAATCTTCATAAAGAATGTTATCAATTTTTTTGAAAATTATTGATTTCATTCGTAGAATTGAAAAAAAAATTTTAAAAAGAATTATATTTTTTCGGAAATTTATTTAAAAGTGTATTAAAGATAATTGTAATCCAGCAAAAATTTTATTATTTATGACAATAATTGAATTATTTCAACGAATTTTATTAAAAATGTTAGTATATAAATGAATTCCTGTAAAAAATTTTCTATTTGTCAAAATAATTAAATTTTTGTAAGGAATTTTATTTACATTTTTGAAAATAATTGAATTTTTTAAAGCATTTTTTTAACTGATGAAAATAATTTAATTCTTCCGAGGAATTTAATTACAATTGTGCTAAAAATAATTGAATTCTAGCCAAGAATTTGTTTGTTTATGACGATAATTGAATCCCTGACAAGAAGTTTATCAAAAATTTTTTTAAATAATTGAATTTCTGTGAAGAATTATATTTAAAAATTATTTAAGAAATTTAATTAAAATTCTATTGGAAAATAATTTAATTCCTATTAAAAGTTTTTACAAAATTCTTGAAAATAATTAATTTTGTTCAAAGTATTCAATTATTTTCAAAAGTTTTAATAAAATACAGTGAAACAATTCAATTATTTTCTGAAATTTTATGCAAGAATTCAATTATTTTCAATAGAATTTTTACAAAATTTTGCAATGAATTCAATTTTTTAAAAATTGAAATAGAATTCTTCAAAAGCATTCAATTATTCTCAAGAATTTAAATGACATTCTGAATCAGAATTCAATAATTATTAAAAAAAAAATTTCGTTAAATTTCTTAATAGTTCTTGATTATTTTCAAAAATTTTAATAAAATTCTGCGAAACAATTCAATTATTTAAAGTTTAAATAAACATCTTTGAAAAAATTTAATTGTTTCAAAGAATTTTATTACTAATTTTTGAAAATAATTGATTTCTTTTGAACAATTTTAATAAAAATTTTAAAAATAATTATATTTTGCTTTGTAATTCATTTAACATTATATTAAAAATATTTTAAATCCTGCAAAGAATTTTTTTATTTATGAAAAAATAATTAAATTTTTGCCAGGAATTCTATTAGTTGTGATATAATTGAATTCTTGCGAAAAATTGTGTTAAAATTTTTGAAAATAATTAAATTTTATCAAAAATTGATTTAATTCGAAAAATATTCCTGAAAATTGTATTTTAAATAATTGAATTTCTATGAAAATTATATTATTATTTTTTTTAATAATTCAATACTTTTGAAAAATTTTATTCAAATAGTATAGATATTGAAAATAATTGAATTTCATGAAAGAATTTTATTGTTTGTAAAAATTATTGAATTTTTGCGAAAAAAATTCTTAAAACTGTTGAAAATAATAAAATCGTTTTAAAGAATTTTATTAAAATTTTTTTGAATTGTTTCAAAGAATTTTATTTTCGGTATTTTTTCAAGGACCTTAATTTTTGTCAAATACTGTCTGTTAATTGTGGCCTTAGGACCAAAGGACCTAAGGCCACAATTAACAAACAGTATTTGACAAAGAATTTTATTAAAAATTTTTTTGAATTTTTTCAAATAATTTCATTAAAATTTTTTTGAATTGTTTCTAAGAATTTTATTAAATTTTTTGAGAATGATTTGTTTATTTCAAGGCGGATTTAAAGTAGCTGTACATTCTCAATGAAAAGAAAAAAGTAGCTCTTAGTATCACAAAAATAATAAAAAAGTATCCAAATAGTAGCAAATGGTAAAAAAAAAGTAATAAATAGATTTAAGCAGACGAGTGCGAATTTATCCAAACGGAAAAATTTGAAGTACTATTACCAATTATCTTTCTAACAAAAAAAATCAATCGCTCACACTAAACTCTAAAGTCTTCAAGAAGTTTCAGATTCGAAACGAAGAATTCAACAACGAATATTTTAATATTTTAAGAATTAAAAAGATTGAAGAAAATCTTAATAGCCTACTATTTAATCTTTAATCCATACAATTATTTTTTTTTCATCTTTTTTTTTTAAAAAGGAGGAACTTGGTGGCCAAGTAGTTAATCATTGAATTGCAGGGGACGGACGTGTAGAGCCCTGTCAGCACTGCCGCCAAACTGCTGATTTACATCTGCATAAATCACTAGTTTTCGTGTGACTACCTTGCAGAATTCATAAGCTTCGTTTCGAGTCCGTTCAGAGACTGTTGAGCTTTCGGTGCTCCTTCAAAATGAAAGTTTTTAAGTACCTTTCGGTTCTTCGAGTAAACAAAATCCCCTGCATCAATTTCAACTGCTGTAAACTGTGATTTATTTCAATGATTCGAAAAATTTGCCCTAGGCTCTCCAATTAAAGCACAAATAAATCAATCAAAGATAAATATTAACCCAATGAGATATAAAAAAAAAAAAAGAGAAAAGAAGAATCTTCAGTATGCAGAATATCGACAAATAGAAAACACCTACGGCATATGCACAGGTGTTGGTAAGAGGAAATTTTATATTCCTATTAAATTTTTATGGACCAAAGTCCGCTAACAAAAATTTCATATAACTATTTTTCACTCCAGTCGGAGATTAAATTTCAAAACCTTCATTTTACTATAATTAATTAAATTTCTAAACTATATTAATTTAAAATTGATTTAAATTTAAAATTCATTGATTTTGATCAGTGAATTGTTAAAAAAGAAATTTCGTTTACAAATCGTACTCACTTCTCGTAGCGGAACCTTAAATGCAAGGATTTTCGTGCCTTGAATAACCTCTCCATAGGGTTTATATTGTAACCACCTAAAAAAAGAAATCAAATCAATTAAAATTGTAGAGATCATTTTTTCATAATATTTACTTCGTACTTTTCGTCACTTTTCAATTGAAACGAAAACAAAAACTAAAAAGTACGATTTCCAACTCGACTATACGACTCACAATTCCAGGAATGTCGATAAACTACCAAGAACATTTTATCATAAATATCTAAATTAATTAACTAAGCAACTATTATAATTTTATTCCTGAAAAAGAAATTTCGAAAATTAAAAAACAGTTATACCTTAGAAAAGCGTCACCTTTTCCTGAAAACGGAAACTAAACTCTTATGATTCACTTGATAAGGAAGTAAAAGTAAAAGCAATACCGCCAAGCGGCGTCGACATGTAAAATCACATAGACTGCATGTGATCAATTATTTCAGTAAAAAGGGTAAAAAGAATAAAATATCAATCCTATCAACCCCATTCAATCGTAAATGATTAAATATTGCTGGAATTGTTTTGCATTCGCAGTAAAAACACGTGCAAAAAATAAGCAAAATATTCCAACATAACCTCCAAAACAAGAACTTTCATTATCAATCAAAATGTTACATTTTTAAGATATCATTGAGAAGCCTTTATAAGTATTCTATAAAAAACGATTGATTCTTACCTATCTGGTATTGATTTCGACATTATTATTGTTTTCCTCTCAAATCTATTACAAAATTTGTTAAATTATCATCAACAAACAAGTCATTTACACACCACCGCTTTGCGGAACTACAGTGCGCTCCTAGCGGCAAAGACGGAAAGCTACTTTCAGTCCATAAACGCGTGGCGCGAATTTTCAAATTTTGCAAATTAATATAAAATATATAAAATGGAATATTGAAATTCTTTTTTATATTTTCTATATAAATGTTAAAAATAAATAAAAAATACAAACAAAATAATAAATATTGATGTACATTAATTAAAAAAATAAATACTACTTATTTAAATTCCATTTTTTGATTAAATTTCACACTAATGTAAATCAATTTTAATAAGTAATTATTAATTTAAAAATAATTCAATAAATAAATATATAACAAGAAATATAAATTAATAATTATGAAAATTAAAGATATTAATTTAAAAAAATAAAATTAAATAATAAAAATATTAATTATGAAATTTATAATACTAATTAAGAGAATTATTCATAAAGAAAATTTTATTAAATTAATTATTATTAATTATTTATTACTAGCAACTGTATACTAATTAACTAATTAATAATTATTATGTATATTATAATCAAAAACTAATAAAATTCTTCGCACGAATTTTATTATTTTAATAAATAATAAAATACCATTATTACCATTATTATTATTATAAATTCCATTATTATCAATATAATTTTAATTAAATTTGTCGAAAAAATTGTAAAAATTCAATTATTTTTTTAAATAATAAATTTCTTTACAGGAATTCAATTATTTTAAATCAATTTTAATAAAATTCTATAAAAGAATTGAATTATTTTCTATATAATTTAAATTAAATTCGTCGAAAAAAATTGCAAGAATTAAATTATTTTAAAAAATTGTTTTGAGGGAATTAAATTATTTTTAATACAATTTTAATCAAATTTCTAGAAAGAATTCAATTATTTTTATAAATATAAATAAATTAGTTAATTAAATTAAATGTTTCTCAGGAATTCAATTATTTTGAATAAAATTTTAATAAAACTTTTTCGCATGATTTCGATTATTTAAAAAAATTCTATTTTTAATAAAGTTCTTCGAAACAATTCAATTATTTTCAAGAGTTTAAATAAAATTATGTCTAAAAATTCAATTATTTTCAAGAATTTTAATAAAATCTTTTATAAAAGTTCAATTATTTTTTAAACAATTGTAATTGAATTCCTCCAGAGAATTTTATTATTTTCAAAATTTTCAATACAATTTTTAATTGAATTCTTGGAAATAATTTAATTACTTTCAAAAATTCCTATAAAATTTTTCAAAACAATTCAACAATTTTCAAAAATTTAAATAAAATTCTAATGGAAGAATTAAAAGTATTTCTGATTCAAAATTATAAAAATTTATCAAAAGTATCGTCTTTTACTGTAAAAAAAGTCACAAAAGAAAACAAAATTAAATTAAATTTTTTTTTGCATTAATATGATCACAAAAGTGATACGCATTTTCTAAAAATCAATTTTTTAATTCTTCATAGAACAAGATATTAAACAAAATAAAATTCAATTTTTCTCAGAAAATAATTTTTCAAAACATCCCTATTTTTCATTAGAAAATTATTAACATATTTCTGAACGAAATAATTAGTGAAGTAAAAGAAAAATAATTAATATTTTTAATATTAAATATTGTAATGCAAGAGAAAGATTTTGCAAAGTTTAAATAATATTCCACCTCATTTTTATTTAATATTTAGAATATTAAGCGAAGTCGAAGTATTGTCAATATCTCAAAAATTTCGAAGTAATTTCAGTCTTATTTACACATTAAAAAATGCGGTTTATAAAAAATATTTGTCACATTACTGAGCAAAACCTAATTTCTCAGTTAATCTTCTAATTATGTAAAATATAAATTGCGATCAATTTATTTACCTTCTTGTAAAATGTAAATATTAAAATTATTAAAATCTCTAAAAATATATATTTATCTACAGTTAAATAACCGATATGTAATAAATTACGAATCAACTTTCTATTACGAATAACTCTTCCTCTGAAACTTGAACTAATTAAATTTAAATTCCATTGTTTAACAAATTGATGGAATTGATTAATAAATAATATAATTAACTTTTTAGTAATTTTTACCCCTGAGTTGAAGATTTCATCGTAACTTTTTTAAAAATAATTTCTAATCTAACTACAGCCATGGATACCAATACGGATCCATTTGGCAAAGATTATCGACATTCCTGGAATTATTTAAAAAATTTCTTACATTGCTGTCAATTCCACTAAAATGACCAAGGGAATTTAGTCTCGTTGAAATACTTGTGACAACTTCAATCACTCGTCGTATTATTTCTTTATTCGTTTCCACAAATGTTGTGTCCACCGATTGATTCACACGGTCCTCGGAAAATTCATCTCTAATTATTGCTTGGAGGAGAGATTTTATCTGATAAGAAGGTTGCGCCAAACAGCGAGCACTGGCTATTATATTTTCTCTCAAAGGTCCTGATATGCCTAAATAAAAATTAAAAAATAAGTTAAATAGTTGGAGAATTTAAGCTTTTTTATTTAATATTGTCAAGTTTTATTCAAGTTTCAATAGATAGTAATTTAATTTATATTTATAAATTCTAATAATTTTTTTGTAACTTACCAATGTCAGTGACGAATTCAGCGATATTTGGTGTTAAGCGAAATGGAACCAGTTCATTCAAACCCAATTTTCCTACAGCTTCATGAAGATCAAATGTAAAATAGTTGACGTTTATTATTCCAGAGTCGAGATTTAAATTCATCATGTCAGGACACAGTTTAGTAAGATGAAAGACGTATTGTGAGAATACAACCAAAGAAATTTGAGAGATGAACTGCAAAAATAAACGAGACATTAAAAATATAGAAAATAAAAAATTCAATAGATTTTAAGATTATTTATTTTTAATTTGCGATTTTAATCCTAAATTTTACCAGAAAATCACCATTATTCAAAATTTCAAGAGAAAATACTAAAAGTGTTGTGACACAAAATTAAAATGAATAGAAAATTTTTTAATTAATTATAATATCATCATTATTTTAAATTTCAAAAGTCCTAAATTTACAGAGAAAATACTAACAGAGTTATGACAAAAAATTAAAATGAATAGAAAATTTTTAAATTATAAAATCACCATTTTTCTAAATGTCCAATAATCCATCGAACTCGGAAAAGTTGTCACAGCCCAATCTTTGAGAATTGTCTTTGGAATGAGATTTTTTTGCACTTCTTTGAAAATTGACATCAAATTTTCCATATTAACTCCTTTGCGTCTTGCTGCAATACTTGAAATTAATTCATAATACTTCGAAATAGGAGCATTAGGCAAAATATTCCTTTTTTCGCAATTTTGCTTATAGATTTGCAAAATATCGATTGCATTTGGATTATCTTCGATGAGTTGCACGTGAGGATTCAGTGGAATCATTTTTGGAATCGTAAATTGCAAAAAACGTCGACAAGTTTCTTTCTGCTTTTGCAAATTTAAATTCAACATTTGCAGCAATTGCAAAACACGATAATTTCTATTAAAATCGATAAATTGATCATTCGACACTATCAAGTAGACATAGGGTTTTCCATCACTTCCCAAAATTGAAATTCGATGAGCTATTGAGAATTTGTGTTGAATCACTTCTACCCAAGGCATGAATTTCACTATCGTCACCGGATAGTGAGAAAACTGAAAAAAATTAATTTATATTAGAATTTAAAAAAATGTTAAACTTTTAGAAATTTAGTTATTATTTAAAATTGTAACTTTTTTCAACTAAAATCTTTTTTAAGTTAATTGAAGTTAATTACATAGCTTTTAAAAAATTATTCCAGATTTTAATTAATTTAAACAAATTTAATTATTTATAGAAATAAAATACAAAGTTTCCTCATGAGAAAGCAAAAATTTAAGGCAATGTTTTAAAATTTATTGCGCGATTTAAAATAATTAAGATAGAACAAAAATTCAAAGAGAAATTAAATTTTCTGTTTTTCAAAAATATTTTTAGACACCAAAAAACAGAATTTTTGTAAAAATTTTTGGAAGTTTGTCATTTTTTTAGTAGTTTTGATAAAATTTCCTAATTTTTCCCTAAATTTTCTAATTTTTCTGATTTGTGTCAACCCTGAATTTATTTATTTTATTTTTTATCAATTGTTAATTAATTTATTGGTTTAATAAATAAATTAATTAATTTTATTAGTAAATTGTACCTTTGGTAAAAGAGTTGAGCCAGGAAGTCCAATTTCTGCATTTTGAAAATTGAAATTCGACAAAGATTGACACTTCTTCTCAAGTAGGAAAGATCTGTAAAAAAACAATCAATAAAATTACAATTATTTAAAAAATTGTATTTAAAATTAAATTTGTCAAATTATAAATATCCCTAAAGTTTCGAACGTTCGAATGAATATTTTTACTTCTTTTAATTTGACATTCATTACAAAACATAGTTTTTTTTATAATTCAAAAATTACTTTTTAATTAAATAAATATTTAATTTTACAATATTTTTCATTTCAGTCTTCATTAAAAAAAAAATTTCGTTCATTTGAAGGTTCAGAATTTTAGTTAAATAACGAAAGAAAAAATAATGTAAAAAATGTAATAAAGATACAAATAATAATAAGAAAAAAAAATTAAAATAAAGATAATTTAATAAAAATAAAGAAAAAATTACCTCAACGAAGCTTTAGTGTTATTTTCCAAAATTACAATCCACTTTTTTAATCTCTTTATCAGATTCATCAATAATTTGTCACTTGAACTATCGAGCTTGAAATCTTGCTCGAATTCCTTATTTATTTTTCCAAATATTGAATATTCTCCAAAATTTGTATTCTGACTGAAAATTTTTTCCATTTCCACACGAACATTCGCTGTTAATTTTCCAACATGATGAATTATTTCTTGAGTACATGCAACTTCATTGATATTCTCCTTATTGTCGAAAGCAACACGATAACTTAGGATTAAAATTTCCTGCAAACGTTTCACTACCCCATGTAACCAATTTTCTTTAAACATCGAAATCTGATCAAAAGTTCTCTCCAAATACGATAACAATTTTGGATAAATCAACAGAAGTCTTCTCATTACCTGCGAGCATTTGTTAATTGATTTTAAAATTTCTTTTTCCCTCTCTAGATTTCTCTCTGAATTGTCGTTATTAGAAAGATTTTTATTATTTAATTTCTTAAATTGAAGTTCCATGTAAAGAGTCCATAATTGCGAGTAGATTGGTTGTGGAAATATTCTGCTGATAATATTCAGTAAATCGATAATTTCACCACCAGGAGGACGAAGCAACCATTTTAATAATTGCGGAATAAATGAGACCCAATTAACCGGATAGATTTCCGCCGAGAGTCTATTGACTGATTTAAATAAATTCATTTCCTCGTCATCGTAATTAAGCAACCAGAGAATTTTTGCAATATATTTTCTGCATTTTTCGTTTTTCTCCTCGCCGGAATACTTGAGGGCGTTTAGAAAACAAGAGACAGCCGACTTTGTATATTCTGTTCTTTCTGTATTGGTCTGAAAAACACTCTCAAAATATTCACCCCACAATCCCCAGGCATTGGAATTCTTCTCGTTTATTTTAATCGATTTGGAGAAAATTTGGTTTGCTTTGTCTGACTCCCCAAAAAGTGTGTACAATTTTCCCTTTAGTGAATAGAAATCAGAGGTGATTTTCTTTTCGAAATATTGCGTTTCAATTGATTCCATGCAGTCGAGAGCATTTTTTAGACGATTCTCTTCTCCGTGGGTGAACATTTTCAGGTAGCATTTCACCTGTTGTTTGATTCTCTCGAAACAATCGGTTATGGGAATACTTTCAATTTTATGAATTCTAGTCAGTGAGTCAAGAGCGACTGATGAGAGATTTTGCTTTCTGGCTATTTTACTAAAATTATTGACAGACTGAGCCCAGGTGTGAATATAGTATTTTAGTGTTTTTTCCTTCGGTATCGAAGTTGCGAAAGCAATTAATGATTTGTATTGATATTCTCGCCAGATGAAGATATTTGACCAGTGACTGAGATCGTCAGCAATTGTCGGCACTCGTTGTGTCCAGGTGTAGATTATTTTCCTCAAGTTCGCCGTTTGATTGGGGTCCAAATTCTCGTGGATAAATTTCGCGTCACGTAGATCGGCGATTTTTTCAGCTGCCTGAAGAAGAGAAAAGTGGGAACGAGAGATGAGTCTAGGGAGTTTTTTCCACTCACGAATGCATTGTTTTGTTGCGTTAGAAATGTGTTCGTCGATGAGGGGCAAATTTTTCTCCTCGCCATTAGTGGATAGATAACCACGATAGAGCTCGATTTTCCAGAGTTGATCGGACGGGATGTCTTTGTTAATCTCGAGGTATTCCTTCATCGTGGACCAGTCGGAGGTCAGGAAGCAAATTTCGAAAATAAATAAAGGATCATTGAAGAGTTCAGTTTTACCTTTGTTTAGAAGCAAGTCCCATTGGTTCAGCTCCTTAGCACAACGAATCCATCGTTTCTCCCATAGTTCCGATTCGCTTTGCATTTTTTTCGAGAGGGAAACTGTTAGAAGATCCGTTCGAAGTTTTTCCACTGCTATCGAATAGGTTTCTTGTGCTTCCTTCAAAAAACCCTGTTGCTCGAAGGCTATCGCATCAACTGTCTCCTTGTAAATAGAATGCTTCTGCCAAAGTCCGGACCACATGTCATCTTCTTCCAATCTGCTGTACAAATCTGTCAAGGAGTCTAGAATTTCAAGACAGTAATTCGTATCCGAGTCATCGAAATCAAAAAAATTATTCTCCTGAATTTGGAAGCACTTTTCCTGGTCCACAATCATTTCTTCAAGTCTCAGTGTCATTTGATGCCAAACATTGAAAGTTTTTCCCAAATAATTAATAATTCTCGGTGTTTTCAAAATTTCCGGTTCACAACCAACAAGAGCTTCGCAAAAAGTAACTATCGCACTGGGTTGACAATCCTTCTGTACCAAATGACTTTTGTCACAAAGAAACGGAGTTAAATCAATCTCTCCACTCCAAATCTGAGGAAAAATATCCTTCCAAACATCAGCAGCAAGACTCGATTCCTTGTGGCACAATTGTATCGTCGCTGATAAAAATTCTTCCGTTCTTATACTCTTCAGATAGTCGAGAAACTTGATGTGCTTGTTAATAAATTCCGTGAGTTGAGGATTAATTTCTGAAGCGCCGGGAATATTTTCATCCAACTCGGGAGTTTGGAGTGTATCCAAAATATCAGTATCTAAAATCGTTAGGTTCATATTTGAATTCCCCTCCGTATTCCCCTCAATTATGTTCATATCAAAGAGATTTGTGTTTGGATCAAAATACGAGAGATCAAAATTCGAGAGATCTAGATTCATGTCCAAATTCGAGAGATCTAGACTCGGGTATAAATTAAATAGTTCCATATTGTAGTCGTCGTCATTCAATAAATCCAAATTCGATTCATCAACTTCTGAATTCAAAAGATCAGCCGTTGATTTTAGGTTCAATAAATCGACATTTGAATCTAGTTTCGAGAGATCTACACTCGATTCCAATTTCGAGAGAGCTTCGTTCAAATCCGATAAATTCAGACCTGGGTTTTCATCGTCCTTTATGGAGAACTTAACACTTGGTAGAAGAATATCTTGTGTCACTTGAATTCTAGTCGTCGGATCGACAACAATCAACACGAACTCGACACACTGTTTGATCCAATAATGTCTTCCCATCAATTGCCAATTGATTTCAGAAATATACCTCAATCGATCCTTGACACTTCGTTCAACTCCAGCGTTCATAATTTTCGAAAATTTGATTCTCGTATGCGGTTGCGATGATCGTAAACCCTCCAAGAAGGCAAGTTCCAAATCAGTCGATAATTTTACATGTCGATAATTTCTGTTCTGATACATCAAGCACAGAACATCGAGGAAATTATTCCTCAAATCCAAATCTGCAGGGAAGTTCTGAATCTTTTTCCACATCTTGATGAATATGGGGAATTTTTCACTAACTAAATTCCCTTCGTCCTTTACCCAATTTTTCAGTAACTTGATAATAATTCTAATAATTTGTAGATTGGGAGTGTTGTCTATTAAAACACCCAAAGATGTCAGGAATTTTCTTCTATTATTCGTCGACATTACTTCGAATCTATTGGAAAGTATATCGAGAAAGGTGAGTAATTCCGTTTCCTCTTTTTTTGCACCAACACCAGCTAGATGAAATCGTGATATTTTCTGAAAAACCCCCAAGAGATTAGTTAACACCGGATCTAGATAACCAGCATTGTTGAGGTAGACAGTTTTCGCTATCATTACACAAGGAGCTAGTGAATCGATCCCCGCTTCGTTTCTTTCGAAACCAGTTAATCTTTCCCTGAAAACTACTCTCACGAATTTATAAAAAAGTTTCATTTTTTCGTCACGTGTTTCCTTCGTCAAAATTGGATCAATCGGAAATATTGTTAACAAATTACTCAGAATTTCCTGCAGGTATTTGAGAATTTTTCTATCATCACTCGAGAGACACATTGTCAATCCACTTTCAAGTTTGGTAAAAATGTGAAGATTTGCATTTTCACCAAGTCCTCGTACAAGAAAGATCAATAGTTCCAAAATTCGGTAAATTTTCTCCGAATCCTGCTCTGCGAGGGTTTTATTCATCCATGAGAAATCGACATTTCCGTCTTTTACCCAAACTTCGGAGGAGTAAGTCCTTTTGATAAGATTTGCCGAACGTTTTACAAGTTGTTCTTCCATTATTCCTTGCAATGTGTTAACATCATGAACTTCGCATGTCAATTTTAGGATGAAATTCAATATTTTGTCGATGTAGAAATTTCCCAATCGTTTTATCGGTTGGGGTTCTAGGGTCGTGAATAGAGGAGTATTATTCTGTAGGACAATTCGTCGAAATCCTGATGAGCCTTCGTCTGGGAGTTGATTACTCGATTCAATGCCGACGACATCAATAATACTTGTTTCTTCACTTTTCGCCTGAATTTCCCACTCGATGATCGTCTCCGCAATGTCAACCGCCAATTTCTTGCTGTCGATGGTAGAAATTTCCGTTATCTTCTTTATAGAATTGACTAGAATCGGAATTAGATGGTAACGCACCGAATAGTAGACTTTGAAATGCTTGACTACGAATTGAAGACAGTGGGACAACGAGTACCTGGAGTGGCTCTCTTCAATCAAGACTTTTCTCGTCAATTGTGCGAGTTTGCTGTAGCCACTTTCCATTCGATGGGGAAAAATTGGAATCAAAATATCTAGAGCCTCTTTCACGACATGTTTCGTTTCTATCGAGTGAGCCTGCATAAGACTGAGAAAAACGTGGACAACAATACTTTTCGAAACGGAAAACTTTCGAATTATGTGGCTCAACAATAAATGACCATGATACTTGGTGATCGGATCGACACAATTTTTATTCAAAAGACAAGACCATGCGAAATATACCAATGTTTTGAGCTTTATTCCATGATGTTTGATATTTACATCGTGAATATACTCTCCAGCGTGATCAACCAATAAGCAAGCGAAACGAAAAATGCCCACTCGCAAACGATCACCAAGTTCACCAGGATTATCGATATCAATCACTTTGTTAATAAAAATCGAAATCAAATTTCTAGGATCGTCCGTATTTGGAGATGGTGGTGTTCCTATTATCTCGAAAACTTCCTTTTTCTTGAAACTCGCCTCAAAACACTTGTAAACGATATTATGTAAAATATCCGCCTTCAATTCGTCACTCACTCTTTTACCTTGAAAATTGTAGATGAATTTCGAAAAAGCTGTTCGTTTCCACTGAATATGATAAGTTTGTGCAATAACTTTCTCTATAAAATCACTGAGCATCGTGACATTAGAAACGAAATTTATACGAAAAATCTTGAGGATATTGAAAAGAAAATCAAATTCTTCTGGATTTTTTTCTAAATAGTGAATGAAAACTTTCAGTAATATCTCTGGTTCCACTAAATGATTGGATTTTACATTCTCAATGTCCTTGTGATAATTTATATACTCATTTTTGTACCAGATTTGCTTGATGACGGTGATGAGTTGAGTTTGGGTGGTGAACCAATTTTCATCGTAGTCTATCAAAATTGAAACAAGTCGTATAGCTCGAAATCGAATTTCCATTTTTTCTTCTTTAGCCAAATGGAGATCGGGTTGTTGTGGAGCGAGAAACATTTGCATCAGACGAATTGATCTACTCTTTAGTGTTTCTTTAAAAACTTCCCCTTGCTCTGAGTTTAGAAGAAATTCCAAAAATAGTCCATATTCCTCACAGCGTACACTGTTGTGATTCAGTAGAAAATCCACAGTATCCGATGGATATCGTGATAAATAACGAGTGAAAGGAACTTTAAATGGATTTTGAATCTGATTCATAAGATCCTTTTCTGATTGCAAAAAAAATCGACAGAGAGTTGGGATAAATTTCTTCAGATCTATGGTCGTTTTTTGAAAAATTTGAAGTATGGTCAAAATCTGTTGTTGGATGACATTCGAGTTTGTAATGATGATTCTTTTCTCTTCCGTATTTTTTCGTCTTGATTCTTCCAATGTTTGCCTTTCCGCTTCTGTGGATGATTCTGCCTCTGGTTCTAGTAATTTTTTTTCCAGTTCACGTATTTTATTCTCCAGGTCTTTTTTTATTTCTTCTTTTATTTTTCTATTCAAGTATTCAGTTTTCAAATTTTTGAAACAAGTGCCTAAGTATAGAATCAAACTGTTACAGAATTGATAATTGCTGGTGGGGAAAATTTCCACAAGGTATGAAAAATAGGTCAAGAAATTGAGATCTATCGAAGTCTCTTTAGCGAGAATTTTTTTCACTGGTTCAAAAAATAATCCTTTCATTTTTTCGCTGATTGGTATTTTTTTCAAGCACTCGAGAGCAGTTTCCTGAAGTTCGATTTTTTTTAGTGCACTGATGAAAATTGTGATTACATTCTCCTGGAGAGTTTCTATGGAATAGAAGTGAATGATTGTTCGAAGAGCGGTCGTTTTCAGGGGAATGAAATCAGAGAGATCTTTGTAACAAGGTTCTCTTAGTAGTTGATTGTCTTCTCTTTCGATAATCTGGACAAGATCTTCGTAAAAAGACTTGTGTTCTAACAACGATATATCGAGGACGAATAAAGAAGTGAACGATAGAAAAAATCCGTTCGCGTCGATTATTCCAATTTGATCTTCAATCGGATGACGGACCATGTGAATCTTCATTGGAGGAACTAAATCTGCGACTATTTCTCTGTGAGGACGAATCATATCGGTTAGAGGCACTTTTCGAAGCTCTGCTAAAAGAGAGAGTAAATTCATAGCTTCTTTTCGTAAAATCGTGCGTGGGGATGAGACAAACAGCATTAATTCTCGAACCACTCGATCGGTCTCATTCTTTTGAACTTCATAAACTGTCAGGTGTTCGTTTTCAAATTCGGAAGTAAGTGTTGTTTCTAAATCGGAATTTTTCTGCTCGAAGCAAACTCGAAGTAGTTTGTTTAAATTTGCTTTTGCTTCGCCGATCGTTCCGCTACCGATTCCTTCGTTCAAATCTGAGATTACGAAGCAAAGAGCTTTGACGAAAGGAAGGAGATGAGTGAGAAGCCACTTGAGGGGCATTTTTTGGATTAAAAACTCAATCACCATGCAGCCACCAAGCTTTGAGTACCAAGGATTCTCATAGCAGAGAGAAGTCAATTTCTCGAATAAATATTCCATGAAGGGAAGTTGACAGACTCTTTGCAGGGAACCAACGATTGAGGTCGCGGTCTTTAGAATAGTTTCCAGAACATTGGAGGCGACTTTGAAGAATTCCTTTTTCTCGTACTTCAAAATATCCTTGAGGGCATCGATCAGAACGAGAGGATTTTGGAAAATTTCCCTCTCAGCTTTGTATTTATTTTCTTCCATTACATTTGAGCAAACTTCTTGGGCAACAAAAATCATCGTATAGTGTCTTACATACGAGAGCATTGTCTCAAAGACCGGCAAATTAGAATCCAGGGACGTTTCTTCCGCAGCTGCGATAAAGAGTCCACTTAAGGCAATTTTCTGAATTTCCTTCGCCGCCAAATCTTCCTTAACGCAGCACGAAGTAGGGAAAATTTCTTCCTTGAATCTCGGATGATTGAACAAATTGATCAACGTTCTTTTATCATCTTCTAATTTCACAGTAGCCGACAAGTAAGAATTAATCACTTTCCAAGCTTGTTGTTTGTAAAATAAATCAGAAGTTGAATTAAGAGTTGAATAAGCTGTCTCAATAATTTTTTTCACAGACAAATTTATCTTTACCGAATTCTCGAAGCTGACCCGAACACTCGGATAAATCTCCGAATTAACAAATCGTAACTTCTGCGGATTTATCAACACTTTTCTACTCTCCCCGCCAAGTTTTCCCAGAATTTCAAAAGCTTTCTGAGCTAACTCCTCTTTTGATTCCCGTACAATCCTAAAGAGACTCTCAATCAAATCAGTGGCAACAATCTGCAGGTAGTCTTGCGAAAAAGAAAAATCAACACTATTGATACAAATATCCAGAATTTTCAAACCATCACCAATTAAAACATCATTTCCATTCAAGGCGTGAACAATCGTAATCATCAATTTTTCAAAATATGGTAAAAGAAAACCAATTCTCACCGGTATTGAAAGAAACAGCTCAAGTACAATTTCATGTATCTCCTGCTTATGAAACTCCGTTTGAAATCTATTTAAATCCTCGATTAATTTCGACAAAAGAGGAAGAAATTCCTGATATAAAATTTCCTGCGTCCCACCGCTTATCGATCGATAAAGTGCTCGTAAAATAAGAAAATAATTCAAAGGCTCCTTCGCATTCACAGCAAGATCCAATGAGCGTTTAACAATTTTATGAAGATTCGAACGAAGAATCTCTCTATTCTCCTCGGGAGAGAATGCAACACTTCCAAAAATCGTCTTAAATAAAGTTAGATACAAATCACTTATTTCCGGTTTCGATCCCACTTGATCCATTTTCTCCAAAAGATATTCAATCATAATATTTCCGAATACCAACGATTTTCCCGGATCCAAAAGAAGATAATTTATAATTGCCAAATAGTCCCTATTCCCAATCACTTGATTCACGATAAAATCAATTTCCCCAGTAAATATTGTCTCAAACGTCAATAAATCCATTGACATAAAAATTGTTGCAAAACATTTTACAAGTTGCTTTTCCTCCTTTAATTTCGTCTCATGAAACTGAATCAACTTATTAGTCTTCTTTGGTATCGCGTCCATTGCCAAACGACCAATTGTATAAAGATTAAATGACTTCATTCCCCATTTGAAAAATCGTAAAAATAACAAGACATCGGTCCATTCAAATTGTTTCGTGAATTTATCACTGAAATTAAAGATCACAATTTCCTTCACTCCAAGTATAATCCATCGGATAATATTTTTGTACTCCACAATATTTTGATGTAAATTTTGCGAAGTTTTGGTGAATGTTTTAGCACTCGCAAAAATTGGAATTACATCCTTAACAATTGTTTCTAATTTCAAGACAAAAACCTCGAGTATTTTCTGTAAAAGTTTTCGTCCTTTAAAATAATCTTCAGATTCAGATCGACTTATCACGCACTGAATGAGATTGTTAAGAAGTTTACAGGATAGATTTTCAATATTCACTGGTAATCGTGCGTCGTTGAGTAGTCTACTGAAAAAATTTACAACCCTCGTAAGATGAGAGAAAGAAAGTACGTTTCGTACCTGATGAATAAAATCTGCAATTACGTTGAAAGCGAATGATCTTAATGTCTCGTTGGCCGTAAAACCGGAACCGAATAAAAGCTCTTCGTCCAATAATTGATCAATGTGGGAAATAAATTGTCGTTGGAATTTAGAGAGAATGAGATAGCGAAAATAGATGAATATCTCTTTACGAAAATGTGTTGCTTCAGTGGGACAGGCACGTAATAAATCCACCACTCCTTTAAATAAAGTAGCACTCGTTTCAAAAATTATATCGATAAAATCCTTTATATTATAAGAAACAAGCATAAGACACTTGACCTGTAGACCAACAAACTCATACAGAATTTCACGATTGCAATCTGGAATTGGATCACAAGTCTTCAAAGTAATTAAAGTCACAAGTAAAGAGACAATTTCCATAATAATTTCCCCAGTCTGTTGTTTATATAACGAGCGTAAAGTAATCAGAAACGAAGGAACTTTCTGCAGAAACTTCAATGATAATCTTGTCCTCGGTATCAAATTATAAGTAATTAAATTTCCATCCTCGTCCTTTTGGTTCGTATGAATAGCAGTTACAATATACGTTTTTGCCAATGATGATTCAATATTTAAATTCACCAAATTCCTTATTGTTATAGAAGATTTTGCTTGAATTACATCCACAAAATTGTTTGTAAATTCAGTGTACATTTTCTTGACAAATTCCAAAAATTGTAAAACTTCCTTAATTGATGTTGGTTTATATTTTTTTCTATACTCCGACATAATTTGCAAACATATTAAACTATTCTCCTCATTATCAATTTCCAGTAATTGTAAAGTAATTTTCAAAACGTCTGACACGTACGGTTTAAGGTATTCGTCCGTTGGGAGTCGATATAAAATTTCTAGAATCACTTTCCTTGTTTGATGAATACTGTACTCGGAGATAAATTGTATTGTCCCTTCAAGTAGAATTGGTTTGATAATTTTCATAAATCTTGCGAGAAATATTGGATATTGCGGTAAGAGTACAATGATATCGAGACTTTCGGATATTTCCAGAGCTGATCTTAATTTGACATCGTTTCCTTTACTGGCATCTCCCAAACAATTCACATATACGAGGTAGGTATTTATTTGGGACTTGAGTGCCGTTCGTGCCACATTGTTCAAACGGTCCATTTTTATTTTCCTGATAGAAGCCAATTGTGTTGAAACCTAAAAAAAAGTAAATGTTAAAGTTCATATTCAAATAGACAATTGGTAAATAATTTGATTATCTTTCAAGAACTTGGTAAAAACTAAATGACAGGCCTCGGATCGAATTTTTCGATTAAAAATACAAAAAAAGTCGAAAAAGTCGTTTATTTAATGTCACAAGAATTTTTTTTTGTATTCTCCTGTTTTTCCCATTACACTGATTTCTAAATTAAATTTTTCAAAACTTGAATAATTTTTTTAAATAAATATTTAAATATTTATTAATTGTTTTTTCATGGGAAATAAAATTAGAAAAATTTCAAATTCAAGCCTTCGGAAATTTATTAATTTCTTAAAATTACAATTATAAACCCTTCCAAAATAAAATTCTTTTCTACAATTTTTAACTAAACTTCATTTCCAAATCAATTATTTTTAATTTTTCTTCCAATTTTAAATATAAAAATTCAATTTTCCACAATTATTGTAACTGTAACTGTTATGGTTCTTTTTTTTATAAAAGTTATTAAGATGAATTACTGAAAATATTCAACCAAAAATGTTGAAAGTGACTGATTTTTAAAAAATTATAATAAAGAAATTCTTAGAATTAATTTTTTAAATATATTTTAAAATAATTTTTGAAAGTTTATAGGTTTTTAATTTATACAATTGAAAAATTTCCAAATAATTGAAATTTGGTAAAATATTTTAAGAATAATTGAATTTTTGAAAAATATAAAAAGAAATAATAAAATTTTTATGAAGAATTATAATTTTAAAAATGAACATTACCTATTTTTCCAAAATTTTAAAAAGTCCGAAAAAGGTAAATTTTTAAAAATTTTAATTTATTTTCTACGAAGATAATCATTCTCGAACAAAAATAAATATAATAAAAATTAATTTTAAAAAATTACAAGGAAAAAACTCTGTAAGTATTACTTTTTTCAAAAATATTTTAATATCATTTTTAGAGGCTAATTTTTATTAATTTTCTTATTTATAAATTTTCACTTGAAGATTTTTCATTGCAATTTTTGATAATTCAATTATTTTCAAAACTTGCAATTAAAACTCCCCAAAAGTTGATTTTCAAAAATTGTAATAAAATACTCGAAAAAATCAATTATTTTCAGTTAAATTTTACAAAATTTCAATTATTGAAAAATTTTTTAATTGTATATTTTAAAAATTTAATTAGAAAAATCATTCAAAAATAATTTTTGAAAGATCTGTCTGTAGTTATACTTTTTACATTAAAAAAATCGAAATAAATTGCCAAAAAATATATAAAATAAACAAAAAAATTTGGTTTTTGTGGCAAAACTTGGAAGAAAAGTCGAAGATGTCGCAATTTTTGAAAATAGTCGAAAAAAGTCGAAAAAAAGTAGGATTTTTTTGAAAATAGTCGAAAAAGTCATAACATCCGAGGCCTGTAAATGTCAAAATTTGTCTCAAGTGAAATTATAATTGATTTTAAAATTTTCATATGAAATTAATATCATAATACTAATAATGAATTAATTTAATAAATTATAAATGATTACGAATATTGTACTAAAATTTAAATAAACGAGTAAATATGATTGTAAATAAATTAATTAATATTAATTAATTATAAATTACTCACATTTGATTTATTGGAAAAATCGTCTTAGCATATATTGTGATAGATAGGCAAACACTGTGTAATTTTTAAATTTATTGAAACTCTGTTATTTACCATTTAAGGCTCCTGAAAAATAATAAACCCAGTAAATATAAAGAAACTTTTGTTAACGTTTTGTATACAAACATCGAAGGTTAGAGTAGGCAATTCTTTGAAAATTTTTACTGGGCAGCATATTTTCCCGCTAGAAATCAAATTTATTTTTAACAATTAATATTAATTATCCTGAAATAGTAAATCATTAATAATAAATTGTATACAAAATAATATAAATTATATACGATTATAGTTTTGAATTATAATAAAAATATAAATAAGATGAAAAAAATATGAACAAGTTATAAATAATAAGATAAATTTACTTATTTTATAGTCTTATTTATTTACATAAGCTACACGAGATATTCTCAATTGAAGGCAAATTAATCTATATAAAAGATTATAAATTAAATGTAGTGTTATATTTTTATCTCCTGTCCGTTTTTCCAACACCGCGCTTTCCAGCGAAAAGATGCTTAGGCATCTTATTTCCAATGAAACGATCGGCTTCACCTTTAAGACCCTTCTTTTTAACTTTCTTTGAAATCGCTTTGTGAGCAATATTCTTAAGTTTTGTTTTCATCTGCAAAAAATTTACATTGTTTATATTATTCCCTTTTTACCGAGCAAAACCATAAAAAAAATATATAGAAAAGAATAATAAAAAAGATAAGAACAAAGAAAATTTACATCGTTTGCAAAAAAATGTCTATAAAATTTTACAAAAATAAAATTTTATATAATTTTATATTTTATCTATAAAATTTTTTTAATTAGTACCCATAGGTTATAAGTACTTCTGTACGAAAGGGATTTTCCCGTGTAAATTAAATTAAATTAAATTAAATTAAATTAAAATTGTAAAAGAAAAATACTTACAACAACATCCTTTACTCCCATTTCATCTCTCGGTTGTCTGGAGACACTGCGATTTCTTGACGCTGAAACATCTACACGTCGACGTTTAGCATCGGGTTCAGAAATCGACCTCGCACGTTTTTTCGTTTTTGTAAAGTGAGCCTGAAAGAAATTTTTGTTAAAAGATTTTTTACATTTTCTTGAAAGAAAGAATTTTTTTTTATTAGTGGAGCTTATTTTTTACTAGTGAAAGAAATTTTTCTTTTAATAGAAGGAAAATTTTGAATTTGAATAATCAAAAGAAACAATTTACGTCTTCTGTGTCTTCCATGTCGACTCCGAGTTCTCCAAGTTCCTGTCTCAATCTTGTCACAGATCGACCTCGAACCTTAGCACCGGCAGTACGGGGCATAACTGGTTTTGTAGAAGCCTTGTTAATTCGCGATTCATCTTTAATAACCACTTGTTTCTCTCGAATTTGTTTCGCTAATTCATAAATTTCCTGCATTTGTTCACTTAATACTGGAACCTTATGATCATAGAAACCGCTTTCGAATCTAATCTCTTCTTCTTTCTCGATCTCGTTCAATTTCTGTCGATAACAAAATTATTTATTATTGACACATTTTCATTCTGATTTATTAGTATATTTTCAATTTTGAATAAATATGTATATAAAAATAAAAAATAAAAAAGAAAATTCATAGAGGAAAAAATAAAAAGATCATGAAGAATAAAAATAAAAAATAAGTCGTCGAGTAGAAGAAAATAAAAATATAAATAAAATTCAGAAAACAGAGATGAATTTAAAGAAATATTGAAAAAATGGACAAACCTCAAAAATATCGGGATCAATATAATCCGCAATATTGTGACCTTCCCACATTTCGGGGATAATATCGAACTTCTGTTCTCCCTCGATGTCGTAATTCTTTTTGAGATCGAGAACATAATCATCGCCCAATTCCTCTTCGATTTCGCGCTCCAATTTTCGTTTTCTCTCAGCTTTCTCAGCGGCTGCTTGCTTCTTCTTAAGAACGGACTCAGGTATGCAAGGAGCTCGAACCTTGTTATCCCTAGGCACTGGTTGAGTAACGTGTAAACGATTCAATAAGCCTTCAACCTAGAAAATATATTTCAAAAATATATAAAAAAAGAAGAACAATTTAATTAATAATTAATTGAAATAAATTGAATACAAATTAGATAGAAAAAAAATTAAATCTAATTATATTAATTATTCTAAATATTGTAATTAACTCACCTTTTTAGTTTTGATCTTTTGATCCACACGATAAGCCAAAAGTCTCTCACAGGCTTCAGTTTTCACATCCATGACGCCAAAATCAGTGACGGTACTCATTTCAATGAACGGAATATTCTCATCTTCTTCAAGTTGTTTTACAATAGCTCTTTTTTCCGCAGAGAGATCATTTAGACGTAAGACGTCTACTTTATTTATCACACAAACGAGTGGTTTATTTGTAAAGAACACCTTTATTGAATCGAAGAGTTTCATCTAAGAATAAATGTGTTTTTCTATTATTTTTTTATCATTCATAAATAGAGTTTTTTCTGAATTAAATAAATTTTCAGAAATATATTTCAATTTCATTTCAAAGAAATTAAAAAAAATTTAATAATTATTTACTTAACAAGTAACGTTAATTACCTTTCTTCGAGGGAATATAATTTAAATTATAATAACCTTGCGTATTCTTTCAAGTCTAATTCTCTTCTTCGCAAATATTTAAAAATTCTTCATAAAGCCACACGTTGACACATTTCAAACACACAGACAGGCACGCAAAAAATTCTTTCTTTTCAAAAATTGTATTAAAAAATATATAAAATTATAATCAGGGTGGTCACAAGTTCCCTGACAATTTACTGACATTAAAATCAATTTTTCTGACAAAATTTTCTTTATAGGAAAATATGAATGTTCACGGAAAATGAGTAAAATTTATGAATTTTAATAAATTCTAAAAATTACGATTATAATCCTTCCTGAATTCAATTATTTTCTACAATTTTTAACTAAACTTCGTCTCTGAATCAATTAATTTAAATAGTTTACCAAAAATTCTTCTAGAATTTAATTATTTAAATAATTTCTAAAAGATAATAGTTTTTCAAATTTTGAAAAAATTTCCAAAAAATTAAAATTTGGTAAAATTTTTTAAAAATAATTGAATTTTTGAAAACTATAAATAAAAATTATCAAATTTTTGAAAACTTTTAAATTATAAACTGAACCATGATTTCTTAAAAATTTAAATAAGTCCAAAAAGTAAATTTTCATAAACTTTTATTTATTTTGTTCGAAGATAATTAAATGTTAAAAAATTATTATAAAACAATTCTAATAATTAGTTTTTAAAAATATTTCCATGTAATTTTTCGAAAATAATTGAATTTCCCTGACTTTACTGACATGTGACCACCTCTGATAATTAAAAAATTGATTTTTCTAATTATAGTTCACATGAAATAATTTGAAAGAAAAAATTTTGAAAATTAAAAGCACTTCATACAAATAAACTGTAACTTTCATTTCTTAAACAGTTTTTCTTCTCATTCTTCTTCTTCTTCTCTCAAAAACTGTTGACCACTGACCACAAGTTTCGCTCAAGCAAGAAATTATAAAAAATAGGCTTTTAACGCAAAAAACGAAAAAAACTTTTTGTTAAAAATATATTGTAATCCGTATTCATAAATATTCGAATGAATATTTTAAAATTCAACTGAATTTTTAAAAGCATAAAAATAAAAAGAAAGAAAATATCTTTCAAAAAAATGATTTTCTTACTTGTTCTTCCAATGAATGACCACATTGTTCTGAAATATCGAAGAAATAGAGAACGGCAGCACGCAAATGAGCGAGAGCTGCAACTGCTTGCATTTCGATAACATTTCTCTCTTCGACGGGATGATCCAAAATTCCAGGAGTATCAATCACTTGCCAACGTAAGTATTTATAATCCGTGTGTCCTACATACAACGATTTTGTTGTAAAGGCATAAGGCTGAACTTCAACATCGGCTCGAGTTATCTGAAATTAATTGCAAATAATTAAACACAGAACAAATTAATTGAATTTCGATTAATCATTAAATTATCAAATAATTAATTCCTTTAAACAATTAACTAACTTTGTTTATAAAACTACTTTTTCCAACATTGGGAAATCCGCAGATTATTATCGTTCGAGTAAAAGGATCTATGCTCGGCAATCGAGCCAAATGCTGTCTAACTTGCTCTAAATAAGTCAAATTGTTGGCTTGCTTCTTCATAATTGTGGCCATTCGCCCCAATGCTGCTTTCTTTAATTGTTTACATCGGTACAAGGAGTCTCCGTACTTTAAAAGACGAACGTAGTCTTTTGCAACGCTAAAAAACGCAAATAGAATTAAATGTTAATTCACAATATAAAATTAAATTAAAAATAGAATTAAAAATACATCTTCAATATTGAATTTATTTAGCTAAGTTTATATAGTGAAATTATAATAATATAATTATTAATATTGCTATATTAAAATACCCTTTTTAAAACATACTTATCAACTAAATGTCTCGCTGTATTCATTTGACCAAGGGCCAATTTGTAATGATCCTTGTCATACAAAACATTCATTAAATCCGCATAGAATGGATGCACTTCGTCTAATTTTGGAAACTCCTGAACAATTTGTGAAAGCCGATCATGAAAATTTTGTTGTGTAAATTTTACTTTTCTCGTATAAAATGCACGGATGCGGGATATTTTGTAATTCTTGTGAATTACAGTTGGAGTCTTTCGTTGTGTTTTTGATAATATAATATCAATGAAGTCCTAAAAGAAATTTTTATATTAAAATACATATTGATAAAACTAGATAAACATGTAAGAAAATTAAAAAAACAATAACTTTTATACACTTTGTAGGTTATGCCATACATTTTTAGGTTAGGACTGTCAAACAATTTTAACAAAAACATAATTTGTGTTTTTTTGTTTTAAACGTGTTAAAAAACATACGTGAAGAAAGTATATAATAAATAATAGTAAAACATTAAAATAATAATGTAAAATGAATGAAACAAAAATAAAGAATTAAAAACCACGTGGGGCTCATTGAGCCACGTTCTGACATGAAATATTGTTAATTTAAAAATAAACAAATTACTCACTTTTGCTGTTGGAACAACAGCGATCTTTTTGAAATTGTACATCACCATTTTGCTTAATTAATATAACACTTTTCTTTAAAAATAATGTAAAAATTTAATACACTTTTCTGAAAACCTGTGTGGACAAACACATGAACCACATGAATGTCACGCTCAGTGTTGCCACACTGAGAAAAGCAGGTAAATATTGCAGTGTTGCCAACTTTTTCTTGCTTGCGTCAGACAAAAAGGCGCGCTTTTCTAATAGATTTAGATTAATTAATTAATGAATTTAGTTTTATATAATTAATTTTTGCTATTATTTATTATTAATTAATCGGAAAATTATAACTAATGATCAATAATAAATTTTACAGTTAAGAATGGACTATATTGTATTCTAACGTTTTATTATATTAGAGCGATTTAAATAAGCGCGGTTTTTTCTACCAATAGGAGAGTTTTTGTGACGCAAAAGTTGACACTCACCACCGATGGCGCTGGCTGTTCAGTGAGACGATATTTTGTTAACATAACAAAAATTTAATTATAGAGATTAAAATAAACAAGAAAAATAGCGCTAATTACTTAAAAGTATTTACATAGAGGGTGGTAGGGGGTTTAAATTTCGAAAAAAATTCTCATTACAGTTGTGAACGCCCCTTAATATCGGCCATGTACAACTAGCGCCACGGTGCGGTCGCCAGTCAACAATCGTGCCATCGCCGGAGTGTTGGCATCTCTGCAAAGTTTTGAGATTCAGACAAGTGATTATTTAATTCAAAGAAACACGTTAACCTGGTTTTTATTATTAAATTGTAAATTATTAAGTATTTTTATTATATTAAGTGAATTTTGTTCAGTTTTTTGTTAGTTTCACTAAATTGATTTGCTTTGTTAAGAGTGAACAAGTAGAAACAGGTAGTTCGAGTCTGTGCAAAATAAGTGATTTTAAGTGAAGAAAGGCATGAAAGAACAGGTCATTTTTGTTAATAACTATTAATATTGTTACACATTTAACAAATTCGATGTCAATTTGACTTGCAATGCATAAAGAAAATTCATGTTTCCCGAGTGTTGCTCTGTTCTTTTCTGTGAAAATGTCTATATCAGAAGTGAGTGTTTGCCGGTATACAGAAATTTATTTCAAGGAAAATTCGCCGGAATGCAAGTCCACGTGGTGAAAAATTGTAAGTTTTCGTACTTTTTTCGGATATTACAATAACTTTGTGAATTATTTGTGACGCAACAGCGGAGAAGGGGATCTAAGATGCAAAATTTTATAGGTTATGTTCGCTACATTGTTTTGTTGTATTTTGTGCGAAAATGCATAGTGTCTCTATTGAAACGATTCAAACTAATAATGTTTAAGAATTTTAATGATTAAAAAATCCTTTATTCATCGTAAATACTCGTAAACATAACCTATAAATTTTTGCCAATTACTAAATATATTTATCGTAAACTAGAAATAGTTTTTAGTCAAATTATTGAATTTTGTTAATTAAAATTTCTGTATAATTTAATTACTAATTTTAATTATTTACAGGGAGGTAGGAGTTATTATAACTTAACAAAATCTATTCTGACGTTAGAATATCCAAGTGAGTTTTTTTTCTTATTACATTTCGTTTTTAATTCCACCATGAATGTTTATAAACAAAAATGAAATTTTCCTTAAAAAATTTATCGATTTTTTAAAAAACCAATCGATCACTAGATATAAATTCTACTACTGCGGTTGAATATTAAGAATGACAAATGAATTTTACGTTAGTCATTCTAATTTTAAACGTTCCAATAAATTACAATGAATATTTCCTTTTTTTGCGGAAAAATTGAGTTATGAAATATTTAGCCTTCTGAATAATGTTATTCACTCGAACATTAATGTCAATTAAATTATCTCTTTATTCAAATTTATTAAATTTAATAATAATAAATTAATATTAATTTATGAAAAATCAATATTTAAAATAAACTTTTCGAATAAATTTATTCGAAACAAAAATTAACTTATAATTCAAAATTTTTATTAATATTCAAAAACAATGAAAAGCAATAAGCATCAAACAATTATTGCTCTTTAATTAAATAATAATGAATCATTATTTAATTAATGAGCAAGAATTGGATTAAGATTGAAAGGTATTATTGAACTAGTGTGATATATTAGATTAATTTAAAACGTCATTTAGATATTAACAGTATTTTTGGCAATTACATAAAAAAAATAAAAACGAGTGAATAAATATTTTCATATAGATTACACGTGTTACGCGTTATGCCAACGAACTCTATTAAATATTTAATATTCAGTGTTGCTCATCGTGTTTTCTCACTTTTTTTTCCTTTTTTAATTTGTTTATATGTGAAAGTGCTAAAATTGCGTAGTAGTTGATATAATATTATCAGAACTTAAAGTGGGTATATGCAGATTATTCTCGCATTTTGCTTTTAAATGGCATAAATTATGCATAAACAAGATAATCATCATTATTGTTTGGTTATTATCAATATCTTAGGCGCCACGAGTATTATTTATTTAAAGATGATGATAATACACCTGAAAATTACACTTTAATATTATTAGATCATAATTTTGTTTACAAATCAATGTAAAGGGAAAAAATTAATTCTGCTGAAAATATAATCCGCTTTTTCTCTATTGAAATTAAAATTATATAATTAATGTTCAATAAATATAAATATTTATTTGAATAAAATCAATATTTTTGAGTTAAACATAAATTATTCAAATTAATTTAGTTTGAATTAATTTAATATTTTAATTAATTTAGTAAAATTTACTATTGTTAATAAATAATTATTACTTCAGTAATAATTATTTTTTTCAATAAATTTAAATATTGCAAATAAGTTTATAAATATTAATTAACAATATTAAATAAATTAATACTTAAATAATAAAATTACAATAAAATAAAATTAATATTAATAAATTAATACGTTAATACTAAATAATCAAATGTTTATTAATAATAGTATAATTATTATTTACTATTAATAATTAAAGCGATTATTCAAGAAAATAATTTTCCTTTTTAAATTCAAATTAATATTTTATTAGTAGCAAAGAAAATTTGATTCCGGTAATAACTAATTTATTTTATAAATAAATAAATGTCTTCACTGAATTATTTTCGAATTATTCTTTCCCGAGAAAAAAATCTATAAACTCGATGTTTTTTTATAGAAAAAAAATAATAACTTGTTTATTGTAATAATTTAACTTTTTTGTCGTCTTACGTTGAATTTTTAACAAAAAAAAAGAGAGAAAAATTAAATTCTCTGATGCACTTAAATTGATTGAGTTGTTTTCATCTATATATTAAATATTTATAGTTTGTAAAGGAAAAATAGTATATTTAGACGCGGATTTAAATGAAATATAATTTCATTAAATTTACATATTGTAGGAATGATGCTTTTCACATTATTATACATATAAGTACGACAGGGAGAGAGAGAAAGAGAGACAGAGACAATTTATCGAATACGATAAGAAAATTGTGTGCTAAAATTGGAATATCAATAATTTTGTTAAATCATTATTATTATTATTATTATTATTATTATTATTATTATTATTATTATTATTATTATTATTATTATTATTATTATTATTATTGCGATCCTTTTTCAATAAATTGATTTACACAAGAATTACTTGATTTAACGAGATAAATATAAATTATATTGTTGAAAACAATTAACGATAATAACTACTGTAAGATTATTTTCAATTTCAGTGTAGCGTGCAAAATATAATTTCTACAGTTTAAATTACATACTTTAACTAATTTAAATTATCTTTGATTAATTTCAATTAAATTAAAACTTTATTTTTTTGTGTAATTTTATCAATTTTTGATTAATTGAAATTTATTAATTATAATTATCATAAAAATTTTGATATTATCTCAATGAATGATTAAAATGGACTTTTTTCATTTAATTTTAATCTTCAATGCAGATTTAATTAAACAATTTTTTTTATGTCAAAGGGTTAATTGATTTTTAAATTAAAATAAAAATATCTTTGAATAAGTTAAATTTGTGGATTAAAAATTAAATTTAAGAGCCGGAAATTCGATCGTCATTAAAATAATACCAAATTAGAGAACAAAAATTATAATTAATAATTTATAGGTCAATTTGTAATAATATTAAAAATAATAATAATAATAGAAATAATAATATTATTATTTATTATTGAAAAATTATTAATATAAATTAAATAATAAATGCAAATGACTTGTAGATATTTTGGGAGGAAATCAATTTACTAAACGGATTTTCTAGCAAAGAATTGTAAACAAATGCAAAGAAGTATAACACAAATAAAGGAATTTATAATGTTTCTTGACAAAAATAAATTTTGATTGTATAGAGATAAAAAAAATTCTAGATAAGAAAAGTCATTAATAAAATCAAGTAGGTATAATAAAAAATTTTTTTCGATAACGTTATTAATAAATGTAAATTATCTAAGAAATTTTTCACATTTTTTTAATATACAATATAGAAAAATGTTAATTATTTGAAAAATGTTTTGTACGAAAAAATTTTCTTTTTCAATTATTAAATTTAGAAAATATTTAAAAATTATTTATTAAAATTATTTAAAATTTAATTTTAAAAATCGTTTTTCGAAAATAGTTAATAGAAATCTTGATTCTTTTAAATCGTTTGTTTCTATTAAATGGGGTGCGTCAGTAAACGTCATTACGTCATAGGTTGCGTGTATGAAAACCACTGATTAAGGTGAACATACTTCGTTTTACACTGCATGCCAATGCTCATATATATTTCATATGCAAGTTTATACGTCAGAAATATCAGTATTTTTGCACGTGCTTTTCAAAAAATCAGATTTTACTATTACTCCACATATTTATTTTTATTTTTCTTCACGATTTTGTACTCGATTTTATACACGTTATTTAAATGATAAACAAAAATATTTTTGTAAATCAAACTTTTTCTTTCGATTGACTTGAAAAATAATTTTTTTTATCTCAATTGCAGAGGTTTTATTAATTTGACATAAAATGTTTTTGTTGACTCGATTTCAAATTTTTAAAAAAGTATTTAGATTTTAATTAAAAAAAAAAAAGAAAGTAACTTTTGTTTTTATCTTGAAATTTGCACAGTTTGCCAATTTTTACTATTTCCGAAATGAATTTTACCAAATTTAATCGAAATTTTGTTTAAAGTTAAAAAAATTTAAATAAATTAATTACCTAGTTAAGTGATTAATAATAATTAATGTTAATTAATATTAAGTGATATTAATTATTATGAGTAAAGTAATTGATTGTTTAAATTTTGTTTTAAGATTTTTCTTTTTCATTAAAAATTCGAAAATAGTAAAATTTCCTCTCTAAAATAGTAAGAATTGACAAAAAAATTCTTATATTCCAAAAATTTGAAACTTTATTGCGTGAAAATAGTAAATAGTCTTTATTTATTTTTTCCGTGAGCTTTAAAATTAATTAGTAATAATGTTTACTAATTTGAATTGTTGCTTCTGAATTAGTAAATTTTACTAAAAAATTATTAGAAATTACTATTTGTTAGGTAATTTTACTGAAGTGTAATTAAAAATTTCTATTTGTTAGTAAATTTGACTAAAATTTATCAGAAATTACTATTTGTTTGGTAATTTTACTAAAAAGTTTTTGAAAATTACTGTTTGTTAGTAATTTTACTAAAAAGTAATTAAAAATTTCTATTTGTTAGTAAATTTTAATATTTTAATTATAAAATTATTTAATTTTAAGATTTTAATATTTTTAATTTTAATAATTTAGTGGAAATCACTATATTTATAAGTAAAATTTATTATATAGTAAATTTTACTAATTTTTACGGATTTTTTGTTTTTTAATTATAATTCAAAAACAAAAAATCACTAATTCAAATTAGTCAAAATTTTTACTAATTCAAATTTAGAGACTTTATAAAAAATATTATTTTTAAATAGGAACAATTTTGTCGAATAAAAAATATAAATTACTTTCAAAACAAGTAAAGACAAAATTAATTTTTCTATTTTTGTTTCTATTTTCTTTCTTTTTTATAAAGAATTTTACAAAAAGAAAAATATTTGAAAATTTTGAATGAAAATTTTAAATGGAATGCCTCATTAAAGTTTTACTCTATTAGGGATCATTGATCAGCAATATTTATCAATTACTAATGTATTTTGTTGAATATGCGTGCGATTGAGATTTCAAAGGTCAATATTCGCAATAATGTTTAGTACACTTGATGAACTGAAAATAATTATGAAAATAAATTTTTAATTTCGCATTATTAATAATAATAGTACTATTAATAGTAATAATAATAATATAAAATTTATATTCAATTGAGGCCTTGGATCCAATAACTCGCCCGACGCTTGGAGGAACGCGCAACTGCCAGTCAGTGAGCAGTGAGCGCCTCTGGGCCACTCACTGCTACCCGACTGGTATTAGCGCGTGCCTTCGGGCGTCGGGCGAGTTATTGGATCCAAGGCCTCAATTCTTAACGAAAGTAGATAATCATTATTTGATGTTTCATTATTAATTTTGTGAAAGAAATCTTTTTTTTTAAATTAAATTTTCCAATATTTAACGTATATTTAAATTGAAAAAGAAATTGTAAACTTTAGCAAAGTTTTTATCTCTAAAACTATAAAAACAAAACAAAAAAAAACTTTTGCGCACAAACGTTTTGATTTCTAGTCATCAAACATTGTAAATAATTTTAATATGAGTGTTTTAATCAAGCACTGTACCGAAACGTCATTTCTGTTATATTTGCTAATACACTTTGATCATGAATCATTGTTTTAACTTTACATTTGTGTGTATAATGTTTTGTAAAGCGTGAAAGGAAAAACAAAAAAAAAATGTTTTACTTAGAAGACTGAGTTTGTAGACTTTAATTATAAACAAACGAGACGAAATTTCACACTTGTGTATTTTTATATTTATTATATTTAATATATTTATTTATTGCAATATGTACACTGAAAAAAATCTATTTGATTCCAATATAACTGATTCCTTGATTCTTATCAGATATAAATATTTACTTGAATCAAATAATTCTCTAAATCTGAATAAGCGAAAATTTTGCCACTAATAATTCATTTTAGTAACAATTAGTAGAAATTTTTTACTAATTTTTAGTCATTTTTTGCTAAAGTGTTAGTAAAGAAAATTATAACTATTTATACTGAACAAAATAGTAATGACTGACTAAAAATTAGGGAATATTTCCACTAATGTAAACTAGTTTTTTTCCACTAATTCACATGTAGGATATAAAAATTGTAATTACAAATTTCTAGTTAACTAAATTAATTAATTAAATTAATTAATTTCTAATTAAATTTCGAGAGGGATAAATAAATTAATAGAAACTTCAAGTATAATAATATTATAGATTCTCTAATTTTTAATTACAAAAGAAAACTCTTACTAAATTTAAATTAGTGACTGACTTTTTACTTTTGAGTGAATATACAATTTTTTACTAATAATTAGTAAAAGTATTTACTAATTTTTAGTTAAATTTTAACTAATTCAGAAGCAAAGAGCATATGTGTTTCAATTTTAATTTAGTAATAATAATAATTTTGTAATTAGCAATTAGTAATTAGTAATTAGTAAAAGTAGTTAGTAAAAGTAATGTAATTAGAAACAATTGTTACTAACTAAAAATTAGAGATTATGTTTGTATAGTTATTGTATCGCAGAATTTTTCGTTTTTTTTTATATTCAGTGCTTGAATGCTTAAAATTTGAATAAAGCGCACAATAAATAGACACCTGTGAGCATAAATTGTATGCTCGCAGATTATCTCTTTTGAGTGAAGAAGGAATTCGCTCAAAATAAGGTTCCTTTGTCACGTGTGTTTCGTACTCGCGAGAGAGTCTTCTTATAGAAATTACGCATTTCGAACAGCAGAAGGGTCACGAACCTCACTTTGTCTTTTCTCTTTTTCATATTTCAGTTTCCATTTCCTTTATGTTTGCTTGTATATATATGTAAACTTTGTCATTAGCAATGCCATACATCTCGAATTATAAGCATAAATAAAAAAAATATATGTGCATTTATCATAATTATGTATATTTGTATACGGAGAAAATAAATTAGCGATTTCAGTTCATTTTTAGCTATCTTAGCTAATTTAATTGCTATCATGGCTAATAATTTAATTTTTTTTATGTGAACAGATGTGAAACCGGGAAATATCCGGGAATTTAATTTGACCGAGAATTTTTGGTTACATCCAGAGAAAAATTTTATTTAAATAAAATAAAATTTATTTGAGCCAAACAGAAATTTATTTAAACCAAAGAAAAATTTATTTGGTTTAAATAGGATTTTATTTAAACAAAATAAAATTTTATTTGAACTAAATAAAAATTATTTGAACTAAGTAAAATATTATTTAAACTAAATAAAATTTATTTGAACCAACTAAATTTTTATTTAAACCAAATAAAATGTATTTGAAACAAATAAAAAGTACAGTTGGCTCTGCTCTCTAAATTTGAATTAGTGACTGACTTTTTGATTTTCAATTAGTACATTTCACTAATAAATTAGTAAAAATTGCTTTTTAATTAGTAAAATTTACTAATAAATTAGTAAAAATTGCTTTTAAATTAGTAAATTTTACTAATATAAATTAGTAAAACATTACTATTTTGTAGTAAAATTTACTAGTTCGAAAGCAAAAAGTCAGTCACTAATTCAAATTAGTAAATACTTTTACTAACTGAAATTTAAAGAGTGAGTCAAATATATGTAAATTGTAAAGTTTTATTAACATACAACTATTATTAATTGTTTAAAAATGTTGATAATTAAATTCCTCACTTTTCCGCCAAAGACAAATATTAAAAATTTAATTTGTTTTCTCTTATTTAAAATACTATTTCACTTCTACTTTGCCTGCGTCTAAATTAATTCACTATGTAAATAAATAAAAACGAAATAATGAAATTGGACCATATTATTAATTTGTAGGATTCTTCTTCTTCTTCTTTTAAAATTAAAATATAATAAGAGAAATTTTTAAATAAGTTTTTCACTTGGAGAATTTTTCTGGAATTTTAATTTAATTTTCCATCTCTCACGACAAATATATTTTGCAAAATATGTAATAAAAGAGATCTGAAGTTGAATGAGGTCGTTTATTATCTGACAAATAAGTAAATCTTTTATATGAACTAATTACAAATTGCTTTTAATCGATCGTTATAACAGTACGCGTCAAGTTTTCAAGATATTTTTGGAAATCACAGTTTTGGTGGAAATTAATATCATCATATATATATATATATATATATATATATATAAAGCAGTAAATTTCATATTGAATAATGGTTATATTTAATTTTTAGTGTTTGTATCTATATATATGTGTGTAAATAGATTTCAACAGTTTTCATTCAAGAATTGCAAATTTTTTTTTATTGACTATGCAAATAGAAGTATTTTTAAATACCTAGTTAAATATATATAAACAAAAATTGTTTTATTTTCTTGTATATATACATAGGTGCTTCTGTATAATATAGTTAATTTTATATTTAAAATACTTAGCCAATTGAGTGAGTCACAAAATTGGAGTATTATATATTTGTAATGTGTATATGTTTTAATTTCACGAAGCGAGTTTTTACAAGGAAAAAATTATTGTTTCATGACTTTTCTTGAAATTCTGCTTTAGATGTATTTCAGCATTTCTGTTAATTTAGATCAATGAAGAAAATTCTCTCTCTTTCTGCACAATTCATACATGCATTTGACACTCCATATTAAGTGATAGATACAATCTTCATTGCGACACTAGTAGAGAGAAAATTTTATTTTAAGATAAGAGTAAATATGAGAAATTAATTTTTAGTTTTGGTCCGTTAATTAAAAATTGTTGTCTTGTAATTTAATAACTGGAATTGTAATTATTTTAAATAATTTTGAATAGGATCGGTATTTGTATTTATATAAATTATCTGTTGGTTTTGTTGGTAAATTTTATGTTGGACTCGCAGTTTTTTTAATGATGTCAAATTGAGACTATAAAAATGAAGCAAAATGTTACTTCGCAATATTTTTGCTTCATTTTTTGTCTCAATTTGATATCCTTAGAGAAACTTTGCTAAAACTGATGTAATAATTGGTTATAATTTCTTTAGTACATAAGAATTTTTGTCTAGTGCTGCAGTAATGTGCTTAATTGTAGTTACAAATATCTTCCAGAACTTCTTCTTTAGTGATTCTCTTTTGCTTTCGGTTTCTTGATAATATTTTTCAGCCCTAAGTGATTTTAAAAAATTTATACTCTTGTATTTGTTGTCTTTCTCGTTATTCAGCACAACAATCGTATTGAAAAATTCATAGTCTGTTGTATACTGAAAAATACAGCAACCATTTTTTTCCTTTTTTTCTGAACGATTTTGAATAATTTTTACAAAACTTTTCATGTTGTGATTCTGAACATCAATTTCAATTCAGCAGAACAATTGTACTTTCGAAAATTTCCTCTCAAAACTTAATAAAAATTTGTTTTCTTTGCTGTGAAAAATGTTGTAACAAAATAAATTTTCATTGATTATGATCTTCTTTTGCTATCAAAGTTGTATAATAATATTTGACACAATTTTCAAATCGTTTTTTTAAAAAGTTAAATTCGTACTGCTACAATCACATTCGAAAATCTGTAATAAAATACGTTTTTCTTTTTGGTAACGATTCTCTTTTGCTTCTAATTTTGTGGTAATATTCCTTAGCACGTATTTTTACTTCATAATAATAAGAAACTTAAATTTAGGACAACAATCATATTCAAAAATCTTCTCGCAGAAAGCAATAAAATCTGTAGTTTGCAACAAGAAGATGATCGTAAATTCTGCAACAAATTGCAATTTTTCTTTTTGTTGACGATTCTCCTTTGCTTTTACTTTTTGAGTAATGTGCTCTTGCAAAAATTTTCAATTTGTGATTCTAAGCAGCTGAAATTCAGCACAACATTTGCATTCAAGTTTCCGTAACAATAAAGTTTGTTGTTTTGAAAAACGAGACTCATGAAAATAAGTTCTACTTCTTGCTGATGCTTTTCTTTTGCTTCTAGTTTTTTGTTTTGTGTACAAATTTTTAGTTTAAGTTCTAAGGAATTTATGTTCAATATACAACAGTCACTTTCAAAAATTTTAGTAATTGAAATCTGTTTAGAAAAATGCTGCAAGAAATCAAGTTTTCTGTTTGATGATTATTACCGTTTGCTTACAGTTCCGTCGCATTCTTTTACACGAGTCGAATTTTTATTTACAGCATTTTTAAGAACCCCAATTATTAATTACAAAAATCGATTTCAAAAAAATGTTGGAATCAAACATTTCTAAAATACCGCGAACCTTTCTGCTGATTCTCTTTAGCTTTTCTATTTTCTCAAACTACAGTAATATTTTTTTGCATATATATATATATATACATTCAAAATTTTGTCATTCTAATACGCGATATCAAAAATATTGAAGGTCACGAGGGAATTTGTAGAATTTAACTCTTGAAATTGATTTGCACGTGCCTGAAAAATGTACCGTGTGTGTGGCGGAATATAGGAAGCAGGAACAGAAATCTATATATCTATATATCGTGACTACTGGATCGAGAGTGTTGCTTTTTGCATACATATATATACATATCTCTCTCTCTCTATAGTATATATCCGTTGAAAAAGAAAAAAAGTAAAAAGTGTTGGTACACTCATTTTCCTTGTGTTAGTCATATGCAATATTCAGAATGTTTGTGTATATGGGTTCACACAACCTAGTACAATCTTATATGAAACTTGAAAGTTATGCGCACGCGTTAAAATACACATAGAAACTACGCAATATACACTAATACTAAGGAAAAATTTGCATTTGTATTGGTGTATTGCGGAATCATACAGGGCTATTTTGACGGGAAGGCAGAGAAGGTCACATGACTAGACGCTTGGCCGACCGCTGACCGACACCACAAACTTACGCGCCTACCACTTGCAACAAAGTATTTACATGTGGCTACATCCATGTTGACCATAACAAAATACATGTGCTCCATTTTTAAATGCCTATTCGTAACATTTTCTTTATTTTGTTTTAAAATTTTTCTTTCTATCTGTTTCTTTTCAGATCTGTAAAATTAAATTTGGGGTGTTTTAAATTTTTTCGTATTTTGTATTTAAAATTAAAACATTTTCGTTTGGCACAAAAATTGAAAATTTAAAGCTACTAAATATTACATACTAAAGAGTATGATATGGGTCATTGGTGAATTGTCACTTGAAAATTTTTTGAGAACTTGGGGGGAAAAATGACATGTGATGTAAAAGAGATTAGACTCTTGGACGAATGGGTAAAAATTCGGTTTGAATTGATGTAGAATGTTTAGTTTTGAGATGTGACGAGAGTCTGGCCCTAAGATTAGTTCTGCCATCCCTGATGGTTTCTAAAGATATGTATATACATGACTAGTGGCGCAAGTGAGAGAGTCCTCAAAAGTGAGTTAGACAAACAGTCTCCCATTTGTGTGCAATGCACGGGTAAAGAGGAATAGAAGGGATAAAGGCGTCGTCGTCGACGATCATCAACGATGGCGTGGCAGTAGTGGAGCAAAAGGGGAATATGGCAGACAGACTACGGAGCCACCACCAGCAGCGAATACTTTTGTGTATATGTAGTCATATACAATTGCCCCGAAGGCTCGCCTCTTTTCCACACTGACAAAAACCTCGTGTTTACAGTCACACACAAAGATTCCGATGTTTATGATTCTCACTCTCTTATTTTCCCTCTATATGTGAGCACCTTGCAACCACTTTGTGTTTGTGTCGAGAGATATAGAGAGAGAGAAGGAAAATAGAGTGCGCTCGCGCATATCAGGACATGATCAGGGCTATGCTGCGTTAGCATTGTGAGTATCGTGCGTCGGGCGATGTAGACCGTTTACTTGGTGTTTCTGGCTGGTTCGAATTGACTTGGCGCTAAAAAAAATATGCGTAAACTCGCGGCCAGTGGTTCATCGTTGTTGGTTCGTGCGTGTTCGATCGATACGCCATTGCGGCGCAGCGTGCCAAGTAAATCGGTCGTCTGACAATGCCCACGGGAAGAAGTGTGATTGTGGTGATGATGATGATGATGTTGGTGGTAGTGGTGGCGAATTCGCCGTTGTCCTCATCGGTGGTGTGATATCTGTCAAAAAGAGGAGGAAAATTGTCGAGGCAAAAGAGAGTTGCTCCGAAAAGTGTTTTGACTCCCATCTATTCAGGATGTGATAATGATAAGTCGTGGACATGTGTCGTTTTGCTGATCGCCACTCGGATGGACAGAAGGCCCAGGCCACCGACCCGTACCCGTGACCGAGCCCTGTATTTTGGGTCGTGTGTGTGTGAGATGTAACCAAGCCAGTGTATGTGAGATTGTGATTCGAGCGCTTGCGTTTCCTCACCACGGCCGCCACCTTCGACCTTCGGGGACACGTCAGGGGGACGACGAATCCGAGTCAGCAGTGTCATGTGCGTGGACACGACGTCGCGTCGTCGACGAAGACGAGGTCAGACTTGGGGAAAAAAGATTTATCACAACGGGGGGGTCGTCGCTGACAAGATGGACCGCTTTATCACCTATCTGCTTTTTGCAAAAAAGAAAATTTGGTGAGCGCGTGTGCAAATTCAGAAACATTTCTTTTTTTCTTCTACTTATAATCGAGAAAGAATTCATAATGGAGACGCTACTACCAGGCAAGACAAACAATCAATCCTACAGTCCACAGCTGAAAACTGTTTTAAAAACATATCAGCTGTCAGCCGTCAAGAGTTTACAGGGTCCAAGTTCGGCCCTACTTGATATGGAATGTAAAGGTCTACTTCAGGAACAAGCAGCAGCATTTCGCTTCTCACCAACACATGGCCCAGATTCAATTGCGGAAGGTTGTGGTAAAATTGTCAAGGACAGAATATCACCGGTGCCAGTTCTATGCAAAGATCCAAGGGTGGGTCATTTGCCCGAGGACTCTGACGATGATCCACAACCAGAACGACTGAAAATTCCACTTGAAAAACGTGAACTCGAATTTCCAATTCCAATTTTAACAACTCCCGATCAAAGTTGTTCGGAGAGGTGTGAAACATTGCTCGAAGGTGAGAGAATATCGTGCTTTGTTGTGGGTGGAGAAAGGAGGTTATGTCTGCCACAGATACTCAATACAGTTTTACAAGATTTCTCCCTACAACAAATAAATCAAGTTTGCGATGAATTACAAATTTATTGTTCAAGATGTACACGCGATCAATTGGAGGAACTTAAATTATCTGGTATTTTACCCCGAAATGCCCCATCTTGTGGTTTAATAACACAAACCGATGCAGAACGTTTAGTGAGTGCTTTACTGTCCCGTGCGGAGCCCTGTTTGGCAATACCAATACAGGAACATGAATTTGAAGAGAAGAAACTTCATAAAAAAGAAGTCGACGAGAATTGTGTTTCGAGATTTAAAGTGTATCATGAGTGTTTTGGCAAGTGTAAGGGAATTTTTGATGCCGATTTATTTATTACAGAGGACTCGGCATGCATTGAGTGTTTAGAGTGTGGTTTAAGGTTTTCTCCAGCGAGATTTGTGAGGCATGCACATCGTTCATTGGAAAATCGGACATGTCATTGGGGTTTTGATTCGGCAAATTGGAGATCGTATCTTCTTTTGTCTCGTGATCAGGGGCATTACAATAAAGTTGTGAATTATTTTCAGGAACTTAAGGAGAGACATCTTCTTCCTAATTCGAAACGAAAATTTGAGGTACTTATCATTATCATCGATAAGTCAAGGGATCGAATATTTTTACGTGATAGCATTGTTTATCACGTACTGGTATACTCCTTTGACAATGCACTTTTTTCAAAACTGTTTGTAAATTGGGGTTTTGAAAAAAAACTTTTTTTTTTTTTTACGAAAAAGGTCAATGTAAATTTAATCAACATGCTGATATAAATTGTTTGTTTCTTGAATTAAATAAAAATATCTTTTCCTTTCGCTCTGTCGCTTTGTCTAGAGTCTAGAATGGTTTTTTTTTCGTTCTTTTATCTCTGAGTTGCAGACTCGTCTGATAAACTGATACCGATAAAAACTTGCGTTAGCCTAACATAACATTTTTAAAGTTCTTCATAATTATCATTTTTCACCAGATAACGTAATGCGATTGCCAAGAATTTCTAAATTACATTCATTGGAAAAGATTACTTTTCAGTAATTTAAGCTTTCAATTTTATTTGAAAATTTCGAATTTTTTCTTTTTCTATTATTTTCTCAACTATTTATAGATGTGTGCTTTTTCTTTTTGGTAAACAAAGATTTGTGGTTTAAAAACAGTTTTGAATGAGGTGTTGACATTTTGTCATTGTTCTTTGTTTATTTATTGAAATTATTGAATTTCCAGTTCCGGTATGAACCTGAGAAGTTAGCAAAGAAATTAAAGAAGGAAATAGCGAAGGAAGAATTTCCAGGTGGTATTTACAATGGAAATGGATTGGGCCTTTATCATCCTGTTTCGACAGTGACTAGTGCTAATGATCCCTATTTGCAAATGCAATGGGCTGTTTTTGAATTAGCTGCTAGGGGTGCATCCGCTTTTAGGCCTTGGAATACGCCTGGATCGTGTAAACTTAGGGACAGGTCAGCTTTTTTGATTTTTAATTTCTGTAGTGAAAGAGTAGAATTTGTATTTTTTAAGTTTTAGTTGGTTTGGTCTAATTGGATTAGAAATATAGCATAATAATATAAAGATAGCGATTAACAATCGTCTTTTATACTCTAGTTCACCATTGGTTCCTGCTTATCTGAGTAGAGGACCACCAGTACTCCAACATCCGGAACGAGTAGTACCACTCTCGGATTGTGAACGTTTCGAGCCACATTATCAGCCTAATGTTGCACTTGCACCAATAGCAGCAACAGTACCATTAATTCCTGCCACTCCATTACAACATCATCGTCGTTATCCTCATGAGCGTCGTCGTCATCAAAATCATCGTTCACCGAGTCCAAATGAAAAATCCGAATCATTTCCAGTTAGTGTGAAACTTGAGAAACCATCGTCACCAGTGCCGAGTGGTACTACTGCATTTGTTCCACTTGCACCTTCAGCACCAACAGCAGCAGATGAAACACAAGATGAACACAGTAGTAGTGTCAATAATGATGTTATTTGTCATGAAGAAAAATTATTAGGTCATCATGAGGAAGAGGAAAGTGCAGCAGTCACATCGTCAACAGTCAATTGTGAATCAACAACAGCCATTGAAATTGTCACCTCATCGCCTGAAATTGATCAAAATTTCGATGGATCAACGGCTATTGAATTAAATGAAAGACTAGTGGGTATTGATTTACCAGTGGATATTGTTGACCTTATAAAACGATTGTCATCTGAAAATGCAATTTTACGACAAGCACGAATAACAGACGCACGTGAAATTACAAGGTTACGGGATTTATTGCAAATTAAAGAAACAACAACAATAGCAACTTGTAAAATCGAAAATAATGAAGAAGTGACGAATACAAGTGTTGTTGACAGCACTGAAAGCAATGAGAAACCTAAGGATTCAACGCTTTCGGATAGTAAAACAGAAAACGAAATCTCTACTGAGAGTAGTGTTTAGAAAAAGCAAAACACTTTCCGCGGTTATAATATAAATATACAATACTCGAAATTTTCTGTCTAATGCTCAAATGGTTCTGAACTTTTCCTCGAGTATAAAATTATTTATTTTCCATTTCTTTTCTATTTAAAAAAAAAAAATGTGAATAGTGATATTTTTTTTTATCTCCTTGATCGTAGGGAGAAATTTTTTTTTTCTCGTTAAGAAAGGAAAAGAAACAGAACTGATAGGCAAAAATTTTCGATTCTATTGTTCGTTTGGGACAAATAACTGCTCAGTAATTAATCGCGGCACTTATCACCCGTTCGGATAAGTGTGGTACTGAATTTTCGCGCTAGAGGTATTAAAAATTATCCCATAATATAAATTATGTATACGTATAATAAAAATCTATTTGTAATTTAATAAATATTTAATTTCACAAATAAATGTTTATACATATACATACATTTATATTATAAATATAAATATATAAATAATTGAAACAATTCTAAATAAAATGAGAACTCTCTTGGTTATGTGATAAAATGAAGAGCCTTTTAAACGTTATAATTATTAACGATTAAATTCAGAGTTCTTAAAAAAAGAAATTGTAAGTAAAACTTTTATCAGCGGTTTTGTTTTTTGACCCATTGTAGATATTGTACAATACAGAGAAAAAAAGATTAATTAGTTATTAAAAAAAAAAAAGAAGTGAATTATTACCACGCCACGATTATATAGAAAACATTAATGGGGGAAAGAATGAGTGTACAATTGATATTAAATATCAAATGCGCGAGAGATTTTTTTTCCTTTAAAAGAAAAAATAAAAGAAAATTAAATGCAAAAAAAGAAAGAGGAGATATGCTTGAGTATAATGAAGTTTAGGTTATTTTGTTTTTTAAATAACCTTTCTGAATTTATAATCGCATATTTTGTGTATATAACGTATACATTCTGAGGTCAGATATATACATAGAAATATATATGTATATTTATTGGTATATTCATATATATGTTCATAAAAATTAGAGTGATCGTAGAAAGAAAATTTGTGCACATTAAAAAAAAAATTTCGAAATATTTTCTAAAAGTACAAAAAATTAATGTTTATTAAAAAATGAATTATATTAATATATTAATAAATATATTAATTGTCTATTAATGCAAAATTAATATAATTAATTTTTTATTAATAAATACAAAATGTAACATAATTAATTTTTAAATTAATTTAAACAATTTTAAATTAATTTGATTATTATTTATTGTATTTATAATTATATTATGTAAGTTATATAATTATAACTTATATTAATAATTATCTAATTAATCTAATTAAGAAAAGTAAAGAATATATTGATTCAATATTAAAATTCAGATTTTTCTAATTAATTTCGTAAAAAAGCAAGTTTTAATGAGGCGAATAAGAAATAAAAGTTTTCTAAAAGCCTATATAAAAGAATACATTAAAATGAAGAAGTTTCTTATTGCAAATTAAAAAAATGAAATTTTTTTTAGTGTAAAAATCCGTGTAGAACATGCTCTCTTAGCCAAGAATTTAAAATTTCATTTAAATAAGAACTTAAAATTTAGTACAATTTGTCAAAAAATTAAAAAAATGTAATGAAATTTATATTTATTTAATTAAGTTTTTATCAATTTGTATTATTTATTTATTTTAAATAATTGTAATTCAGTTAATAATTAATTAAAAATTTTATTTGAATTCAATTTAATTGTCAGTTCATTGAATTAATTATTATAAATTACAAACAAAAATCACATGTTTCGTTAAAAATTAAACATATTATTATTATAAATCATAATTTATTAAATTATTTTAAATAATTTTAACTCATTTTAATTAATTAAAAGATGTATTTGAATTCAATTTAATTTTTCACTTCATTGAATTAATTACTATGAATTATAATTTATTAGTTTATTATAAATAATTTCAATTCGTTTGAATTAGTTAAAAATTTTATTTTTCAGTGCAAACAGAAATTTTTTCATTTTATTGGATTAATTATTATGATTTATAATTTATTAGTTTATTATAAATAATTTTAATTCGATCTAATTAGTTAAAAATTTACTGGAACCTTATTTATTTTTCAGTGAAAACAAAAATTTTTCTAGTGAATTGAATTAATTATTATAAATTTTAATTTTGTAGATTATTATAAATAATTTTAATTTTAATTTATCAAAAATTTTAATTAATTAAAAATTTAATTGAATTTTATTTATTTGTCAGTGAAAACAAAATTTTGTCAGTGAATTTAATTAATTATTACGAATTATAATTTCTTAATTTACTTTAAATAATTTTAATTTTTTAATTGTTTTGATTCGTTTGAATTAATTAAAAAATTGAATTTAATTTAATTTTTAATTAATACAGTGTTTTTTTCTCTTCTCTCGCTAAATTTGAATCAGTTAAAAATAATTAATTTGGAATATAGTAAAAAATAGTTAAATAATGGAAAAATAAATGATTCAAATTTAGAGAGTTGATTTTTATTTTAAAATATTTTTTTGTACGCAAATTTTTTATTTGTGGTCACTCTACAATATATATTTGAATATATAAGTAATATATACGTAGTAAATAATAAAAAAGAAAAACAATAAGCGAATTATTGCAAAAAGTACAAAAACCCTAGGTGCTATATTGTTACGCTAGGTTTCGAAGCAAGCAAAAATATTATTATTGGCTTGATGTTATTCCAGCAGTTGGTTGAAAAAATGTGTCGCGTGAGAAAGCATCGAAAGCATTATTATTATTATTATTATTATTATTATATATTGTAATAATATATACATAAATATTTGGCATTATTTTTTTCGTAATTTACATTAAAAGGGAGCCTCACAATTTATAACAAACAGCAATAAACCCCCACGCCCCTCTCTTCCGCCGCCGAGTTGATGTCTTTTATTGATGATTAGAAATTAATTTTTGCCGACATAATTATTGACAATGATTATTTTCATTTTTTTTTGTTTTGGTAAATTAACCATGTGCTTTCTTCGCTCTACGTTTTTTTTTCTATAGAGTTATTTGTAATTTATTTCAGAAAGGAAGCACGTCGTTATAAAGTTATTTTTTAAAAAGAAATTTATTTAATGAAGAAAAAATGTTACCAATATTTTTTTACTTTTTAGTCAAATCATTGATTAAGGCAAATTATTTTTCTGAAGGATTTTTATTTTTTGGTAATAGTTCTTTTTACCAATTTTTTTCGCTTTTGGAATTTTTTTTTTATTTGGGAATTTTTCGTTTTGCGAAAGATTTTTAAATTTTTATTTGTTGTTTAGAAACTTTTTTTTTTACGAAATATTTTTCATTTGAAAGCTTTTTTTATTCACGATATTTTTTTTTGTATTTCCAAACTTTTTTTCACGAAATATTTTTCATTTAAAAGTATTTTATATTGGTGAAATGTTTTTTGTTTAGAGACATTTTTTATTTTGAAACATTTTTTCCACGAAATATTTTTCATTTAGAAGTATTTTTTATTTATGAAATGTTTTTTGTTTAGAAACATTTTTTATTTAGAAACATTTTTTTTATTTAAAAACATTTTTTTTTCACGAAATAATTTTCATTTAGAAGCTTTTTTTATTTATATGAAATATTTTTTGTTTAGAAACAATTTATATTTAGAAACATTTTTTTATTTAGAAACTTTTTTATTCATGAAATAATTTTTATTTTGAATCTTTTATTTACAAAATTATTTTCATTGGTGGTGTTTTTTTTTTCTTTACTACGATAATATTTTTATTCTTTAGGAAAATAATTTTTTTCGCCATATTTTTTTTCTCGGCCAATTTTATTTTAGTTTTAACAAAGTTTTTTTTAAAACGTAAAAAATTTATTGGTACTTTGATGTTTTTTTAATAAAATAGTTTTCAGAAAGCACGTAAAATATTTTAGATTCATTTAGTAATATTAGATGCTGATTTTATTTTTAATAAATAAACATTAAAAATAATAAAATGAAAGTAAATCTTTGTCAATGGTTGCGTGATAGTACAAGAAAAATAGTCAATACTCGATTCTAACGGATACACAATTGTTTGCCTTCTCATTTTTTCTTCTTCAAAATTTTTATATTCCTGTAAAAACTAGAAAGAAAAATTTCTTTTTCCTTCAGTCCAAAATAACACAGTTTTCCCTTTTTTTCTGCTCGAGACAAGAAAAAAAAATCTGTAATATTCAATAGCTGGTACCGTACATATTTAGTAATTAAATAATAATAAAACAAATCGATTTGTATCGATAGATTCGTTAATAGTCGTGCGTATTCATATTTACAATATTGTACAATAAAAATGAAAAAATGGAACAATTTTAACAGTGCCCGTATGCGTATTTATTGAAATCGCACATTTACTCAGACCGATTAGAGGCTGCTTGGAAGATCTCTCATTATTTGTTTTTCAATGCGCCAAATTTTTATTTCAAACACATTTTCTTCTTCTTATGAAAAATAATTTTTAATTTTTAATTTAATATTTTTAATTCATAATAATATAATAAAAAAAAAGTGAAATATAATTTCAAAGAAGAACGGCAACAAAATGAATGACAGATTTTTCAAAGCAATTTAGTAGAGCCTGATGAATATAAATAATTAACAGTTAAATATAACATAGAACGCATACAATCACCAATTATGTTCGGTATAATCGACTTCGTACGACATAAACTACTTTACATTAAAAAAAAAAATATTACAATACTGTAAGAATTTCCCACCCTTAATATAGAGCGTGAGAGTGAGAGAGCGAGAGAGAGAGAGAGAGAGAATTGTAATAGTCTACATTTTTTCATACACACTCGGTTTAAATTTTATCTTAGGAAATATTATACATACACAAGATTAATACATTGTATATTACGTACTACTTCCCCCCGCCCAGGAAAAAATTCGGAAAAAAAATTACAAATTCGTGATTCACAATTATTATTATTATTCGTTATTACATTTAGCGAAAAAAAAGAGGATTGTAAAACGAAAAAAGAAAAAAAAAATTTCATTCAATCAATCGAATTGACACAACTCGTGACAAATTATATTTATGTATATTTCTCGTCATTATTTCAATGTTCAATTTTTTTACGTAAAAATACGTTATTGTACTCTGGTCATGTTTTAAGTATGATTATAAAAAGCAAACTAAAACACGTGTCCGATATATAGATATATATATGATATCGATTTGTACTTCCTACGCTGGTATTTTGTTTTTTTTATTTTTTTTCTGATTTTTTTCATTTTTTTTCGAACTTTCTTTCCAAAGAGAGTGTCTTGAATCGACGAATGGGAGAATTTCTCGAAAATGGAAAAAAAGGCGAAGGAAAAAATCAAAGTTTTTATGAAAATTGGAAAAAATACACTAAAGAGTTCGATTCCCGTCTTCGTATTTTTTTTACATTTTTTTTCTACATTGGAAAAATTTTACTAATTTATTTAGCAGTTTTAAATTTTTTACTAATATTTTAGTGAGAATTTACTCTCTAAGTGACTGGCTTTTTACTTTTGAATTAGTAAATTTTAATAATAAATAGTTATTTCTACTGATTTATTAGTAAATTTACTCTTTGCTTTTAAATTAGAAAATTTTACTAATTAATAGTAATTTCTACTAATTTATTAATAAAATTTTCTAATTAAAAAGCAAAAGTCACTCACTAATTCAAATTAGTAAATATTTTTACTAATTCAAATTTAGGGAGTAAGAAGTAGAAGAAATTTTTAATAATTTGAATACTTTTTGTTTTTGAATTTGAAAATTAGTAATTATTAGCAAATTTTACTAATGAACAGTTATTTCTACTAATTTATTAGTTGAAAAGTTAAAAAAAAAGTAAAAATTACTAATTCGAAAGCAAAAAGTCAGTCACTAATTTAATTAGTAAACATTTTTACTTTTTGCTTTTTAATTAGTAAATTTGACTAATAAACAGTTATTTCTACTAATTTATTAGTAAAATTTACTAATAAATAATTTACTTTTTGCTCTAAAATTAGTAAATTTAACTAATTATTAGTCATTTCTACTAATTCATTAATAAAATTTCCTAATTCAAAAGCAAACAGTCACTCACTAATTCAAATTAGTAAATATTTTTACTAATTGAAATTTAGAGAGTAAGAGTAGTAGAAATTTTTACTAATTTAATTTAGTGAAAGATTTTTGACTAATTCGAATTTAGAAAGAATATTACTACAAAATTTCTTGAATACTACAGTCTAATTGTATTTTAATATTATCGTAATATTGTGGGAATATTCTCCTAATATTTTAGGAATATTCTCTTAATATTGCAGTGTAATATTCTCTAAAATTAAATTAGTAAAAAATAAAAATCTTTACTAATTTGAATGAAAAACCATTTTTTTTTTGTAAATAAAAATTACTTAATTCAGGTAAATATTTATTTGATAATAATCAAGTAATTGGTGAATCAAATAAATTTTTTTCCATTTTAGTTTTTTCTTTTAAATTTTTGTAATATGATGAAGTAATTTTATTGTAATATTATCATGTAATATTATTTTCATATTGTCTTGATATTATATTGTAATATGGAATATTACAGCTAAAATTCGTGTAATATCAGCTTTAGGCGAAAATTTTTATTTTCTAAGGAAAAAAATGTAATATCCGATCTCTAATTAAATATTGCCATAATATTCAGGTAATATTATAGTAATATTAATATTAATTATGAATTATTGTATAAATTGTAATTAATAATGTAATATTAATTAATTCAGTAATATTACATTAATATTGCCGCAAATTAATTAAATATTACGAATTATTATCGAATTCTAATTAATAATGTATTAATATAGTGTTGGTAGTATTACTGTATATTATTGAGGAGTATTACCTAATATTACTGAAACACTACCAGAATATTAAAATTTAATCCCTGAATTTTTAATTTTTACCTGAATTTTTCAGTAATATCAAGATTATATTAGGCCACTTTACTGTAATATTTCCTAATATTATTGTAGTACTGCCAGAATATTACAATTAAATTACCTGACATTACCTTAATATTACAAAAATATTAAAATAATATTCGTCGACTTTACTTTCTAATATTGCAATTCTACCAGAATATTACAGTTTAATATTTAATTACCCGATATTACCTTAATGTTACATTAATATTGAGGTAATATTACGAAATATTATTGTAACATTCCCTGATATTATTGCAATACTACCAGAATATTACAGTTCAATTATCTGATATTACAATAAATTGTCTGCATATTGCAATAAAAAAAAATATTCCTAATTTAAAAAAAACTAGAAAGTGACAAAAATTATGAAATATTACAGTAGTATTGAGGTAATATCGGAAAGTCGGGACATATTTTTATTCTTCCATTATAACGTTTGCATTTTAAAACACCAACTTTGATTTTTCCCTTCTGTTTGAGAAATTACATTTTCTCCCACTCTTTTATTAATTTATTATTAAACTATATATATTTATATAAATATTTTATGCGTTGAGTATTATTTTACGAGCAAATTTTATTTGGAATTTATATTTTCTTCGTAATAAGCTTTATTAGGTTATTGATTTATTAATATTTTATTGAGCTCTTCTTGAAAAGATTGCTTCTTTGTTTCTTTTTTTTTATCTTATTTGAAAAGTTCGGTAATTAATTTTTTACATTATATAATTAATTAGAACCAAACTTTTCAAACAGAAAATAAATTGTTTATTGATTTTTAAATGATTATTATAATACTGTAAGTTGTTTTACTATCTCGCATAATATAAAGAAAAAAAAATTTTTTTTTTGACACTCGCTTTGGAAATGATGTGTGATGATGACATTTTGATTTGAAAGAATTCTAAAAGAGAAGGAAAGAATTTTTTTTTTTTGGGAAATAAAAGTGAATCAATAATTTCGGTCGTGAGATGACATTTTGAATGTATACTACACGTAAGAAGCATTATCTACCGCGACTTATATTTGTAGATAATTATAAATATTGTTAAAGAAAATAAACTATTGAAACACAGTCGGTAGACGATAGCTCTCGTTTGATTATATATAAATATATATATATTGTTCCGAGACGACATTGTGTGTAGTTTCCAAAATGTTTTTTAATTTCTTTTTTTTTTAGAAAATTGTTTTCACTTCCCCCTCTTTGCCCCCTTCATCGACATCATGAGCGTTTCATGGTTTTTCTTTTAATTCGATTCGAAAATTCAAATAATGTCTTTTTTCTTTTTTTAAAAAATTATTACTTAACATTAGTACCTGCAATTGGCGTGAATGCCTACAAATTTGTGATGAAAGTTTTTATAATGCATAATATGTATGAAAATGTAATCGCATACAGAAATCTAGTGCAAATAATTATTCTTAATTACTATATATATATAAATATACATGTAACCAGTGATTCTAACTTATAAAAAAACCCTTAAGTTATAGGCTTTGTTTTTTTTTTAGTTTTTTTTCGTTTTTTGAAATTACGTATGTAAACCCGCATAATTTTGAACTAATTTTTTGTGGGTAAAAATGGTTTTTCTTTTTTTTTTATTTTATTTTTTTTTTTAGTGCATACTCGTAAATGTTGCGCAATTGTCAATAGTTTATTTTCTTATTAAAATTGCACATACATACATATATATTTATTTCGTCTTTCAATAAAATATTGAATCAGATTTTCATTGATAATGAAAATTTAAAAAAAAGGGTTACAATTGTTTTTTATTTTACGTATATATATATATACATATATATATATAATTAATTGAAGAAAAAAATCTCCATTGTTATATAAAAAGAAAAATATTATAGTGTCATTAAATACAAAGTGCAAAGTGAAAGTACAAAAATTTGTGGTTTATGTCTTTATCAACCTATTTATTACTAATTATTATTATAATTATTATTATTTATTTTTGTTACATTATTTAACATCTTTTTATTCTTTTTAAATAATTTTACCTATAAATAATTTTAAATAATATATTTTGATACTAAATATTTTATTTAGTTTTGTTTATATTTTCAATTTTTTAAACATTTTTTATTGTAAATTTTAGGATAGAGTTTTAAATTAGCAATTAATAATTGAAACTGAAATTGAAATTCACAATTGAAATTGAAATTTACAATTAAAATTGAAATTCACAATTAAAATTCACAATTGAAATTGAAATTCACAATTGAAATTAAATTTACAATATTGAGATTGATATTAACAACTGAAATTAACAATTCACAATTTAAATCGAAATTGAAATTGAAATTAACAATTGAAATTGAAATTAGCAAATAAAATTAAAATTTACAATTAAAATTGAAATTAATAACTGAAATTGACAATTGAAATTAACAGTTCACAATTTAAATCGAAATTGAAATTGAAATTAGCAAATGAAATATTTTTTTGGAAATTAAAAAAACTGTATAGAATTATCTTTTCTTTCTTGGTCCAATTTTTATTATTATTATTATTAGATTAGATAATCAAGAAAAAAAGGTTTCAAAAAAAGAATTTATATATATTCAGTAAGAGATTATCAAAAAATTTAATAAAAAGGCATTACTCTAAGCTTATTCAATATTTTCTCTGCGGTATTGATTTTTTCTAAAATTGGAACCACAACGTACTCATTGCCTTATGCATTCAATTGTTGAAATTTTAATGCATTTTTTTATTTGCCTTTTTTTGTTTAAACTGTCAAAAAGGGGCTGATTGATTTTTCCCCAATAACTGCAAGCCATAATAAAAATAGATTTATTTCTTTTGTTCAATAAATATATTATTTCTTTTTTTTTTTTTGTAGCAAAATATGAAAATATATTGTGTATCAATTTTCTTCAATTTTATATTTTTTTAATTCTGTTTATTGGATTTAAAGTATAGCATTGAATTTTTTTGGTAGAAATTATGATTTTGTTAATTCTTGTAATAATTATTTATTTAATATAAAATATATATTATCATTAATATCATTTTTTACTCCTATTTTTACAGGAGAAATTTTAAATCGAATTCTTTCGAATTAGAAATAATTTTGTTTACTACATTATTTAATATTACTTATTACATAGTATTAAATAATAAAAATTATAAATTCATAAATTAATTAGTAAATAAATGAATCAAATAGTATAAAACATATTTAAATTATGTTTGTATTGCTTTACTTTAAATTTTATTTCACAAAATTTTATTTATTACAGTTATGGATGTTTAAATGAGCGAATGTTATTTATTTCTTCTTTAAATTAATATTTTATTGCAATAATTTTGCGTCAGTATTGCAAAATTAAATTATCAATGTAACTAAAGAGAAAAATTTATGTTTTTAATTTTTATTTCAATCAGTAATTTATAAAAAAATATTTTTAATAAACAATTATTTGTTTATTTGAAAGTTGAAAACACTGTGGATCATTTTATTTCACTTATATTGTACATTAGTTAATTTGCACGAATGTTTATATTAATTAATAATTAATTATTATCATTAATTACAGTTAAATTATAAAAAGGTTGATTTAATTTTTAAATAATAGTAATTTGTTTAAAAATCTTATTTGTTTTAATTTAATTTCTCAATTTTAAATAAAAGAAAGAAAAGTGTGAAAATAAATATAAAATATTTTTATAAAATTACTGATTGAAAAAAAAATTAAAATCGTATTTTATATTTAGAAACTTAAAAATTAATTTTTCTTGATAGTGTTAGCAAATTTTTTATTGAAAATATTTTTATAAACTACTGATTGCAAAAAAAAAAAATTCAAAACGTAATTTTATAAATTTAGAAACTTTAGGATTAATTTTTCTTGACACTACTTGAAAACTTATTGTTATAAATTTTAATTTAAAGAAGAATTAAAAAAATTTCGTTTATTTGAACTTTGATAACTTTAGAATTATTCTTATTTAAAAATTCGAGAAGAAAAAATACTGAATATTTATATAATTAATAAATGATTATTTAAAAATGTTATTTGTTCCAAAAAATAATTTTTCGAAGAAAATACTTTAAAAAAAATTATAATAAAAATTGAATTTTAATCTCACGATAATCGACATTAAATTTTTCTCGTGTTTGTATTAAAAGGAGTGAATTATAAAAAAAAAATTCTGCCATCCTTTGTGTACATATACATATATAAAATTTTTTGCAAGTATTTGTGAGTGTTTTTGTATATGTACACTCAAGAAGAGACCCCCTTGGTTGATTATTTTCCTCTTTTTCTCTCCCACATTATTTCTCAGTGATTGTCCCTCTCTCTCTCATTCTCTCTCTTTTCGTTTGGGACAGCGCCTCCTATGCGTCAGGTCAACGACTATATAGAAGAGAGACTCGAAAAGAATACAAAACCAGATGCAGAGACTTGCACTCTGACAAAAGAGAGAGAGAGAGAGAGAGAGAGAAGGAGAGAGGATATGCGAAAATTATTTATTTTTTAATCATCCTTTTATTTTTTATATATACAAGTAAAATTTAATTTAGAGAAAATATCACAAATTCAAAATTTAACTCTATTTTAAAATAAATAAATTTTCATTTATATTAAATGTAAAAAAAATTCGTCTTTCTGATAATGTTTATATTTATTAATTTATTTTCAAAAAGAAGATTAATTTTTACATCTTGTTAATTTTTATAAAAATATTTTGTATATTTTTAAAACTATTTCGTATATTTTTAAAAATATTTTAAATATTTTTTTAAGTATTAAACAATATTTTATTTTTTTAAGCATTAAGACATTTTTTTTCAAATATTAAAAAATATTATTTTTAAATATTTGTAAGAATTCTTTTGCAAATTATGACCCTAAAATTTATAGAACAAATCAATGATTATTTGCTAACTTCTTCAAATTTTGAATTTTATTATGGAAAATATAGTTTTTAGGCAGGTTTTAAAAAAATTAATTCCTAACGAAGTAAATAATTTGATTTTTCATTTTTCTAATTAGCAGTTTTTCGAAAATATATTTAAACAGAAAAATAATTTCGTTCATAGCCATTACAATTTTTTTTAACAAAATTTTGTAATATTTTTTTTCAATTTATAGAAAAATATTATTTATTTAAAAGTTTAAAAACTGTATAAAAAACTATTTGGTGGGTAAAATTCTGAGCCAGAAAGAAATAAGTTGCAAAATATAAAATTTAGTGGTTCAAGTAAATATACAAAAATTATTTATAAACTATTATTGAGAAATAAAGGAATTTTGGATAAGTTTTAGCTTTTTTTTGGATAAAATTCCTATAAACCGTTTGTTTTAAAAATATTTCCCGTATATTCAATACGAAAAAAACTGTCATTTGGAACGACAATAAATTTCACTACATTAGCGAATTTTTTAATTGTTTTAATGAAGACTTTCGTTGTTCTAGAGAAACATTAAATCTGTTCTGGTGAAACTTTTTTCCATTGAAGTAAATTTTATGAAACAGAAATTAAATTATTTGTCAATTGGAACTAACTTATTTTGAATTAATAAATATTAAGGAACAAGGGTGAAAAAAGTCAAAAATTTATTATTTTTTTTTATTTAAAAAAAATGTATTATTATTATTATTATTATTATTATTATTATTATTATCGACACAATTGCAGTATTTTACAACAATAGTAATTATAATTAGGTACTATTATTTTTGTTACTATCGTTTCTATTTTATATCCTTTTTTTTAATCATCATTATTGAATTTATCACTTGCAGTGTTAGTATCATTATTTTTTTTTGTTACTATTTGTATAGAGGTATTATATTTTAAATGACCTGAGGGTGCGGAAGTTGTCGAACCGGCCCTGAAGTAACCAATACAGGGCCAGTGGCACCTTACACGCACACACAGGTTGTACTTTTCGTCGCCGATGATCACAGGTGTTCGCGATCGAAAGATCCGATCGTCGGTCCCAAGTGGTCCAGTCATCTTCGTCTAGTGTCGTAAAACGCGTACCTTCGCGAAAAAAAAGGGAAAAAAGAAAATAAAACACAAGAAACGAGAGAAATATTACAACCTGTATTTTAAAAAAAAAGAAGAAAAACCACCGTATGTGTGGTTTATTATTGAAAATATTGTGATCACAAATGTTAAATATCCTTTTGTTCGGGACGTTAAGTTTTTCGTCCCCAGGTGAACTGTGTTGTATATAATGTGACCTAGTGCCCGTGGGAAATGTAAGAACACACGTCAAAGACCGGAACGAGTGCAAAAAAAATGGCTTTCTTATGTCCTGTGCGTATTCGTCGTGGTAAGAAGAAGAAACGTAAGTATTTTTGGATTTTCTATATACGTGTATATAGAGAAAGAAAGAGAGAGAGAGAGAGAAAGCCATCCTTTTTCTCGTGGGTTCCTGCGTCTACCTGTTGCTTATATATTTCAAGGATCGATGATCTTTTTTGAACCCCAGTCACTTTAACAGAAAGTTATACTCTACAGAGCGTTCGAATGTCATTCTCCGATTATATACAGTATTTATACAAAAGAATGAAACAATTACGAAAATTGTAAATTTAGAAAGAAAAGTACTATTTTCCCAAAGGGGGGGGGGGCACTTTCCCCCAAAGGGGAATAAATTTGAAGAAATGAAAATTCTACCTTATTAAACAGTAGGGGATATCTTTCACTTAGTTTTGAAAATGATTGTACCAAAGGTATAACGGGGTTTTTAATGTTCACGTACTTGTATTTACAGAAAAGGAAGAAGACACGAGATCGAAACGAGTTGACAATTTTTGTAATCCGGCAAAATGACATTCGAATCTCTGCTGTAGTGCGAAGGAACAAAAAAAAAATGCTTTGGAAAAAAGATAAATTTAGTTCTTGATAGAGAAAACTATTTTGATAGATAAAAATAATAATGATGCAAATTCGGCTTAAAGAGAAAATTGGATTGATTAGAAAAAAAATTGTAACTAATTCTGTCACAGTCCCCCTTGATTGGTGTAATTTTTCTGATTTTAGCTGGGGTGCATAATTTTAATTTGGAGAAAGATGGAGTCGGGGGTTTGGGTATGGGGACAAGAGTGCCATTGCCTCCTGGACGAATAACAGGAAGTGCCAGTATAGAAACTCTAGTTCGAGTTGGAATCGAAAAGGAAAACGGACTCTCGCCTGATAGTAAAATGGTCATCATTCACGATTTCACTCCGTGTGTGGACGATGAACTTCAAGTCAAAAGAGGACAGGTTGAAAATTTTCTTTAATTAGTGCTGAATTAATTGTAGGTTTTGTACTAACAGCCGAGAAAAAAAATGCTATTTTTGGCATTGAATGCTGACCTAACAAATAAACACTATAGGTACTGGCTACTGGCTAGCAAGAAACCGCTTTTAACCACTAAATATTAGCTGAGAAGAAACTGTTTCTAATCACTAAATATATTGGCTTACAAGAAACTGATTTTAATCCCTAAATACTAGCTACCAAGAAACCGTCTTCAATCCCTAAATACTAGCTAACAAGAAACTGTTTTTAATCCCTAAATACTAGCTAACAAGAAACTGCTTTTAATCACTAAATACTGGCCAGCAAGAATTTACTTCTAATCACTAAATACTAACCAAAAAGAAACCTAAATACCACCCAACAAATGATTAATATTCTCTTCTTGAATTCCGAACACAGATCGTGAATGTCCTCTACAGGGAGAACGACTGGGTTTATGTGATAGCGGCCGACACAAGAATGGAGGGTTTCGTTCCCCATTCGTATTGTGCTCCGTATACATCGCAACTCGCTGAATCGACATTAGCCACACTAATGAATAATGTGAAGAAAAAATTGCCCCGCTCGAATGATAACGAGGGCGATTTATCAAGTACCGGAAGATCGCAGGGTATGGACGCCCAACAGACCGACACTGGTTCAGCATCCGACTGCGAGAGCTATGCAAGAAATATCACAACAGCCGACATCAATGTTAATCGTTCCAATGTATCCCAATCGCAGAATTCCATACAGACAACCCAGTCTCAACCGGATGTGCATCCTTTCTTTAAGGTATATGCTTATTTTGTATTAAATTTGTCTTAATTTGTAAATATGAAGTTGAAAAAAAATATGAATATTGCTGAATAAATATTAGTATCAAAGTTAAAGAGAATTTGTTTTAGGATCCCTCGGCTGGAAGATACATCGTTTTGTACACATTCGTTGCACGTGATGAGAATGACGTGAGCGTTGAGAGAGGTGAATTCGTCACTGTATTGAATCGAGACGATCCCGATTGGTTTTGGGTTCTACGACATTGTGACGGTAATGAAGGTTTTGTGCCATCTGGTTTCGTTTATCCGGGTCATGTACTTCATTCCTATGCGGCAATAACAACGGGAACGACGACCACAACAACGACGACAACCACACCTGGTGATCCACACGGATTAGGTTAGACAATTGTCATTTATTCTTTGTTTACATATTTACAGTATACGTTTACTTATTAATTCTAATGACAAACAAACAAAAATAAATAAATAAATGATTTATTAAAATGCCAGGAGCTAGCAATGGTAATGTCTCAGGAAGTGAGCAGTTGCAGCAAAAAGATTTGAGGGATTTTCGTGATGAGACCACTGGAACGGAATTAGTTGTGCTTTATGATTACAAGGCGCAGGCGCCGGACGATTTATCCGTGAGACGTGCTGATTGGATTTATGCTGATCTCGGTAATCAAACGGTGGATGGTTGGCTTTGGGCGTATGCCCCGAAAACACGAAAATATGGTTTCATTCCCAAGGCCTATGCCCGTCCTCCAGCTATGACAAGTCTATAAATATTAATAGTCGTTTATATAAATATAAATATATAAATATATATATATATAAATTTTGTATCTCCCGTACTTTTATAATTTTCGAGATAATATACACTTTTCTATAGAGACATGTTGGTTTTTCTCTATTTTTGATTTTTTACATATTCGACGAAAGTCGAAATTTTTCGTTCGTGTTTTCTCGGGTTCGACGAACTTGACACGATCAACGCCGAAACGTTTGGTTCGTACATGTTCGTGTCTAGATCGAAACCGAAGCTGCACGAACAGACCCGAAGTTTACAATTTCCTCCATTTGCGATTTCCAATCGGAATTGCGATTGGACTTCGAATCGGGATTTACCGAAGTAGAAATAAAAAGCTGTGATTATTATTGTTTTAAATTACTACTTAGTGTTCATTTGCTAGGATCAGTTTGTAGATTAATTATGTACTTGCCGAATGAGAACAGAAACTTTGGAGACGAAATATTTGTGGAATTTAGACGTTTCAATGGACAATCACGTTGACTATGAAATTGTCGCATCCAGACGAAAGTTGATTGACGAGTCCCTCATGAAGAACAACGCAATCACCGGCCATAAAGATATCGTGTGGACGTTGAGCTCGTCTGAGGGAATTAATTGGTCCACAGTACGTTAACGATCGGATTACTTCCGATTGTAAACCATCGACTGCCTGTAATTTAATGAAGAATTGTTATTTTAACTTAATTAGTTTAGTCTAATTTCCTAATTATGTTCATCCAGGAACCTTCGTTCCTGGATGAACATAATTAGGAAATTAGAACGAAGGTTCTTGGATGAAAATAATTAGGTTAGACTAATTATTTGTAGCCTACTCTAAAACTAAAGATACGAATCTTCTTTTGTTATTTGAATCTAACAAATGTCTTCCGGATAATTTTGAATAGTTTTTTTTTGTAAATTACTTGAATACTGCAGCGTAATGCTCCAGAGGATGAGCCTGATAAATCGAGACCGGCAATCCAGGCTATTATGATATCGCCACAGGAAGGACCCTCACCTCCAGCTTTTGTCTCGTCCTGACAATTCAGCTGATCGATGATCTTCAAACGAGCCGCCAGTACCGGTAGTGGTAAACGATTTCTGTATTTCGGATGAAGCTGATTTCCACTAAATAGTGTCGCTGCAGCGCCCCTAAATTTCCAGTTAGGATGATTTGAATTGCAATAGTGGTAGAAGCAGAAATAGTAGTAGTAGCATTAATAATAGCAGTAACAATAGTAGAAATAGTAGCAGAAGAAATAGTAAAGAAACCGAATAAGCAAAAAACTCACGATACTTTTCCAGAGACGAGCAACAGTGCAAGACACCTCGACGAGCCGTAGGTAAGAGACGAAAAACTGACCAATAGAGTATTTTTAACGCCAGGTTCGACACTAAACACAGGCACCTCGGGATGATCGAACAAAAAATGATGAGTCAGAGCTGAGAGAGCAACAGTTCGTGCACAATCAAGACGTGGACATCGTATCGGTCGTCGTGAACATTCCTGAATCATGTGACAATTAATTTTTAGATCGGTATTTGATGGGCTCGATTCGTCGCGTCTCATTAGATTGCAATAGCTCTTTCGTTGCATTCTGCTCTCGTATATTAAACGATCCTCCCTCGTGTCGCCATGATCTGTTGTTCCATATTCGAAAATTGAGTTTATCGTCTTTGCATTGTTGATTACAGTGTTTTGCATTTTGCCGATTCCGGTTGATAAATTCGGTGCATAACGATTTCGTTGGCAGGGATAAATCTCATCTGGTCGTTTCTGTTGTAGCATGGAAGATTTACTCTGAATCGGTTCCAAACTTGCGTCGTAATTATTGTTTTGTGGATATGGCGAATTTTGGGATTCTGTCGCACAAATTAGGCAGCCTATATCTGAGAAATGATTAGTTTTTCTTTTTTGAAGAATATTAGTTACTGTTGATTAATAATTGAATTTTAATTTCTAGTCTTTCTTTTCTATTTGTGAAATTCTTTTTTGGTAGGATTATTTACTATTTCTACTGTGTTTAGTTATTCTGATTGGTTTGTAGTAATGATTCTGTAATACTGTGGAGTTGGGATTTTGGTGACAGCGGTCGGATTATTTAGCAGAATTCTAGTTTAGATAAAAAAAAAAGAGGAACTTGTGATTAACTCTGCTTCTAAATTAGTTATTTTTCCTAGTGCTTCAAAAAATATGACCACAACAGAACTTGTTAGTGGTTTTTACAAATATTTCTGCTACATTATTTTGATTTCGATGACATGTTAATGAATTCATGTAAATAGTTCGAATTTGGTGGCAGCGGTGGGACTACATTTCGGTTTGACATTGTAATTAGCAGATGAAACAACAAAAAGGGTAATTAATGCAGACTTTCCGAATATTTTTGTAAAATTATCTACACTTTGATGACTTGTTAGTGAATTCATGTAACTATTTCGAATCTGGTGGCAGCGGTGGGACTACTTAACAACTAATTATCATAATTAGCAGACTTTTGTGCTTTTTGTTTTTGAATGTTATTTCGTTTAATTTATAGAAAAGATTCAAAAATCGAAAAAATTTATTGAAAAATTGCAATTTCTGAATGAAGTTACCGGGTCGAATGGCGAAACGTTGCACGCATCGATGACAAAGAAAATGTCCATGTGAACAAGCAAGTGCTTGCTCATAATTGATGTTATTATCTCTGAGATTCGTGGAACTGACACTGACATGACAAGCGGCACAAATTAATCCCGAGTTCACTAGATGATCACTTGACCTGTCATCTTCTTCCTCATCATCATTATCACCATTATCGGCAGTATCTAGCCTCTTATAATCGCGCATCTCTTTATCATTTCTTGGATATCTTGCTCTAGGCACTGGAATAACTGGAATCTAAAAATTGTACCGAAAAAAAATTAAACCAGCCTTCCCCTTTTTTTGGAACTGAAAATTTTGTTTTAAATTTTGAAGCAGCTTTTTAGAAATTTCTTTTTAAATACTTTGGGAATTACATGGCATTACAGGTATTACAAAATAAATAAATAAATAAATAAATAAAAGACTTTAATACTTTTAATGTTTTAATTTTTAATACTTTAATATTTCTGATAGTTAAAAGAAATTAAATTCTTGAAAACAAAATAGATTTTTCAAAGAGAAACACTTGAAATAATAAAGAAAAGAAACAGTAAAATTTCTTTTTTTTGAAATGCTTTAAAAAGAAGTTTCTACACTTTATAAAAAAAAATTTGAGAAAAAGAAGAAAATGTCACATTACTTGAGAAGTTGTATCACGTCCTTTGTAATTATTTTTTTCAAACGTCTCGTTATTTTTTTTAATAGTAATTCGATCCGTTTTTTCCATTCCTATTAGAGTTTTTCATCTGTTATCTGAAGATTAAAATTCGATAACCTTTAGACTCTGTCGTGTGTTTTTGAGCTCACGAACTTCTGGACAATGACGATAATACTATAGTAATAATAATAATATTGATGACGATGTTGTACAATTTTGTTGTTATTTTAAATGATATTTTCTGTTGTTTACAATTTGAGCTAATGACACAATAATATTTACCAACATTTATCGTACAGAAAATTTTGTGATGTTATTCATTTCTCCTAAAGTTGCTAATAAATAATTTTTGACAGGGAATTTTATTAATTTCTCCAAATTTCTTGCTAGGTAATGATTATAATAGAACAATTTCTTTTAAATTTACAATTAAAAGTGATTATTTGAATATACTTTTAAAAATTATCACTGAAGGGACATTTTGACAAAACGAAAGACAAAAATTTTGTTACCTGATTTTCTGCTATTTGAAGTTGTAGATGAGAGAGAAATTTTTCTTTTGTTTTGAAGGGAATCAATGAGTTTTTTAAAATTCACATTTTTTTGCAATTATAATAGTAATGACAACTACCTATTGTCTATTAGAAAATTTGGAATTGAAAAATAAAATTTCCTATTTTATGCAGTAAAATATATTTTTAAGATACGGAAAAAAAATTCTTTTCTAGGAAATTTTTATGATACGACGAATTTATTTATTAATTTTTTAATAATCAATTAATTAATAAATCAATAGATAAAGGTTGATTTATTATTGACAAATAAATTTATTAATATGCAATTAACTAATTAATTTTTTTTATAAATAATACAAATTATTTATAATTAAATGATAATATATCAATATAAAAATTATAATTATTATTAAAAATTATAATTATTATTATACAAATAAAATAATACCACACGGTGATAATAATAATAATGAAAAGAAATAAATTTATTTAAATTTAATATTAAACTAATTTTCCCGAATATTGAACTTTTAATTTTTTTAACATTGCAAAGAAGTTATGGAGTTATTAATTAACTGATTTTTAATGTATTTTTCTTATTTCATTTAAAATTTTTAAAAATAAATTTTTTAAAAGTTAAAAATTTTATTTAATTCTTTTTTGAAATTATTAAAATTAATTTTATATTTCTTTATTTCATTTTTTTTATTAAAATTGGTTATTTAAATAAATTAGGATAGAAGGATTGTCATTTAGAGAGATCAGACTACAATCAGATAACATTATTATTACGTTGCTTTTTTTTCTTTTTTTTTCTTTTTATTTATCACTGTGTTTCAAACACATAGTCGAATTGATAGCAGTAACTTAGTTTTATCTTAAAAACTATTTCGTTTTGCTTTAATGAATCATTATAATCACACTCGGCATAAAAAGTATAAAAAAAAACATTTTGTTTTGATACAAAATAAAATATTTTAAACTAAAAAATAGAATTTTCATTAGTTTTCTCTAAATGCAATATGATTTTGAAATTCATCGTTTAAAAATTTTCTCAGAATAATTTTTTCTTTTTTCCTTAAATTTTTGAGAATAATTTTTGCATTTTTACTTTTTCAATATAGCAGTTGTCTCGAGAAAATATGTTTCAAGAATTTTTTTTATCGATTTTGTGTTGGAAATTTTATTTATTTTTTATTTTTTTTGTAATGAAACGATGAATTTTAAATTTATGGAAATTGAACCTTTGATGTGAAAATTTTACGTATAAACAAGCAAAGGTTCAATTTCGTTTGAAAATTGATGGTACATTTTTTTTAATTATATTGTTAAAAATTATATTTTTGAAATTATATTTTTAAAATTATATTTTTGAAATTATATTTTTAAAATTACATTTTAAAAAAATTAGAATTTTTAATTATTATTAAAATATATATAATTTTGAAATTATATTCTCTTACATTATTATTAAAAAAAAAATATATTTTTGAAATTATATTTTTGAAAATTATTATTTTAAAAATATTTTTAATAATCGTTTTAAAAACAATTTGTTCAAAAAATAATTTTCCAAAATCATTTGAAAAGAATTGTTCTTAAAAAATCATTAACGATGAAAATTCGATTAAAACAAATATAATTTTTTTTTTCGTTTTTGGTATGATTAACTTCCAAAATCAATGCCTTTCATATATATATAGAAAACTACAAAATAACCAAACTTATATTTTACAAATCGAAGAAATAGTTTTTGATTATTATATTTAACTAGGATTTTTGTGTACAATAATCAGTATTTTATTAAGCGCGCTAAAATCACAAAACTATTTACATAAATGTCGTCGATTGCCGGAGGAATTTCATTGACAGAATTAAATTTTTGATAATACGAATACCATTATTTTTTTTTTATTGGCAAGAAACTGTCAATAGTTAAGTGGTTAAAAAATAATAGTATATCCCTCGATTTAAATTAACTTGTTGCACAAGTCAAAGAAAATAAAAACAATTATTTATTTACAACGAAAATTATTGGGGGAAGTATTTTAGCTTTTGACACAAAATCACCTGTTCGCTTTATTATTTTCTCTAAATTTTTAAATGAAAATTATTTCTTTCAAATTAATAATTTTAATTATTAATCATTTAATTATACACAAATTAATAGTTTTGATTTTAATTTTTTTTGTAATTTAATTATTCGGTTGATAATATTAGTTATCAATAACTAAATTCAATAGTGAATATTTATCATCAAGTACTAATGAATTATCAAAAACTGTTTTTATCGTATTTTTTCAATTAATAATTTCAATAATTATTCAATAATCACAATTACTAATTAATTATTATAATTATTAGTTAATAATTGCAATTACTAATTAATAATTACAGTTACTAATTAATAATTACAATTACTAATTTTTAATTACAATTTTTAATAATTAACTGCAATTACTAATTATTATTCCAATTACTAATTAATAATTACAATGAATAATTATCTAGCAATTTAATTTGATTATTTTAAACTGAATAATTTAATTAACAATTTTAATTATCAATTTATAAATGTTTTTTTTTAACATTATAAGCTGAACTTGCGTGTTTTTTTATCACATAGATATAATCATTCGTTTAGTGATTGCCAACGAATAGTAAATTTTGAGCATTTTTTTTTTATAACGAAGTCCTTAAATCTCTTCGTCGAAATTTCTTTGAAATATTTTGTAACAGGCGTTAAAAGTTTTAAGAATTAATTTTCTTTACAGTTTATATTTCTAATTAAAATGAATTATAATTATTGTTATAATATATTAAATTTGGTAATTCTGTCAAAAAAAAAAAAATAAAGTAATAAGACATTTTTGTTCGTTAAAAGTTGACTACAAAAAGTTTGTTAATAATAGTTTGAAAATCATGTTTAAGAACACAATTATTGTTATTTGTTCAACTTACATTTAACAATGAAAGTTTCGACTTTCTATAAATTTTTTTTTTATTTTATTTTTTTGAGAATAGGATATTTTTGTATTTTTTTTCTTTTTTTTTTAAACTTGTAATAATATTTTTTTATATCTAACGTTAACAGACATTAGATTATTTAGTAAATGAGATAAGAAGAGAACAGTTTTAGTTAGAAAGAAAATATTTCTTTTTGTTTATAGTTTGGAAAATAGTTAACAAATTTTTAAATATGTTTTGTGATTTTGGAAAAGTGTGGAGAATTTTTTTATTTTTTTGATTTATTTACACGAAACTAGCACCAGTGTTGATCGGAGTTTTTTTTTTAGTTACATTTTGTATTTTATATTTTTTGAAATAGAAATTTTTGGATTATATTTTAATTATATAAGTTGACAATTATAATTTTTTTAATATTTACATTAAAAAGGTCTTATTTAAATTTAAATATTTAAATTTAAAATTTATGAATTATTATAAATATTCTAATTTAAAATTTGATTATTATTAGAATTATTTGACTCTGATTAAATTAAATTAATTAAAATTTTGAATAGTATTTAAAATACTTAATATTACAAATAATCAAAGTTTTTACTTCGATTATTTTATTTTCAATTAACATAATTAATTACATTTTAAAACTGAATTTTCTGAATTTGATTTTCAATGTTAAAATTGAGTTTTAAAATTAAAATATTTTGAATCGTTATTAAAATATTCAATATTACAAATAATATAATTTTAAATTCGATTGTCTTATTTTTAATTATCGTAAAGAATTAAATTTAAAAATTGGATTTTCTAAATTTTATTTTTAAAATAAAAATTTTTAATTTGAATATTTTGAATCGTAGATATTTAAAATATTCAATATTACAAATAATATAATTTTAAATTCGATTGTTTTATTTTTAATTAACGTAAAGAATTAAACTTAAAAATTGGATTTTCTAAATTTGATTTTTAAAATTATAATTTAAAATTTGAATATTTTGAATTGTATTTAAAATATTCAATATTACAAACAATTAAATTTAAAAATTGAATTTTCTAAATTTGAATACTTTGAAATATTTAAAATTCAAAATACATATTCAAATTTTAAAGTTGATTTTCATAATTTTAATTTTCAAAAAGATTCAATTTAAAATTTGAATATTTTGAATCATATTTAGAATATTCAATAATAAAATTTTAAATTCGATTATTTTAAATATAATTAAAATAAATAATTCAATTTTAAATTTGATCATTTCGAATTAGAATAAATTTAATTTCTATTAATTAAATTTAAAATTTGAATTTTCGAAAATTTCCTTTCTAGTTTAAAATTTTTTTATTTTTATTAACTTAAAAGTTATCAATTTATTTTTATTTATTTATTTATTGAATAAAATAAATTGAATTCAAATTAAATTCGAAAGTTGATCATTTTAAACTGGAATAAATTATATTTTCAATAATAAAAATTCAAATTTGAATTTTTTAAATTTGAGTTTTAATATTCAAGTTTTAATTTCGAATATTTTGAATAAAATCTAAAATACTGGAGCTTTAAAATTCATTATTGACTTGTTATTTTTATTAATTATTAATTTAAAAATTACTAATCAAATTTGAAACTTGATAATTTTAAAATGTAATGAATTATATTCTAATTAATTAAATTTTAGGTTTTAATTTCTAAATCTGATTTTTAATATTAAAATTCGAAGTTGAAATATTTCGAACCAAATTTAAATATATTTAATTAAATTAACTATTTTTTGTTTTCATTGTTATTATTTTTAAAATTGACAATCAAATTTAAAATTAAATCACTTTAAATTAGAATACGTTGCAGTCAATTTTTAATATTTTAATTTGATTTTGAATCTAAAATTTGATTTTAATTACTTTTTCCAAATTATGTAACATTCTAAAAATGTTTCGTATATTTTTTCCTTTTTTTCGAATTGGAAAATTTTTCCACACTTTTCCTAAAATCTACGTTTATAAAATTTGGTAATTATTTTCTCTCTCTTCTTTCTTTTCTCTGAGTGTAAAAAAATTAATTTTTTTTTTTTTTCAAAAAAAGGCATTATTGAAATAATTCTGCACCTGGTGCAGAAGTTAAAAATTGGCACTAATAAAATCGAGACTTTAAGCCTCGTTTTTTTTTTTAGTTTATGATACTTTTTAAAAAATATCTTTTTCCTTCACGAGATTCTCAAAAAAAGAAGAGTTCGGAAATTATAAATAAATATTTTTAAATATCGCTCCTCAATATCGTCATCGCATTTTTTCCATTTAGTAAAAACTAATTTACCTCATAACATTTTCGGTACGTTGTCATGTTTACTGCGCGGCAAGTTTTACCATTTTTTTGTTGTCTTACCTTCTTATTTAAATATTATAAACTTTCAAACACTTGTATCACATTTTTTTTTGTTTCACTCGATTTAGGCGTCTTTTTTTCGTATCTTAAATTTCTTATTGAGTAATTTTGAGTTCGCAATTATCGGTGCACATTAATTTATGCCTCGCATTTGCCAGTCTTTCGACACTCACTGTTTGTAAATTTTTATTACTCGAATTTTCGAATAGACCCTTTAAATTTTGTTTGTCGCCCAAATCAATCATACTACAACTTTTATCCTTTGACATACCGAATGAATTACGAAATATTGAAAGTAGAGGTAATTCTTTCGATGGGCAGTTTGGTTTTTTAAACTCCTCATTAGCATTTAATGACAATTCGCGATTAATGTCTAATGATTTTGTTGATTTTGAATTGAAGAGATAATTTCTTTTCACTGGCGATGAACTTAAACTGTGAGTTGTAAAATTTTTATCGACCATCGTTGGTGTTATTTGTACTTTTTTAATATCTGATTTTTCCGTTCTTGAATTATTATCAGTGTGTTGGGATTTTTTTTCAGAATCAACGTGACTTGAATTTTTTTGCAATTTTTCATCATTATCATCGATAATATTCGATGGTAATTTTTTTTCTACTAATTGTAAATTGGAAGAATTGGTGATATTTTGAGATTCTTTATTATTATCATCATCGTCGTTGGTGATTGTTGATTTATCGACGCTCTGCTGTCTCTCGAGTTTTGCTCTACTGAAGGTGAATTGTTTCATATTCACTGGACTATTACTTAATGATTTTGAAATACTATTTTTCAGGGCGTCTTTCGATTTATTGAATATCGAATTAATTGGACTTTGCGCCAACGATTGCCAGCCTTGATAATTTAGGGAAAATCTTGTTGCTGGTTGTGAATCAAATTTCACAAGTTCATTATCATTATTTTTTGTTAATTTCTCGAGTGTTGATAATTTATCGAGTGCCTCGTTATTATCATCGGTAAAATTATTATTTCCCTTGCCCAGGGATATTTCATTTAATTTTTTCATACTCGCTTGCAATTCCAATTCCCATTGGCTTGACGTGGATTCCATTCCGTCAACGGATCGTCCACCGAGACTCTCTACGCGTTGCTTCAATTCCAAAACGTCCTGAAAATTTTTATTTTGTTATTAGAAATTCAATTTTTTTTCGAATTGACTCAAAATTCAATTAATTATTGAAATTTTAAATTCAATTGATTATAGAATTTTTCTATTCAATTAATTATTGCAATTTTTTAATTCAATTAATTTTTGCATTTTTTAAATCAATTAATTATTGAATTTTTAATTCAATTAATTATTGGAATTTTTCAATTCAATTAATTATTGAATTTTTTAATGCAATTAATTATTCAATTCAATTAATTATTGGATTTTTCAATTCAATTAATTATTGAATTTTTTAATTCAATTAATTATTAAATTTTTGAATTCAATTAATTATTTAATTTTTTAATGCAATTAATTATTCAATTCAATTAATTATTGAATTTTTCAATTCAATTAATTATTGAATTTTTTAATTCAATTAATTATTAAATTTTTCAATTCAATTAATTATTTAATTTTTTAATGCAATTAATTATTCAATTCAATTAATTATTGAATTTTTCAATTCAATTAATTATTGACATTTTGCGGACAATTTTCATCTGTTTTTAAAAAAAAGCTAGTTTTTCTCGACTTATTTTCAAAAAATGCATCTTTTTCGACTTCTCTTACAAAAACGTCGGCGAATTTCACAACGTTTTTGGTCAACGATTGAAGAAAATATTTTTCTCGAAGAAAAAAAAACAAATTTTAAACATTTTAGAGAAATCAATTATTTAAAAAATTTTTAATTGAAATTTAATAAAAAAATGGATTTTAAAATTTCAATTTTAAGCATTTTTTTTTTGCATTTAAGATGTCCAAAAATTCTCTTAAAAATTCACTTACAAACAAAAATTTTAGAAAAATTATGTTAAAATATTTTTTGAAAACTAATTCTTAGAATTTTTTTAGTATCATTTTTTAAAATTCAATTATTTTAAATATTTCCCGTTACATTTTCAATAATTCACCTTCATAATTTTAGAAATGAAACTAAACAATTACAATAATGATCATTATCAGAAATTGAATTTTTTATATTTAAATAATTTGATTCTCGAAGAACTTTAGAAAAATTATTAACAATAATTGATTTCGAGAAGAAGTTTAATTAAAGTTTTAGAAAATAACTATATTTTGAAAGTTAAAATTTTTGGACATTCTTGGAAATTGATATTTTTAAAATCTTATTTCTGTGAAAAAATAAATTTTCATTAAAATTCTTAAATAATAAAATTATTTTCAATTTAATTTTAGAAAATTTTAATTATTTCCAAAAAATAAAATATTTTAAAAAAATAAAACTGAAATAATTTAAAAACCTAATTCTTCAGAATGTTAAATAAAATTTTCTAAAATGTTTATTTTTAAAGAAAATTTTAAATTTAAATATTTTTAAAAAATTGAATTAATATTTTTTGAAAACTGTTTTCCTTCAGAATTTTAAATAAAATTATATAAAAACTAAACAATTTTTTAAATAAATATTGAATATTCATTAATTTCTTGACAGTAGTTGTAATTTAAAAAAATTTTTTTTTAAAACCTTCGAAAATTCAATTATTTTTTACGAAAAAGAAAATTGCAACTGTTTCTATCTAAAATCTTTTCTGAGTTATAATTATTACTATTAATAACTTTAAGAAAGTTATTCTAGAATTTAATTATTGAAAATAGATTTAATTATTTTCAGAAATAAGAAATCAACTGAAAGAAAATTGAATGAAAACTCAAGTTTTTTAATTTTTTCAAAATTATGCTTGGGCACGGAAAATCAGAATTTTTTGAAGTAATTCTAGACGTCTAAATCTTCTTTTGTAATTGTAATTCTAGAAGTTTGATATTTTTTTAGTACTTTTGATAAAATTCCCTATTATTTTACTGATTTTCCTGAAGTGTGTTAATTCTGTGCATTAAATCGAAAAGAAAAATTTGATTCTTACATCGAAATCCTTTTCTCGATCGTCCAAGTCAGGATCACTACTTGCTATTGAATTTATTCTACTGATTTTAATTTTATTTAATTCCGCTTCATAGTTGAGACTTTCTTCGGGAGTAATGAGCTCGGCTCCTACACCTGGCTCTCGCGGTCCATTTGCTACAATATCTGAAATTCAAAATAGTATATAAATAATATATCATTAAAATTCTAATTAAAAATAAAAAAGAAGAAGAAGAAGAAGAAGTTTTTTTACCATAATCTCTTCTGCGCTCGTGTATTTGGTTACTAATTTCCTCCAAAGTTCGCAGACTAGCGGCATAAGCGTTTTTTGCTTCCTTGACTTTTTTCTGTAATTCCTCGACGCGTTGTTTTTGTGTGACCAACATTTTATCGCACTCCGCTGTCATTTCGAAAAAAGGACGCGCCTTATTTATTGAACGACGGTATTTTTCTTCTAATTCTTGGACCTTTCTTTCCGCCTCCTCGAAAAGCATTTTCCGTCTGTGATGTTCCCTTGCGCACGCAGCCTTTTGGTTCTCCGCATCCATCACCTGTTTTTTCACCAAATAATTATTGTTTTGTTCTCTTTATTATTTTCTAATAATTTTCTATTATTTTAATGTGCTTAAACTTCGAAAATTTAAATTTTTGTACTTCAAGTTCAATCTGCTAGTTAATTCTTTCGGATGCATATTTTATTATTCCAAATTTTTTAAATCTATAAATTTTTTGGTTCAGGTTCTAAAAAGCGATCTTTTTTTGTCATAAATAAATAAATAAATAAATAAATAAATAATGTGAAATTGAGAAAATAAAAATCCGTTACTTTGACCAAAAGAAGTATAATTTGGTACAATGGTGTTATTTTCTTTTTAAAGTACCGGATAAATTTTATGTAACAATTTACAAAAACTTTCCACTTATGTTGGATAGTGTACGTGAATATAAAGTACTTTATTAGCATTTGTGGACAATACGAAATGTTCGTTGATCTATTGACCGCAAATAGCTGTAATTGACATATTGTAATAATCTCCTGCGTCGTTGACGAATATTGATTTTAAAATTCGCGCACACTTGAGATTTTATTTGTCATTCTTTTCCTCAATGTCAGTATTTGACATTGATTTTTCCTAATTTTTTAGTTTACTTTCTTATTTATCCTCGCTTTATAAATTCTCACTGAAGGGAAAAGAATTTCAAACATTTTAATGTTGGATTTGAATAAAAATTACAATTTTTTTATCGAAAAACGTTTGTTTTTTTAAGTAACTACGTTGGTTTTTTTCTTGTTTGCTTCTTGGCAAAGAATTATAATTTTTAATCTTTCGTGAAGTTCATAGCGTTCATAATGCTTTAGATTATGAAGGAAAACTATTTTTGTCCAAACAAAATTTTACAATATTAAACTGATCAACAATTTAGAAAACAAAAAATCCGTATAGGCAAAAAATATTATTCGCAATCATCTTTTAAAGAATTATTGTTTTTTTTATAAAAAACCGTTTTAGTTATGACTTCTTCAGTTGAGTTCATTTTTATTTTCTATTTTAATGATGAACGTGAAATATGAATATGAAATAGAAAAGAATAATTCAATAGAGCCTCCCACTCACAATTTCTATTTTCAAATAATCAAGGACTTATTAAAAAAAAAGAATTTTGATTTCGCTTACTTTGATCGTTGCGTGGCTCAACATATCCTGCCATGCTTCATCAAAGTTCCACTCGTGTTGATGTGACATAAATCTCGATTCGGCAAGAGCAACAGTTTCTTTGGCTGCTGCATGAATTTCGTTTGCTCCCGAGAATAATTTTGCCTGCTTTTGACACTGTTTCTAATTATCAAAAAAGTAGTTAATTACAATATGAATTTTTAAATTGTGAAAACAAGGAAATAAAAATAAGAGAAGAAATAAATAGAAGTTAGAAAAATATCATCGATAATACTTACTCGTGCTTCTTCTACCACTTTTAAAGCTTGGAAGTAGCATCTTGATTTTTCGATGCAACTGTTTCCTAATTTACATTTTATTTCATCTGATCTTCTTCCAGTGTCAGAGAGCAATTGCTTGTACGCTGTATTAGCGTCCTGCAAACCAAAAAAAAAATTTTATTCATTTCTAGAATTTTCAACTAAAATTCTTCTTTAAGTCAATTTTTTAAAAATTATTTTCAAAAAAGTTTTTTGTGAATTTTCAAATTCTTTTGTTTAGAATTTAATTTTACGAAATTTCGATTATATTGACATTCTGTAATTAAATATATTAGAAATTAAAAACTTTAAATAATTAAAAAAAAATTCCATTAAACTTATTGAGAAAAATTAATTCTATAGAATTATTAATTAAAAGTATAAAAAATTCAAATTTTTAAAGATTTTAATTTGAAATTCATTTTTTTAAATCAATACCTATTTATTTGAAAATTCTACGAGAATTCAATTATTTAACTATAAAAATAAATATTATTTTTATTAAACAATTGAATGTTTCTTAAAATTGATTTTTTAATAAAGAATTTTATAAACAAATTTTTAAATAATTGAATTCTCTTGACAAATTTTAATAAAATTTTTAAAAATAATTGCATTTTTCGAGAAATTAGATGAAAATTTTATTTTAAATAATTGAAATTTAACCAAGAATTTTATTAAAAGTTTTGAAAATGACTGAATTTTGGAGAAAAATTTTATTATACATAAAGATAATTTAAATTTTGACAAGAATTTTCGTAAATTGTTAAACATAATTGGATTTCTGAGAAGAATTTTATTAAAATTATTTTGAAAAAAGTTGAATTGTTACGCAAAGAATTTCATTAAAATTTTTGAAAATAATACTTAAATTCTAAAAATAAATTTTAGCAAAGGTTATTAAAATAATTAAATTTCTTTGATAAATTTTAATAAAAATTTTAAGAAGATAACTATTTTCGAGGAATTCCATTGAAATTGTTTTAAAAATAATTGAAATTCAGCATTGAGTTTTATTATTAATAAAAATAATTGAATAATACATGAAAATAATTTGTAAATAATTGAATTCATGTGAAATTCTTATTATTTATGAAAATAATTAAATGTTTGCGTAGAATTTTATTAAAAATTTTTTCGACAGATTGAATTCTTTTAGGAATTTTTATTATATAGTAGTAGATATTAAAAAATCATTGAATTAATAAGGATTAAAGAATTTTATTAAAATTTTTGAAAATAATTGCATTTCTGAGAAGAGTTTTACTACTTTCGAAAATAATTGAATAATTAGAAAATTACAAATTGAATTTAAACTAAATATTTTTAATTTTACCGAAAGCGAAAAAAATAAATTCTTTAATGGAAAAAGCTTTCCTAAAAATTATTCTTTTTGCATTAAACAATTTCCTAAATGTTTCATATCGTCGGAAAATTATTATCTACATATCAATGATTTTTAATTACGCATCATTGGTTGTAAATTTTCTCTTTATGATAATTTTATCGTTAATTTAAATTCAGGTCATTATTCTAACAATCGAATATTATTTACTGTTGTCAAAAAAATTATTATTATTATTATTATTATAATAAACCATTAATAATGATTAAAAAATGGTTTATAATAATGAATTTAAATTCGTACGAAATAATTGTTATTCAAGTAAATAATTCAAGTAAATTCAAGTAAATAATTTGCTTCAAATAAAGAGAATAATTGTTTCAAATAATTATTGGTTCAAATTTATTTGATTTAAATAAAAATTATTTGATTCAAGTAAATATTTATTTGATGCTAGTAAATATTTGATTCAGGTAAATATTTATTTGATTCAGGCGTATATTTATTTGATGCAAGTAAATATTTAATTCAGGTAAATATTTATTTGATGCAAGTAAATATTTAATTCAGGTAAATATTTATTTGATGCAAGTAAATATTTGATTTAGGCAAATATTTATTTGGTCCAAGTAAATATTAATTTTATTCAAGTAAATATTTATCTGATAATAGACAAGTTGTTACTTGAATCAAATGCATTTATTTTTTAGTCTAATTTAGTCGAAAAGTCGCTTTAATTTATTCGAAAAAGTCCCTTTAATTTAGTCAGAAACTCCCTTTAATTGATAAAAAAGTTCCCTTTTAGAGAAAATTTCTTTTAATTGACAAAAAAAAAATCTCTTTAATTGAAAGAGAAAGCTCTATAAATAATAATTGTATAGAAATCATTTTTCTGCATATTTACTTAATTGGCATGTAAATGTAGATTTAATTACTTTATAAAATGAAAGAGCACATTATTTTTTTTTGTAATAATACTGGTACAAATGCTTGGATGAATAAATAATTAGTAATCGCATAAATCGTATTGAATGCGCGGCGAAATATGAAAATACAATTATAAATGATTGGAGACATCCTCTTCTTTTGAATTCATAAATAAAATGAGAGACAAAATGATGGCTCTGTGAGAAAGATGATACAGTAAGCAAATGCAGTCACATTCATAGAGATTGTTATTTTTAGAATATTATGAAATGAAAAAGCACACTTTTATATACTCACATCTAACTCTATCTCGAGTTTATTAATATTATCTGTTGCATTGTTTAAACTCTCCAATTCGATCTGCAACAAAAGATTCATTCATGTTGTTCAAAAATCTCAATATAATCGAACTCCAATATTTATTAATAATAATTTACAATTATTTTTGTCAATATTATTTTTATTTTTTATTTATTTATAAATTATTACAAAGCCCAACAGTAAAAACCATTAACTGTTACTATTATTATTGTTATTATTACTACAATTATTTTTATTATTACCACTGTTATTGTTATCAAATAATTTTTATTTGAGTGAATTAAATTATATTTGAATCAAATAAATTATATTTGAATCGATAATTATCCTCATCAGTATTTGAGGCAAATACCATTTAGTTGATTTAAATAAAAATTATTTGATTCAAGTAAATATTTATTTGATAAGAGTTAAAAAGTATATTTTGAATCAAATACAATTTTTCAGTGTACAATTATTGTTATTATTACTATTAGTATTGTTATTATTCTTACAATTTTATTATATTTTTCTTATTCATTTCTATTTATTTACAATTTCTTTCTAATTTCTTTATCTTTTTTTTACTTAAATATATTTGTTTAGACTCTTAGAAAATTTAAAATTATATCATAACTTCCATATTTTTAAAAATTAAAATAATAATAATAACAATAATAATTAAAAAAATAATAATAATAATAAGAAAAAATATATTTAAAAATTAAAAATATAAAAAATACGATTACTTATTACTATCATTATTATTATCACAGTTTTCTTAAAAGTATCAAGTTGATACTAAAGTGGATCAAATTGATATTGAAAATTGATCTAAATTTTTGATTTGATCCACATTTTTGGTATCAATTCGCTGCCATTTGATACTTTTAAGTTATAACAGTTATTTTATTATATTTTCTCATTCATTTTTCTTCACTTATAATTTATTTACAATTTACTTATCATTTTATTTACTTAATTTGTTTATTCTTTTGGAAAATTGTAAATTCCGTTGTAACTTTAATAATTAGAAAATTGAAGAAATAATAATAAAAATAATAAATAATAACAAAAATAATAGGATTAAAAAATAATGTATTAAAAAATTAAAAATACAAAAATATGCTACTGAGAAAATTTTTTTTTTAATTGAAAAATAAGTAGCCAACCAAAAAATATATTTGAATTAAACATATTTCGTAATTGAAGTAAACATAATTTTTATTGAATAAAACTTATTGTGTATTAAATAAAAATTATGTTTAATTCAAAAATAATTTTTGGTTGACTGTATACCAATCGTTTATCATTATTATTTTATTATATTTTCTTTTATTTATTTTATTATTTATTTATTTTTATTTATTTATTATTTTTTACATATATATTTATTTACGCTTTTAGAAAATTTTGAATTATATATGATAATTTTGATAATTTAAAAATTAAAATTTCAAATTAAAAAAAATAAAAATAGATAAAAGTGATAAGAAAACAATAGAAATAAGAGAAAATTAATAATAAGTAAAAATTAATAAGAAAGAAGTAATAACAAAACAAAATAATTTAATAATCCCTGTAACAGTAATTACATATATACTTAATGAAGAATCCGAGAAACAGTCGGAACAAAAATTAGTTCAATTCAATTATTTCCTGTATTTTAAATGAAAAAAGCAAATTAAATAGAAAATTCCTCTTGGCAATAAGGTAAAGAATTTAATTTTGAGTATTTTAGACAATTAAAAATTGCATTTGAATAAAAATTATAATTTTGAAAATTCCTCTTGGTGATAAGATGAAGAATTTAATTTTGAATATTTTAGACAATTAAAAGTTGTATTTGAATAAAAATAACAATTTGTTTTTGTAAAATCATAATTTTCTTTAGTAAAATTATAATTTTTTTTGTAAAATCATAATTTTTTTTAGTAAAATTATAATTTTTTTGTTAAAACAAAATTGAAACGTTTGTTAAATATCATCCTCAAGTTTTGAACGTTCAAATGAACGTAATGTTTATTATTAAAAACATTTTGATAAATTACTTTGCAAAAATTTACAAACTTCAATTTCACATTTAAAAACTTTGAAATTAATTTTTTTTTTATAATAACGCAAAATTATTGTAATAAAAATTTAATTTGAAGAAGGAAAAAATAAATTTCGTTCATTTGAACTTTCAGATTTTTGGGATCATTGTTAAATTTTAGGTTATGTTACACTCGAAAAAGTTTCCATTACTAAAAATATTGTAATTTTTACTTAAATACAACGTTTAATTGTTTGAAATATTCAAAATTTTGTTTATTTTTCTTTCGCTAAAATTGACTTAAAAAAATTTTGTTTGTATTTAAAATACGAAATTGGAGTAAAATTTGAAAAACAAAAATAATAATTATCAGTAAGCATTGAAGTAACTTTTATGTCGACTGTCCATTCAGATTCTTCGTGAACCATAAATTTTTACTGACAAAAAAAAGGAACCTTTTTTAATAAAAAAATTTTTTTTTTCCATTTCAATTGAACCTTGATATCCAATTTCGAATCATCATCATCATCATGATCATGATCATTGTTTGAGTGTAAAACCAAGATCAAAACAAAGTATCGACATTTAATGTGTCTCGAGGTTGAATGAATATGACACATTACACACAAACCATTAAATTGTTTCTAATGACTCATTGAAAGCAAATTTGTTTAAAATGATAATAGTCACACAGTTTTTATTTAAATTAAAAAAAACCGTTATTTAAATATTCAAATAATTTCGAAAAAAGGAATTAAAGTCCATTTTGGAGTAAATTATTCCTAAAATTCTTTTATTCTTTAAATTTTTTATTCAATATTTTCTGATATTAAAAATTGAATGATTGAAAATAAATATAAAAAAAATTGTCATTATAAATTGAGAGTAAATGAAAAAATTTATTTAGAAAAATAGATTAAATAATAAATAAAGTGGGACAAGGTGCCAGGAGGTATCAGTTAGATGTAATCAACACATTAATTGTTGTTGATAAAAATTGACACTGTCTGGAGATTACTATTTAGGGAATGATTAAAAATGAAACTATATATGAGAGTTGGAAAATTTTTTCAATTTCTAAATGAAGAGGAAAAAAAGAAGTGTTATTATTTACCTGAATACGGGGATCCAATGGCCCATCGGCGTCGTCTATAACGTTCATACTTTATTTTTTCCGACATTTAATTATAATTTCACGTCATAATTAATAGTTTGTGATTGTTAACAACATTTCATTGAATAAAAATTTGTCAACTTGGTTGAAAATCAAATTCAATTGTTTCAATTGAATGCGCACTTATGTTTTTGTTTAATATTAATTTTTACATTTTTTCTATGCACAACATTCGATGTGCTGTGTGTGGACGAGTCGACGCCATTTTAAAATTTATGCGTCAGTTCTGTATAGTATAAGAGAGGTATACATTGTAAAACGTCAGTTTGGAGCAATTGGAGAGAAAACTCTGCGTTAAGGTTAAGTTGGGCGTGAACAATGAGAAATTTTCGATACTTGTTAATTTTGTGTTACTTTTTTTCCTTTTTTTAAATTTATACTCATTTTTTATTTACTCAATTCTTTTGAGGATTTTTCCCTTAATTTTAGAATTTTATAATTAAACAATTTAATAATATTATTATTCTAATATTATTAGTTATTATTTTATTATTTTGGAGTAATTGATTTTATTTTCAAATTTTTTCCTTTTTTGTAACTGTGACTTTTATTGATTTTTTCTATTTTTGACAGTTATAGTAAATGTGTGTTATTTTTGAAAATTACAGTTAAATTCATGTTTAAAAATTTCTAGAAACGAACTTTTGTTTGTTTTTTGCATTTTTAAACAAAATAGTAATAAAAATAAAATATAGTTTCTTTCATATCTAAAGTGGTAAATTTTTAAAATTCTATTTTCATCGAAATGAGTAAATTATTTTCCTTTTTTTATAATTTTGAAATTTTCGGCTCTTTCTTACCGATGAATGACAGTTTAGATTTCTATAACCACCGGGAAAATTTGAACTGAAAAAATCTTTAAAAAACTTTTTCTTTTCTATGGAAAAAATTATTTATTATGATTATTATATTTATAATAAGAACTAATTTTAGTTTAAAAAAAATATTTAATAAAAAAAAATTGTAAAATAATTATTATTTCATTAATTATTATTAATTAAATTATAATTATTATTTATATTTAAAGTTTAGTTGATTTATACACAGAAAAGATTATTTCATTCAAATAACCAATTACTTGACTATTGTAAATTAAATATTTACTTGTAAGTAATTAAATATTTACAAACAATCCTTATTTGACTCAAGTAAATATTTAATTGAAAATAGTCAACTAATCGGTTATTTGAGTCAAATAATTTTTTTTCATGGTAGTACAACAGAATTTAGTAGAGTAATTATATTCATATAATTATAAGTAATAATAAATTTAATTATAAATAATAAATTTTTATTTTAAAATAACTATTTAATAACAATTTTCAATAAATTGTGAAATGCACCTTAAATTTAATTGAATGGAAATTTCTCTGATTTCAATTTTTAACGGAAGATTTTTTCAATTCAAATTTTTTGACAGAAAAAATTGGCTCGGTGAAAATAGCGACCCGCCGGCCGCCACCCATCAAAAGAATCCATAGGCGCCGACACACATAGTAGCGCGGTGGCCCTATACGGTTCAATCAACGCAAAAAAAACGTACGCTAGCTATTACAGTTTATACAAAAAAAAATGCAATAGTCACATTTTAAAGAGCAATAATCCCCCTTTAATTTCCGACCAAGAAATAAGCATTTGGTCTGAAATTGTTCGAGTTATGAATTTTTTTCCGATTTTTTTCCAATTTTCGTTTTTCTGATACGGGCGGGTGGGGACGCTGACTATCAAAAATTTTTTAAATAAATTCTTATTGGTCACATTTTAAGGACCATTAATCCCTCTCTAATTTGCGACCAAGAAACACAGAATTGGTCAAAAATTATTCGAGTTATGAATGTTTTTCCGATTTTTTTTCCAATTTTCGTTTTTCTGATACGGGCGGGTGGGGACGCTGGCTATCAAAAATTTTTTAAATAAATTCTTATTGGTCACATTTTAAGGACCATTAATCCCTCTTTAATTTGTGACCAAGAAACAAGAATTTGGTCAAAAATTATTCGAGTTATGAATTTTTTTCCGATTTTTTTCCCAATTTTCGTTTTTCTGATACGGGCGGGTGGGGACGCTGGCTATCAAAAATTTATTAAAAATATTTTCAATTGTCACATTTTAAAGAGCAATAATCCCCCTTTAATTTCCGACCAAGAAATAAGCATTTGGTCAAAAATTATTCGAGTTATGATTTTTTTTCCGATTTTTTTTCCAATTTTCGTTTTTCTGATACGGGCGGGTGGGGACGCTGGCTATCAAAAATTTTTTAAATAAATTCTTATTGGTCACATTTTAAGGACCATTAATCCCTCTTTAATTTGTGACCAAGAAACAAGAATTTGGTCAAAAATTATTCGAGTTATGAATTTTTTTCCGATTTTTTTTCCAATTTTCGTTTTTCTGATACGGGCGGGTGGGGACGCTGGCTATCAAAATTTTTTTAAATAAATTCTTATTGGTCACATTTTAAGGACCATTAATCCCTCTTTAATTTGCAACCAAGAAACAAAGAATTGGTCAAAAATTATTCGAGTTATGAATTTTTTTCCGATTTTTTTCCCAATTTTCGTTTTTCTGATACGGGCGGGTGGGGACGCTGGCTATCAAAAATTTATTAAAAATATTTTCAATTGTCACATTTTAAAGAGCAATAATCCCCCTTTAATTTCCGACCAAGAAATAAGCATTTGGTCTGAAATTGTTCGAGTTATGATTTTTTTTCCGATTTTTTTCCCAATTTTGGTTTTTCTGATACGGGCGGGTGGGACGCTGGCTATCAAAAATTCGAACAATTTTATACCAAATGTTTATTTCTTGGTCACAAATTAAAGGGGGATTATTGCTCTTTAAAATGTGACTATTGCAATTTTTTTCTGTAAACTGTAATAGCAAACGTACGTTGTTTTTGCGTTGATTGAATCGCATAGGGCCACCGCGCTACTATGTGTGTCGGCGCCTATGAATTTTTCTGATGGCTTGCGGCCGGCGGGTCGCTAGTTTCACCGAGCCGAAAAAATTCCACAGTCGCGAAGAATCGAACCCCGAACCGTCCCCTTGCTGCTCTTGTGAGACAAGTACACTGAAAAAAGAGTATTCTAACTTTAAGGATATTCTACTTGACGTTAGAATATTCGCCACTTAAATGAGCGCCAAGAATATTTTCTTAGTGTAAGTGGGGAATATGCTTTAAATAAGAATATATTCTAAAAATCTCTTTTGAGAATATATTCTTAACCTATTAAGCCGTTCTTCTTATATTAAGAATATTATTATATTCTTGAATTTATAAGCACATAATATTTTTGGGTTTCTGGAAATAATATTTTTAATTTATGATCTAAATAATAAATTTTCAATTAAATAGACATAATTTTGGAATGATAATATATGCCAAAAATATGAAATTTGATAAAACTATTTGATATAATCAAAATATTTCTTAAGTTAAAAAAATATTTATTTTTTTAAATAAATTTTTTCGAAACAAAATTTTGGATAGAATTTTGTAATAACAATATTTTTTATTATAATAAAATTTGGTCGGTCAAAACTATATTAATAATAATAAGATAAATAGATTGAACAACTTATCTCTTGTGTCTTTACTTTAAGGTTAAAATATACATTACCTGTCAAATTTACGTAAATAATTCTTTTAATAATAATTAAATTAATCTATTTTTAAAAATAGTAATAATAATCTAAATAATTTATTGTTATTAATTACATCTAATTCATTTTTAATAAATAAACACACAAAATTAAAACTCAACACTGCGTCGCACACACTATAAAACCAATTAAACGAATGAGAAAACGAAAACGCGTTATGGCGACCGCAGCACGCTCTATCGTAAGTATATTTTCTTAGCTTGCCAAGAAGATATTCTCAAAATAAGAATATTTCTTTCATCGATAAGAATATAATTTAGAATATTTCTTTAAGAATATAATATACTTAAAAGTAGAATACTCTTTTTTCAGTGTAGTGTCGCCACTGAGCCAACTCACTCAGTACTAACTAAAAGTTAGAAATGTATTCTCTGAAGCTATCTTACAATTTTGATTTTCAGAGTTTGTTAGATTTTAATGAGTATTATTGAAAAAAATATTACTTTTTCAATTTTAGAAACAATTATTTTTAATATCGATAAAATTATAAAATTAAATTTTTTAATAAAATCTAAATTTGGTTAATTGTCTGCCTTAAAGTAGTTTTTACTACTTAAGGAATAGATTAATGGAAAAGTTATTGTTTTTGAGGTAAAAATTCAATCAACTACTTCCAACGAAAATTACAACTATTAAATAAAAAGATTTGTCTGACTAAAAATTTATTTTTCTACTTATATAAATAAATAAGCTATTTAAAAATATTTTTTCTGGATCTAAATTGACTTTAAGCTCCGACTTAAAGTCCGACTAAACACTGCTTTTACTACTTATAGGGTTTAATAAATTAATTACTAAGTTTTGTCTCACCTAAGTTGACTTATACTACTTCAAAAAAGGATTAAATAAACTAATAACAATGTTTTTGTCTGACTTAAATTGACTTATACTACTTATAAGCAGAATTAACTAAATTAAGCACAATGTTTTGAATGACTTAAGTTGACTTACACTACTTCAAAAAAAAATTAAATAGACTAATAAAAAAAGTTTTGTTTTTAGTCTGACTTAAATTGACTTATACTACTTAAAGGATTAATTAAAAAATTTAAAAAGACTTGTCTGACTAAAGTTGACTTATACTACTTAAACGATTAAATAAAAAAATTAAAAAGCTTCGCCTGACTAAACTTGCTTTTACTACTTATGGTTTAATAAACTAATTACTAAGTTTTGTCTGATTTAAGTTGACTTATTCTACTTCCAAAAAGTATTAAATAAATTAATTACAAAGTTTTGTCAGACTTAAGTTGACTTATTCTACTTAAAGGATAAAAGAAAAAAAATTAAAAAGGTTTGTCTGACTAAAATTGTTTTTACTACTTAGGGTTTAATAAACTATTTATTGTGCTTTGCCTGACTTAAGTTGATTTATATTATTTAAAGGATTAAATAAAAAAATTAAAAATACTTGTCAGATTCAAACATTATTTTACTACTTTCAGAAATAAGTAAATTAATGACAATGTAAATGCATTCTTACTGGTATTGATTTGTAGTGAAACATAGTTGCGTCTGACTTAAAATTGCAGTTACTACTCACAGGATTAAATAAACTAATTACAATTATTGTCTGACTTAAATTGACTTGTACTACTTACTGACGAAGATAGTAACTTAATAGATGAAAGTTTTGTCCAACTGGGAAATTTTTCTTCTACTGAAATATTAAATAAAAAAATGTTTTGTCTGTCCTAACATTGATTTTACTACTTACGACAATACATAAAGTAATAGTTAATATTTGACTGATGACAAAGATTGTAAATAAATACGTTTTGTCTGAAATTATGTCTGACCGAAAATTGATTTTACTACTTAGAGTAATAAATAAAATTTAAATAATTTTATCTGACTTAAACCGAATTCTACTACTGACAGCAAATGAAATGAAATTTTTATTTAAAAAATTTTGACTGACCTTTACTATTTACAGAAATAAATAAAAACTAATTAAAAAATTATGTCGGAGGTAATTTCGCTCTTACTACTTAAAACGAAAATTACAACTATTAAACAAAAAAATGTGTCTGACTGAAAATTGGGTTTTCTACTTATATAAATAATAAATAAACTATAAATTTGTCTGACGTAAGGTAGTTTTTTCTACTTAAAGGAATAGATTAATGAAATAGTTATTGTTTGAGATAAAAATTGAATAAACTACTGATAACGAATATTAAAACTAAAAAAAAGCTTTGTCTGACATAAAATTGATTTTTCTACTTATAAAAATAAATAAATCATTTAAAAATATATTTTCTCATTCTAAATTGACTTTAAACTCTTGTCAACACAGCTTGTAAAAAAATTAAAATTTCTGACTGACTCAAGTTGACTAAAACCACTGAAAATTTACAATTTATTTTCACTACTGAAACAAAGATTATGACTAAAAAAAATTTTTTCTACATTAAAAATATCACATCAGAAAATTGTCTTTTACTACTTACAATGCAATTATAAATAATACTGCCTGACCAAAAATTTTGTTATACTACTTATTTGATAATTATGAAATTCTACAATGTCTTGCGACCAAAATAATAATATTTATTATTAAAATTAATTATTATTTATAAAAATTAATATTTATTATTAGTAATAATTATTATTATCTTGTGAACAATAAGCAAATATTAATAAAAAATAATTGACAAAAAAAAATTTTTTTTTAAATAACAAAATTTCAAAAACTAAGTGAATCCTGAAAACGAAAAAATGAATTATTATTAATTACAACAATTAAAACAATAGTTATTAATTACAACTAATTCAATTTTTTTGATTTTTTTCCTTTTTTTATTGGGCGTCTGATACATGTAACGAATACAATTCTTTTGAAATTCATGCTTCAGTATTTTAATGCGTATTTTAGAACTCTTAAAATCTATTTATACAATGAAATCTAAATTTCCGCTTTTTCACAAATGTTGTTAAGAATTATACATATATGTTTTTTTTGTTTCCTGAAACGTGTCTTTCGAAAAAAAAGAAAAGAAAAGAAAATTAATTCTTTCTTCGGTATCGATGTGCCCTGTACATAATAATTAATTCCAACATACAATTTTAAAGTATAGCATCATTCGTTTATCACATATCAAAAATTATATTTATATATATATTACATCGTAGTTATGATTTTCTGATAAACTGAATATTTCACAATAAATTTGATATTATTCAATAATAATAATAGTATAATAATTCGTAGTAAAAGAAAATGAAATTAGCCGAGACTTTGTTTATTAATAATGATAAAATGATTAATTAATCAATTAAAAATATTTTATTAATATTTATTGACTAAATTAATTCATCAGCAAACTAGTTTATTCATAATTTCTGTTATTTTTACTCTTATTTCTATTTTATATATTTAAATATATTTTAATTTTCTTGTTTATTCAAAAATTAATTTCTTGAACGATTTATTTCAAAGAATTCTTTGAAAAATTTATTCAAAATTTATTCAAAATTTATTCAAAAAGTAATGAATTGATCAATTTATTCAAAAATTACTCTTTTAAACAATTTATTGGAAAATTAATTCATTTAATAAACTTTCAAATAATTCTTTGAAAAATTTATTCAAAAATTAATCTTTTGAACAATTTATTGAAAAATTAATTCATCAAACAAATTAAAAAATTAATTTCTTGAACAAAAGTTAATTAAAAAATTAATTCACTAAATAAACATTCAAGTAATATTTTTAAAAATTTATTCAAAAATTAATTCATTGAACAAACTTTCAAATAATTCTTTTGAACAATTTATTCAAAAACTAATTTATTAAACAATTCAACAGAAAATTTATCAAACAATTCATTGGAGATTTTTTTAAAAAGCAAAACTAGTGATTGAAAAATTAATTAATTAATCAATTTTTATTAAGAAAATAATTTTCAAAAAAAAAAATTAATTTATCGATTAAAAAATAGTAGAAAAAAGTTTGAATTTACGCTTGGAATTTTTACAACACACACAATTTTAAATTATGACTCGAAAAATCGTATTTTGAAAAACTAATTTTTTTCTCTGGTTATAAAAATAAAGTCACGATTAATTTCAAATTCGGATACAATTTTTCTTTTTTCAACCGATAAACATACGAAGAGTATGCGCCACATTAAAAATAAAAAAAATATATAATTTCTTTATGATTAAATTTGACAAAATGTTACTGAATAAAGTATGAAATAAAAGCACCAACTCAAAGTCTTTACACACATATATTAAAAAGCTGTACAAATATACTAAGGTGTAAAAAAAATCCAGTTTTCTTCATTTTTTTAATAATAAATATTTAAAAAAGAAAGTCAATAACTTTATTTCATGCTTTGCTCGTAACCAAAAAAAAGTTTTATGCGCAGCATAATAAATTGAAATCGCTTTCAATTTTATTTTTCCATCATTTTAGTATTTATTTTTGTTTTTTCTTTTTTTGTTCAATTGGTTTCGTTCAAAAAAAAAAAAAAGTATTTTTCCTTTTTTTTTGACTTTTTTTTTATACTTAATATATTTTTTAGAGCGAGTCATGCAATTTTCCTTAATACACTTATTTTGATACATATCTACTCTCCCTAATATTGAAATACTAAACTTATTTAAATATTCTCTATCATAACTGGTGGATTAATATATAAAATTAAACATGCCAAACAATCCATAAATTTAGGTCAAATATATTGTTAATTATTAACAAAGGCAACTGATTGATCACAATTAAAGAGACATATTGAAACGTATATAAGGACTTGATGGAAAATAAATTCCATTTTAAAAAAAGAAAACTATTTCCCTGCGTAGAAGAAAATTAATTTCTTTGCAATAGAAAAGAAATATTTATAATTTCAGTATTTATACTTATTAAAGAATAATTTTTCTTCTTCTTAATCAACTGACTGATTGACCTAATTGTATATATATAAAATTAAGTTAGCACATTAACTGCCACATATAACTTATACATATAATTATAAATTTCAAAAGAAAAAAATTAAACAAAAAATATAAAAATTTTTTTTATTGATTTTTCACTGATTATTTATTGTTTATTAAAGTTTATTAACTTTTTTTTCATAAAAAATGTTTAATTTATACCATTTTTAGAATAATTTGATAAAATTTGATTTTTTTTTCCTTTTTTTTTATCAACTAAATTTTTTTTTCAAAAATTATATAATTTGAAAAAATATTTTTTTTTTCTCCCACCGCGCTCGCACAAGAAATTATGAAAATTTGGCAATTAACGCGATAACATCACAAATGATTTGAATGGATAAAAATTAAAATCAATTGTGATTTATAGCAGTCTATGGGAATTTGAAAATACCTAAATTGTTTTTTTTTCACACACCTATTTCTCGATTAAATTCTTAAAAAAATTTTGTTCAGTTATATGTTGACAGTAAAAAGCGTAAAAAGTATTTTTTTTTAATATTATTATTATTATTAAAAATTGATGATAATTCTCAAAACTATCTAATAGAATAAAAATATTACTTTGGTTGCCATTACTTTAAAAAGTAATAATAGCACTGCATTTATTAAAATGTATAACGAATTTTTCTTTTTTTTGGCTTTAGATGATTATTATTTTTATCGCAAATTATATTTATTTATTTATTGTTATCGTTTTTTATTTTAATTTTTATTATCATTATTAATCGATATCATTATCATTCCCTTTATCACTATCATTATCAACATTCTCTTTATTATAATTTTTTATGCTCATCATCATTCCCTTTATTTTCATTTTTTTGTCACTATTTCCTTTTATCATCAACATTATAATTATTATCATAATTAATATTATTAACACCATCGTTATCATGGCAAAAAAAAATTTTTTAAGAATTGAAAAAGAAAAATGTTTGACAAAATTATTTTTCTCGATAATTGACAAATTAGTTAAGAACAGTTTTTCAAAAATCTAGTAAATATTTTGTCTAGTTTACAGTACTTTGAAAAAAAATCTCAAGCGTTAATTAATAGGAACAGTTTTTTACTTAAAAATAATTAGCTACGTTTTTACTGAATTCAGTAAAATTTATCGTGATTATTGTATTTAGACACTTATTTCTTTTTTACACAATCATTTTGGTAAAAAATATTGATAAAATGATGTAAACTTGCATTTCAAATCAATATTTTTTTTCTTAAAATTCTCGAGAAATTCTGTACAAAATTCATTAATGAAATTAATCAACAGAAAATTAATTTATAAGTGAAATTAATCAACAGAAAATTAATTTATGAGTGAAATTAATTTACTAGTGAAATTAACTATTGGAAAATTAATTTATTAGTGAAATTAATTAACAGAGAATTAATTTATTTCATTAATAAATTAATTTCATTACTAATTGACAGAAAATTAATTTTATTGAAAGAAAGCAAGAAAGAAAAAAAAAAGAAAAATTGAAAATCTTCAAAGAAAAACAATTTTGTAAAAAAGGAAAAATTCCCCAATATGCTAATATTACTTTATTTTGCAACTTTTCGTCAAAGTTGTTTTTGAAAAAAGAAACTGGTTTTTTTAAATCCCCAAGGGAAATTAAATTTTAAAAAATCAATTTCCTTCCTTTTTTTGAAAGAAACGATTTTTTTTTACCATTTTCAAGAAAAATAATCAAATTAGATTGATTTTAAAAAAATTTGAAAAGAGATTTTACTTTTTTTTCCTAACTATCAACTAGAAATTTGTAGGATTTTTTTTAAATTTATATACTTGAATGCAGTATTAATAAATACAGTATAACTTGAGCCGTATAGATATCACATTATCACATTATTAAGGGTGATCTATTATTAGCAGAAAAACAATAATAATAATTGGTGAGATAGGTGTGTGTTTGTGTGTGCTTTTCGATAAAGTACCATTTTTTTTAAATATATAATTTGTAGGAAAAATGTAATCCTACCGATGATTTTTCATTTTTAATATTTAAAAAAAACAAATTCATATTTCTTCATCAATCATCATGGCAACAATACTAATTGTTAAATTATATTTATAACTATTATACAGTACGTGTGTCAAACCTTTCGTTTACGAAGTTTTGCTTGAGCTTCTTTTAGCAGCAGATCGAATGTGTGATCGTCTCCGCCTGACGACGACGACTTTATCATATTCCTACCACCATAGGAATTACCCGGTGCTCCGTCTGTTAAAAAAAACCATTTTTTTCTGTTAATTTAATATTTTTTATTGCATAAATAGGTAAATTTAATATTTAAATAAATAAAGTTCCATTTTTCTTTTTTTCTTCTCTCAATTGAGTGATTTTTTATTGAATAAATAAATTATTATCTTTATAAATGATAGAATTCTTCTCCAAAATTCAATTATTATCAAAAATTTTAATAAAATTCTTTGCAAAAATTCAATTATTTTTTAAACTTTTAATAAATCCTTCGAAACAATTCAATTATAATTTATAAATAATAAAATGCTTTGCAAAAATTCAATTATTTTTTAAACTTTTAATAAATCCTTCGAAACAATTCAATTATAATTTATAAATAATAAAATGCTTTGCAAAAATTCAATTATTTTCAAATAAATTCTACGAAAGAATTTATTTTTTTTTTCTTAATTCGTTATAAAATTTTTCAAAAGAATTTTCAAAAATTGTAATAAAATTTAATAATTAAATGTTTAATTTCAATTATTAACAAACATGATTATTTTATAAACTTGTAAGAAATTGTTCATAAAATTCAATTACTTTTAAAATTTTTAATTAAAATTTTTAAAGAAACTCCATTATTTAAAAAAGAAATTCAAATAAATTCTTCAAAAACAGTTTAATTAGAATTATCGAAAATTTTAACATATTTCTTGTCAAGAATTCAATTATTTTCCTAAATATTAAAATTCTTCGAAGAAATTCTATGATTATCAAATTTTTTGCAACAATTCGATGATTTTCAACAAATTAGTTTTAAAAATGGAAATTATTTAAAAAGAAAAATTATTAAAAAAAAGTTAGGAAACAAAAAAGCGAAAAATTTTAAAAACTCCAAATTGCGAACAGATTACCGGAATACTATTAATTATAGATTTTTTTAAATAATTGAATTCTTTTAAAAAATTTTATTGAAATAGTAGATATTGACAATCATTGAATTCAGGAAATTTTTTGAAAATATATAAAATTTTGACAAAATTTTTATTACAATTTTTGAAAATAATTGAAATTTTGCCAAAAATTTTATTATAATTTTTGAAAATAATTGTTTTGTAGAGAAGAATTTTATTATTTATAAAGATAATTGAAATTTTGACGGACTGTTTTTAAATTTTTGAGCAACTACTTTTAAATTCAATTAATTTTGAAATAGTTAAGTAAAATTATTCATTAAATAATTTATTTATTTTATGATAGTTGTTCAAGATTTAAGTTTTTAAAAAAGAAATTTTTGTCAGAAATAGAAAAAAATTGAAGGTTTTGTATTAGAATTCGTGGTAATTTCTAAGTTTTATGAGGCAAACAAAAAAGACCAAAATTCAAAATTTTATACTGTTAATCGTGAGGCTTGGAAAATTAGGAAATTATTTTCATACCGAGATCAGCATATTTCACTTTGCAGAAAGCTCGACGTCCACCAAAACATAAATCGTATCGTGGTAAGGAAGGATTTTCATTACCGCGTTCAACAGCTTTGTAAGCGTCGCTTTTATAAGCGAATGTAACGAAACCGTAATTATCACTGCAAAAAAAAAAAAAATACATCCAAATTTAATAAAAATTAAATTTCTATCATAATTATTAATTAAACAAGACTTTCTCATTTTTGATGAGAATGTAAAAAATATCAAAATTTTAATTTAAAAATCATAAGGAAATAATTTGTCTAATTTTTCTCACAAAAAGTAATAAATATTTCATTAACTTGAAAAGAAAAAATCTCACCCATGCTCTCGAAAATGAACACTGATATCAACAACAGGACCAAAAGTTTCGAATCTTCTCCTCAGGTCAGCTTTCGTTATTCCCTCCTCAAGTCTTCCAACGTAAATCACTCTTCGCTCCTCGACTTGTCTCTGCTTTTCTCTATCGTACCAACCGTCGTATGGTCTTTTATACGAACGAGAAGTTGATCTAAAAAAATATTTCTCTTTCAAAAAAATTGTTTTCTTTTCGAACAATTGATTTTCTTCGAAAACAGAAAAAAAGTTAACAAAACATGTCAACAAAATAATGTTAATAATTTGTTAATTACTCATAACATTTAACATGTTAATTTTCGCAAATTACATCAATTCTATTGAACCTACCAAACATTTATGTTTACAGGTCAATTTTTTCTCTCCGTAAAAAATAAATATTCATTCAATTTTTTTAAATTAATTTCCTTATTTTGAAAAGTAGTCGCAAAATCAGTTTGTGTTATTAAATTATTAATTTAATGTTTATTAAATATTTGGGTGTTAAATTTTTAGTGTGGAAAAAATTGATTAATATTACATAGTTCGTATTGAATATGAATAGAAAATTTCTATATTGATTTTGATTAGTTTTTACAGAAAAAAACAAACAATTCTTTGTTATTTCAAAAATTATTCAGTATTTTAAAATCATTAATTAGGAATACAATTAATTATATTAAAATTTTCTTTTAATCACGTAAAACATAATTTTATTTCAATCAAAAATTAATTTTATTTCCGTTAAATTCTATTTACTTAAAATTTTTATTTGCGTTAAACTTTAATTTTATTGCAATTAAAATTTTATTTTATTTCCCTATAAAATTTAATTTTACTTAAGTTACAATTTAATTTTAATTAAATTGAAATTGAAATTTACTTAAGTTAAAATTTAATTTTAATTAAATAGAAATTTAGTTAAGTTGAAATTTAATTTTAATTTAGTTGGAATTCTTTTAATTAAGTTAAAATTAAATTTTAATTCAGTACAAATTACATTTTACTGAAATTAAATTTTAATTTAGTTTAAATTCAATTTTATTGAAACTAGAATCCAATTTTAATTTGAAATATTAATTTAAAAAAATGAGTGTGACAAAAATATTTCGGAAAGGAAAAATGTTGCTTTAAAATAAGATGGAATATATTTTTTTTTGCAACTGTAAACATATTGTTTTACCTCCTCAAATTTCTGTTGTCGTTACTACTCCCAGAGGAGCGACGCCTGTTCCTATCATAACTTTGCTTCCGCTCGCGGTTTTCCCATCTTCGTCGACCTGACCATCTACTCCTTGTGAAAATAGAGCGAGACGACAACCTATAATCACGCGATATCTCCGAAACTTAAATCCCTCGAAAATAATCGGAAAAAAAACTTAAAACAAAAAATAATAATAATTGCGAAACCCGCACTTTCACTAATTTCTTATCATTCCACTCTTGTACCTTTTAAATTATTCGTCTAACGATTTTATTCGTCTAAATATATTTTAGTTTATTTTTTGTATTTATCTGATAAAATTTATTTAATTTAATTAGATTGATAAAAAAATAAACTAAAATATAACTACAATAAGATAATTAATAAAGAAGCTAAAATAAATAATGAGGTGGAAAAAAAATTAGCTAAAAACAAATATTAAGATAAATAAAAAATTAGCTAAAATAAATAATCGAAATAAAATTCAATTATTAAAATTGAAAAAGAAGAAAAAGGAAACTGAAGTCGAAATTTACCTGGAGCAACTGGAGAATCGTGACGATGATCTCGATCTCGATCTGGATCTCAGTCTCGATTTCGATCGGGATCGTGACCTTGACCTTGATATCGATCTTGATCGGGAGAATCTCGGCGAACGTGAACGTGATCGCGATGATCTTGTTCTAAAACTAGACGATGATTTTGTATATGATCGTGATGACCAACTGCTACTGGAACTAACTGAACTGCGACGATGACTTATTCGTCGACGACGTTCCGGCGTTCGTCGACAAGATCTACTCTTGCTTCGGCTACGATTGCGATTTCTATTTCGGCTCCTAATTCGACTTCTACTTCGACTTCGGCTTCTTGATAATGAGCGACTTGACTCTGACGATCCTCTTCTCCTGTAATTTCTCACTCTTTTCCCAGTTGGTCTGATCCTGAAATTTTAACACAAAATTACTTATTACGATAAGAATATTCTCTTCACATGAAACGTTATTTTTATTTTTAATTTATCTTCATCAGGGTTGCCACAAAAATTTAATTTTGTTTTTCCCTGAATTACAGACAAATTTTTTTCTTTTTCCCTGATGCTAAAGAATATTCTGATTGACTCTAAAAATTATTAGATATTCTATTACATTTATTTACGAATTTCTTTAATTGGAAAATTATTCGAAAACATCAATACTTCTTTCTTAAATAAATATTTAATAATTATTTTTACATAGGAATTAAAATTCTTCAAAAGATTTAATTTTAATTTAAAACCTTTTAACTGAAATTCATTTTTAAATCAATTTTTATTAGAATATTCGACGAGAATTCAATTATTTAAATACAAAAATAAATAATTTATTGAATAATATTTAATTTTTCTTAAAACTGAATTCTCATAAAGAATTTTATCAAGAAATTTTTAAATAATTGAATTCTTTTCACGAATTTTAATAAAATTTTTAATACATTTTTTGAAGAATTCGATTAAAATTGTATTAAAAATAATTGAATTACTAAAAAGAATTTTATTATTTATGAATATAATTGAATTATTGCAAGAAAATTTATGAAAAATTTGTAAATAATTGAATTCCTGTAAAATGTTTATTATTTTTGAAAATAATTCAATCTTTGAGTAGAAGTTTATTAAAATTATTTTTAAATAATTGAATTCTTTTGGAAATTTTATTAAAATAGTAGATATTGAAAATTATTAAATTGAGGAAAATTTTTTAAAAAATTTTCATTATTTTTAAAAATAATTAAATGTTTGCGTAGAAGTTTATTAAAAAGATTTTTAAAATAATTGAATTCTTTTGGAAAATTTTATTAATATTGTAGATATTAAAAAATATTGAATACAGGAAAATTTTTGAAAATTATTGAATTTCGTCTAAGAATTTTATTATTTATCAAAATAATTGAAATTTTTATGAGAATTTAAAAAAATTTGTAAACATAATTGAATTTCTGCGCAGACTTTTATTATTTTTAAAAATAATTGAATTTATGCAATAATTTACAATTTCTCAAAAATTAAATTTTTCTTTATAGTTTTTAACTAAAATTATTCTGTAAATCAGTTATTTTTAATAACTAAAAAAATATATATTAAAAACTGTAAGTAATTAAAGAAGAATTTAAATTATTATTAATTATTATTCTTCTAAAAATCCATTATTTTTAATAATTAATTAAATATGAAAAATTAAAAAATTTAACTAATTTTAGAAGAATTTGAATTATTTAAATTTTTCAAAAAACTAAGTTCTTTTGAAAATTTCTAATTAAATTCATTAAAAATTGAAATTTTATAAAAATTCAAATTAAAATCTTTTGAAGTTCATCTATTTATGAAAATTGTAAACGTAACTCCTTTAAAATTCAATAATTTTTTAAATATTTAAGTAAAATTATTCATTAAATAAATTGTAAATAATAATTTTGATATTTGTTTAAGAATTAAGTTCTTTAGAAAGAAATTATTGGCAGAAATAGAAAAAAAAAGGTTTTGCATTAGAATTTGATTATAAAAATAGTGAAAACTTGCCTTTCGTCTATGTCCTTCGCACCACTCGATTCACTCTTTCCATTAGTGACAGAACTGATTTTTTTGGCATTATTTGTTCTTTCGATGGATTTACTTCGTTCTGTAGATTTATCCCGAGATTTACTTCTATCAGGAACTGATTTATTCTCAAGTTTTTGACTCGAATTTTGATCCATTATTCGCTTACTCTCCGGTGATGATTTATTATCCAATTGTTTATTAGCCAATTGTTTATAATCGAATTGCTTATCCGATTGTTTATTATCCGATTGTTTGTTATCCGAGTGTTTATTATCCAATTGTTTGTTATCCAATAGTTTCTTCTCCAATTGTTTATTATCCATTAGTTTTTTCTCCAATTGTTTATTATCCATTAGTTTTTTCTCCAATTGTTTATTATCCAATAGTTTTTTATCTAATTGTTTATTATCCATTGTTTTTTTATCCAACTGTTTATTATCACCTCTACTCTCCGGTGATTTATTTTCAACCAATTTCTCATCAATTTGTCCCTTGTTTTCCAATTTTTCTTGTCGCTTACTTTCCATTTGGGATTTACCATCAATATTTTGCTTACTTTCAATTTTAATTTCTATTTTTCGCTTATTATCATTCGCTGTTTTAACGTCAATTTGTCGACGATTATCATTTTTATTTTCAGTTTGCGATCGTTTATTATCGACTGAACGATTAACGATTGAACGTTTATCGGATCTATTATCAATTGATCGTTTGACGTAATTCTCGGCTTTCTTTGAATTAATTGATGCTGCTTCGAAATTTGATCTTGGCGTTTGATTGAAGACAGTTTCGTTTGTTTGAATTGAAGCGTCACGTACCGATGGTTTTGCTTCGACTTTAATTTCTTCAATTTCCGATTTTGGCTTTAGAATTGAAACAATTTCGCGCTCGGACCAAATGACATTGTCGTGATCGGTTTGAATTGGATGCGTTGTGGTTGATGCGTGATAAATATAGACGAGAGTCATTGGTTGAATTGGCGAATTTGTACGACTATTGTCGCTGCGATTTTGTTCGCGTCTACTTCTATATTCGGCGAGATTTAATTTTTTACGCGGTGGTGGTAATTTTTTATCGTTCTCCTGCGCTTCGATTGGTTGCGTTTGAACGATAATGTTTTGTACTTCGTTATTTAAACTGTTTGTTGTGGTGACAATACTTTCATTTGGTTTATTGCAAATGAGAGTTTGTGATGGTTGGGGTGGTTTCTTGAGTACGGAGATCATCTTTTGGGGTCCGTCGATTGGTTTTGTTTTGGTGATGACTCCCTTTCGAGTTTGTAATATACTGGTTGCTACTGTGGGTCGAACTTTCATTTCCGGGAAAGATTTTTTCACTGTGGCAATTGTGGTAGTTTCCTTGAAGGTTTTGTTGTTTTCCTTGAATGGCGATTGTTTGTTGTCAACAATTTGAGCAATTTCGACTTTCTTCAGGGAAAATTGCTTTTTCTTGATTTTCTCTGATTCTTTTGAATCAGAGGGAGCATTAATCTTTTCCTCACGTACATTATTTTGTTTTGTGGATTCCAAGCAATTGTTTGGTTTCTTCAAAATCGTATCGACAGCTAAAACGCTAGTTACCTTATCGTTTGAAACTTGTTTTTGTGGTTCAAGTTTTGTAATTTTTTTCGAAATCTTCTTCACTTTTTGTTTGCCGGAAGTTTTGCTCTTTGAATTTATTGCGTTTCCATTACTGCAATAATCGTGATCCAACTGAACTGATCCTTCCGGACTGCTATTTTTGTTTGTCGTTTGCTGAAGGAAATAATTTATTTTTAATAAAATATTTAATATTTTAAAATTTTTTACTTTATAATTTCAAATACTTTTTCTTCTTTTCTAAATTGTACTTTTTACTAAATATTTATTATTATTTATTTTTGACTAAACTGTAAATCAATTGATTAAGAAATTAATTAATTAATTCAAGCCACAAGAATTTAATTTTGTTTTACCCTGACATTTCCCTGATTTCCAGTCAAAATTTTAACTTTTTTGCTGATCCTGAAAAATATTCAAACCTTCTGAAATTCAATAACGTATGATTTAAATCCTTTTCGAAATTCAATTATTTCTAAAAATCCACGCTATAATGTTATTAATATTCAATTAAAATTTAAAATTTTAAGTGAAATTCATTTTTTAATCAATTTTTATTAGAAAATTTTTCAAGAATTCTATGATTTAAATAGAAAGATAAATAATTTATTAAATAATTGAATATTTCTTCAAATTAAATTTTTATGAAGAATTTTATCAAAATTTTTAAAATTAAATGCAATTGAATTTCTAAGAATTTTTTAAAACTTTTTGAAAATAATTAAATTCCATCGAGAAATTTCATTAAAAAATTGAAAATAATTGAAATCTAACGAAGAATTTAATTAAATTTTTCTTAAATAATTGAATTCCTGTGAAAAATTTTAGTTTTAAAAAGAATTGAATTCTTGGGAAGAATTTTATTTTTGAAAAAAATTGCAATTTTATTAACTAAATTTTGTAAAAGAATTTTGTCAAAATTTCATTAAATAATAGAATTTTTTAAACAATTTTATTTAAATTTTTCGAAATAATTATTTATGAAAATAATTGAATCATTGCGAAAAAGTTTATAAAAAACTTGCAAATAATTGAATTCCTGGAAAATGTTTATTATTTATAAAAGTAATAAAATGTTTGCGTAGAATTTTAATGAAAATTTTTCTAAATAATTAAATCGTTTTGGAAAATTTTATTAAAATAATAAATGTTGAAAATCATTGAATTGACGAAAATTTTTGAAAATAATTGAAATTTTGCCAAGATTTTTATTAAATTTGTTGAAAATAATTAAATTTCGGAGAAGAATTTTACGATTTATAAAGATAATTGAAATTTTGACTAGAATTTAAAAAAATTTTGAACATAATTGAATTTCAGGGTGTCTACTATTTTCGTTTAACAAAATTCCCGGTTATTTCCCGGTTTTTCCCGGCTATATCCTAATTTTTTCCCGGTTTTTTTTCTTATCAAATTTAAATTTAAATTTGATTTCAAACATAAATAAATCATTAAATTTTTTGAAAATAATGTTTTTTTCAGTAATTTTAATTAAAAACTTGGAAAATACTTGAATTAAACAAAGAATTTTTTCAAGTTTTTAAAAATAATCTTGTCTCTTTATAATTATAATTGAAAATTGGATTTTTCAATTTTATTAAAATTACATTGATAATAATTGAACTTCTGCAAAGAATTTTACTATTTATAAAAATAATTGAATCCTTCCAAAGAATGCTATTATTTATGAAAATAATTTAATTCTTGTGAAGAATTTTATTAAAATTTTTGAAAATAATAAGCAGCAATAATTAATTCTTTACTTAATATGTAATAAACATTTAATTTGCTCAAGAAATAAATAAATATCATTTATTTGAACATTCAGAAATTTGAAATGATAAAAATTTAAGAGAAGTTTAATAATTATAATTATTAAATAATAATAGAATAGTATAATTTTTAGAAGCAAAAAATTGATTTAAAACTGTAAGAGGGACTTTAAATTTTAAAAATAAAATTATAATTATGGTCACTAACTTCCCTTGATTATTTTCGAAAAATTTAAATAAAATTCTTTAAAAGAATTCAATTATTTTTCAAAAAAAGTAAAAAAATTTCAATGATTTGTTTAGAAAAATTCAATTATCTTGAAACAATAGAATTGAAAAATTACAACAATTTTATTTTTTAGACAAAAAAAATTTTGCGAAAGTTTAATTTTATTAAACAATTTTAAGTATGTATATTTTTTTAAAATAACTAATAAAAATTTTAATTATTAATCTTCGGAGTAAGAAACATGAATACATTAGAATTTTACTCTTTATAATATTCAATTATTAATCAATTATTAAATTAAAATACTTTGAAAATTCTATTTGTTAAAAAGTTTCTAATGAATTTCTTTAACAAATTTAATTACATATTTTCAGTCGAATTTCACAATATTTCTATTAACTCCATAATTTTTTTTAAATTTATTTACATAATATATTTGAATTGGTAACTGATTTTTTATCATCAAATTAATTATTTTTAAGTAACTTAAATTTAGAGAACAGTATAAATATCTATAAAAATTGAAATAAAAATTGATTTTTTAAAAACAAATTAAAATAATAAAACTTTTTTAATTTTTGTGAAAAAATTCCCGGTTCGGTATAAAATTCCCGGCTAATTCCCGGTTTTTCCCGGTCAAATAAAATTCCCGGTTATTTCCCGGTTTTCCCGGAATTCCCGGTTAGTAGACACCCTGAATTTAAGCGAAGAAGTTTATCAATTTTGAAAATAATTGAATTTCTGTAATCAGTTCTTCTTAAAATTTCTATTAAAAATTTTAAATTAATTAAATTAATCCCCCTGACCAATTCTAATTTCCCTGACTTTTCCCTGAATTCCCTGACTTGTGGCAACCCTGTAATTGGAAAATTAAATTCTAAATTAATAAATAGTACTTTTTAGTGAATAAATTTTAGAGAGAATAATTTTTTGTTCACTAAAGGTAAGGAAAAAATTCCTTCCCTTCGACGAAAAAGCGTTGCCAATAATTTTAGTTGATTGATTGTTTAAAAAAATAGTTGACTTACTATTTTCAATTGTTTATTCCGAGTGGGTGCAGCATCCTGCATTTTTGTTCCTTTGCAACGAACGCCAACTTTCTTCTCTGGCAGTGCTGGTATGACTGATATAGGTTTCTTGCGATTTGAAGCCTGTTATATAACAACACTTATTCTCAATAAAGTTTCTAGTGTTCAAATTTTTTTCTACAACTATTTTTCAAAAAAAAATCATTTTTTCTCTTAAATAAAAAGATTGAAAATTATTTATTTGGAAAAATAGAGAAGTTTCGATTTTTAAAATATAATAAGTAAAAGAAAAGCAAGAAAAAAAGAAAAACAAAAGAAAGAAAAAAGAGCAATTGAAAGAAAAATAAAAAATATTCTTTAGCATTTTGAAATTATTTCCTACCTTCGATGAAAAATTATCGAATTTAATTCTTTCATTGTCTTTAAATATTTTTCAAAAATTTTCAAGCTTTTTCATTTTAATTTCCATTTCATTTTTCATTTTCCTCCAGTTTAAAATTTCAATTTCAAGAATTCAAATTAAAAATTAGAAAAAATTTCTAATTACCTGTATCCTATCGATGACTTCTTTGGGCAATGTTTTCTTAACATCACGTTGAGGGTTTTCTTGAATTTTCACGGGTTTCTTTGGAACAGGCTCGATAATTTTAGTTTTCTTTTCGGATTTTCGTTTCTTCGTGGGGGGAATTTCAACATCTTCTTCTTTAGTACTTGAAATTTCTCTTTTCTTCTTTTTCTTCGTTTCCTCCTGCAACGGTTCTTTAGTCTCATCATTCTTTGTCGAAGTTTCCGGTGGTTTTTCCGAAGCTTCGAACTGTTCAAGAAGATCGGTGACGTCTCCGGCTTCTAAAACTAAATAATTACAATAATTAAAAAATATCCTCTCGATTATTACACAAAATATTACAATATTAGAAAAGAACTTTATGAACTTTAATCATTTTTTCACATTATTAACTTCAATCTCGAATTCAATAGAAAATCGAATTACCTGACGAAGTTTCAATTAGATCCATATCATTCAGAAACCAGTTTTCTTCATCTAAATCGTCGTCACAATGAATTTCCTTCTTTACTTCTTTCTTGATCTTCTGATTATTTACATTTTTTCGAATCTTTTTCTTAACTTCGACAGTCTCTTTAGTTTCTTCTTTAGTTTCGTCAATGGAACAGTCAAGTGCACTACTGCCACTTGCTTCTAAATCGTTGACTAAATCTAAAGACGCCTTTAAACTATCATCATCTGAATCGATGATTGAAGGAAACAAAAAATGAAATATTATTTTCAGATTAATTTTCACCGCATCAGCGATAGATTTTTAAGATGAATAAAATTTCTTCTGAACTTATTAATACTTGATTAAAAACTAAGTTTTTAATAGTTAATAGTTCTTTTTTTAAATTAAGAAACAAAAGTAATAAATTACTTAGAAAGAAAGAAAAGCAAGCAAGAAAATAAATATTTTAGAAGAAAAATTATTTGGTAAATTTTGCATTTTTGCCTACCAAGAATTTTTTTTTCCGATTTTGATGGAGGATGAAAATCGTCATCAAATATGTTCTCGGGAAGAACGGGATATCTTGACGATGGACGATCAATGTCCAACAAATTCATTCGTTCCTCAAATTCGCATGTCTGCCAATTAATAATGTACAAAAATTTTAAAAAATTGAAAGAAAAATGTGAATTATCCTTTTCACATTGCTAGAGTTAAAACTGACCTCTAAAAAGCCCAAATGCTCTTGCCAATCATTGAGAACTTTAGCGAAATCTTCGCTTAAACATTCCATTTTTGGATAGACGGAGGCAACTCCAGAAACTGGTAATACAGCCATATCACCATTGAGTCTATAGGAAATAATTATTATTTCATTAAACAAAGAATTTTTTTAATTTAATTTGTTTTTCTTTTTTTTATATTTTTTTCTTTTTTTCAATTTTTTGAATAACATTTATTTAAACATTTTATTTTCGGAATTATTTTCATAAACGAATTTAGCAGCAAAATTTAGGAATAAAAACAATTTTCAGTTATTTAATAATTTAGTTTTAATAAAAATTACTTTCTCATTATTTATGAGAGTGTAAAGGAATAGAAAAAACACAACTTACTCCTGTTCGGATCCCCAGGATAAACCACTTGTGTCCAATTGGTTTTCCATGTAATCAAAATCGCTTTCTACGACTTTGAGCAAAGAGCCTTCTTCACATAATGGAGTTGGAAGTGGATTTGGCATAACATAATCGTTCTGTAAAAACAGCTCGAACTACCAAGTTGTTCGTAAAACGACAAGATTAAAACCAGGTTTATAAACACAAAAATTAAATAATAATAATAAAAATAATATAATAATAATACTAATAATAATATTTATAATAATTAAAACATTCTAACAATTAATAATAATAATAATAATAATAAAAGTAATAATAATAATAATAATAATAATAATAATAATAAAAATAATAACAATATTTATTAATGCAAAATAAATAAAACAGTAATAAAAATAGTTATTACAACCATTATCCGGGTTGCCACAGGTCAGGGAATTCAGGAAAAAATCAGGGAAAGTAAAATTAGTCAGGGAAATCAGGGAAAAGTCAGGAATTTTTATTAAAGGTAATAGAAAGAACCAAATTTGAATTTGAAATTTTATAAAATTTTAATAATTCAAATTCTTCTGAAATTAGTTACCTAAACTTTTTGTATTTAATTAATTATTAAAAATAATAGATTTATAGAAGAATTTTAATTAAAAACACTAAAAAATTGAATTTTAAACAAATGATTGCAGAAATTCAATTATTTTCAACAGCAACAAAATTCTTCGTAGAAATTCAAATCTGTTCAAAAATTAAAGAAAATTCTCACAAAAAATACAATTATTTCTTAAAAATTTTCCTCAATTAATTAATTTTCAATATCTACTATTTTAATAAAATTTTCCAAATGAATTCAAATATTTAAAAAAAATTCTAATAAAATCATACGCAAATATTCAATTATTTTCATAAATAATAAAAATTCCATAGGAATTCAATTATTTACAAATATTTTATAAATTTCTTCGCAATAATTCAATTATTTAAAAACATTTAAATAAAATTCATTGCAAGAATTCAATTATTTTTAAAAGTAATAAAATTCTTTGCGAAAATTCAATTCTGTTCAAAAATTTTTTTAAAATTCTCGTCAAAATTTCAATTATTTTTATAAATAATAAAATTCTTCATCAAAATTCAATTATTTTCAAAAATTTTAATAAAATTCTTTGCAAAATTTCAATTATTTTCAAAAATTTTCCTCAATTCAATGATTTTCAATATTTATTATTTTAATAAAATTTTCCAAAAGGATTGAATTATTTAGAAAAATTTTCATTAAAATTCTACGCAAACATTTTATTATTTTTCTAAATAATAAACATTTTCCAGGAATTCAATTATTTGCAAGTTTTTTATAAACTTTTTCGCAATGATTCAATTATTTTCATAAATAATAAAACTCATCGCAGAATTTCAATTATTTTTAATACAATTTTAATTGAATTCTTCGAAAAATGTATAATAAAAATTTTATTAAAATTCGTCAAAAAAATCAATTCTTCAAAAAAAAAAATTCTTTATGAGAATTGAATTTTAAAAAAAGTCAATTATTTAATAACTTATTTTTGTGTATTTAAATAATTGAATCCTCGTAGATTTATTAATGAAAATTGATTTAGAAATGAATTACAGTTAAAATTTCAAATAATAATCGAATTTTTTTTAAATTATTGGAAGTTTTTAATTTTTAATATTTTATTTAATTGAAGAATTTACGATTAATCGAATATTCGTAAAATTGAATTGTAAACAAGATTTGAAAATTCTCAAACAACTTTTTCAAAAGTTATTAAAAATAATTAATTTAAAGAAAAATTTTAGTTAAAAATTTTAGAAAGTAATGTTTGAATTAAAATCATGAAAATAATTTTGAAGAAGTTACAGTAACAATATTTTTATAATATAAAATAATAATTTTTTCACTTTATTTTTAATTATTATAAGTTATTGAATTTCAAAAAGGTTTGAATTTGAATCTTTTGAAGAATTTTAATTCCTATGGAAAAATAATAATGATTAAATATTTATTTAAAAAAGAAGTTATTGATGTTTTCGAATAATTTTACAATTAAAAAAATTCGCAAATAAAAGTATTAAAACATTTTTTTGAGTAGCTAGTAATTTTTAGAGTTAAACATAATATTTTTTAAGTTTAGGGAAAAAGTCAAAATTTTGTCTGGAAATCAGGAAAAAGTCAGGAAAAAAATTCAATTTTTGTGGCAACCCTAATTATTATTATAAAAATAATATAAATAGTAAATTAATTAAAATATACAAAGTGGAATAAAAAAAAATTATATATAAATTGTAAAAGAGAAAGAATACTTTTTTTGGGTGGATAAAAAAAATTGTGAGGAAGGATTATTAGGTGCAAGCATATTTCGTACAATAAATACAAATTTTAATAGTGAATTTCAATCACTAATTAACTGGTGAGAAAAAGAATAATATTAATTACCTGCTCCATAATCGATAATGATGGATAGCGTTGCTGCTCATCACGCATATTTAAATAATCAGTCTCCATCTTCAAGTTTTTTTTTCGACAATTCTTTAAATCTCTAAAATAAAACAAAAATATATTTTAGAATTTGAAAACATTTAAATTCGCATTTTTTATTTTTTTTCTTATTTTTCAATTGATGTTTACGCACACGTAATAATTGTAAAAAAAAAAGAATGTTAGATTTTGTTTCATCTACCAATATTCTGAGTAAATAGAAAATTTTTCCATTGCAAAATTTCAAAATCATAAAATTAAAATTCACAAAAAGGTAAAATGTAATTTTCTATTGTTTGAGAAAATTGAAAAAAGGATCAAGGTAATAAAGTAGGTGACAGGATTTGTTCGACTTTGTAAAAATGGTTTTTCCTAGAATATTATCTAAGCGCAGGTAGTCGGCCGACAGATGCAAATTCGCAGAAAGGTATCAGTCAAAAATGATATTTTATTTGAAAAGCCACGCCCCTTCGAGTTTAACACAAAAGTATTAAGAAACACTTAATATTAATTTTATGAATTGAAAATTTTCTTTTATAAATTACAAAGATGGGCTATTTAGAGACAAAGGATAAGAGGGAAATAAGTTTTAAAAGGTCTGAGAAAAATATGAGTATTTTAAAAATGTCCAACAAAACACAGATTTACAGGAATTTTGCGTCTGATGAAGAAAATAATTTTCTGCAAATAATAATTACATTTGAAGCTAATTAACTCGATTATAAATCATTACGGTTCACATTGTTATTTCATTGCATTACTTTAAAAAGAAAATTAATATAAGTTTGCAATATTAATACTAAATAGAATATTTGTTAATAAATTACTTAAATTGTACAAAATAAATAATAGTTAATTGTTATCAAAATCCATACTAAATCCTAAGTAAACCAAAAAGATGAATAAATATAACTTTATATTAAAATAATAATTTGAAAAAAATGCATTAAAACGATTTAGAAAACAAGTGCAAATAAATCATTTCAACTGCAATAAATATTTACATTTATGAATTTTATTGCAGTGAGAAGCAAAGTGGGAAAAAAACCATTGAGCATGATTTCGTAATAATGCAAATAATTCGAATTTTTTATTCCAATAGTAAACAGAATCCAAACAAGTTTGCATTACAATTGAAGAACAATCAATTCGAGAGAATAATCAACAAATACATAAAGAAACAAGAGCAAAACAGGAATCTCGAAAAAAAGCGCATGTGAGACTTTGAGGTTATGTTCACAATTGCCCAACAAGATTTTGTCCATCAAGCAATGAAAAACAATAAATTTCCCTAAAATACAATCGAGAAACATGCAAATAATAAATATTGACTAAATATTTATATTTGTAAATGAATTTTTATTGCAATTTCATGAGATAACTTACCAAAAAGAATTATTAATTAGTTCTCTGGAGGTTAACAAGCATGCTGACTGTACAATGGTACAGATATGTATCAATGAATATTATACACATGAAACTCACATTAAATCTCAAGTAAGAACTCCTTTTCAATAAAAATCACTCCTAGATTGTCAAATAAACACAATATATACCTTATGTAACGATAGTAAGACAAAAATTGTGATTAACTGTCCTACAATGTGTGTCGCTCACGTAGCACCCACACATATTGTTGCATGACTGAGAAGACTAAACACCAAGAGGTTATTAGATATAACAATAATCCAACATGAAAAATGATGTACCACTTGAAAAGTAATTATTGTACATGTCCAATTATGCACTTTGTTAATGACATGTCAAACTACACTTGTCTCCAAATAAAAGCGTTATTTTTATACACGTGTTTCGGTGACGGTCACATTTTTACACTGGCCATTATCGACAAACAGTAGCAACAACATGGCAATACATTCACAAAATTCATAAATAATTAAACAACTAAATTCACTTTGATAATTATTTTTTCAATTAACACGCGATTTTTAATGAATAAAATATTAATTTTCGCCACATAACACTTTCCCGGTTGGTTATGGACCCAACATTCATCCGGTATAACCATTGAATACCTGCGAGAGACAAGATGACCATCCTCCCTACTTAAAAGTGTCATCACTTGACGACTGTAACCACCAATGAAGGGAGGGGAAATCAGCCAATCAGATTGCACTATAATTTCTCTTGTTCCGCCTATTTTTGCAATTTTTCAAAGATGTCATCACTTAATTAATTGTTGAAGTTAATCACATTATTTATTTGTAAGTTTTACATACTTAAAAGGTATTTCTTAATAACGTTTTACTTTTATTTTTCTCATTTTTGAATTTCGGAAGGAAATTGCAAATTCGCAGAACGCACGCGCGCCGTATTTGAATATTAGAAGTTTTTTTATCAAGTGAATGGATGGAATAGACTAAAAGTTTGAGTCACAAGTAAAAAGAGGTGTAATAAGTTTACATTATATTAATGATTATAACAGTAATGATTATTATAGTAAATTCTGTTTTATTGTTAACTTTTTTTTTAATATTTGCTTCTGATATGGAAGCGCACATGCGCATGTTTTAGCCGCGAAACATTGCAAAATCAATATGGCTTCCGAATAATTATTACAACCGGTAAACAATATTGTCGATAATAAAAATTCTCCTTTAATTGTGCCCAGTAATCTTTTGTTATAATCAAAACATCATGATTGTGCAGTGATTTAGGTAAGTATTGTTTATATTTCATTATTTTTTGTCAATTTCATAAAAATTAGCGGTTGAAATATTTTCATAGACACTTTTTTTTATCTTGTCTAAAGAATAATGTAAACACTGGCTCATTATCTTATTATTCTCATTCATACAAACGTAATTTGAATATTAGTCTATTTTTAAAATTATATTTCATTATTAGCACGATTAGCTCATGCTTTTATGTTATCAGTATAATTTTATCAAAGAATTTGGAAATTATAATAACATACATAACCTCAAATAAAAATGGCGGTATCTTTTCGGAAAAATAAATAAATAGAATTTTGCCTTCAATGTTTTTGCTAAAACTTGTTGAGTTTATTTTATACATAACAGTATTTATTATAATTTTGAATATAAATTTTAAAAATAATACTAATAACTACTTCGTTTATGCAAATATTTTTTTAACAAAATTGTTAAAATTTATTATTTTTAAATAATGGGAATTATGTTCTTTTTTCAGCAATTTATCATGCACAGTGAAAAGAAAATATTAAATATTATCTCGAAATTGCAAGTTATTCTTAAAAATGAATATCCTGCGGTTCAAAGTATTTTCAAGAATCTGGTAATTAAATTTTCAAATCAGTTTTTTTGAAATTGTGAAAAGTGTGTTTATTTTTTTTAACAACTAAGGAAAATGTTAAAATAAAAAAAACTTTTTTGATTTAATGAATTTTATTTTCTTATTTACTTGTTTATTTCAGAAAAAAAAGGAAGACATCAAATATGCAATTCAGTCAATCAGTTCTTTTAGAAAGATAAAAAATGTAATGCAACTTATTCGAGATGAAAGAATTCTTGAAATACAAGAAGGAAGAGATCTATTGGTCTATCTTCTAACGATTGGAGATGACTGGACAATGGTAACTAATTTAATTGTTATTAAAATTACTTATTTGTCAAATTTATTACATTAATTTGTTTTATTGCATTTATTTTGTTCTTACTACATACATTTAAATTAATATTTTTTTATTAAAAATTTTCCAGGGAATTTATAATAATATTCGAGTGTCACTCGAAACTGCAGATGTTAATCGTGTGAAAATTTACGCAACGATATTTATGAAAGCCTGGCAAGAAGCAAATGAGAGCAAAGAAATTATCGAGACATGTTTGGAAAATTTAATTTATCACTGTCTACGCACCAAAAGAAAAAATAACGAAAGAGAAAAATTGGGACAAAATTTATTAACATTTCTCGAATGTTTTCATATTCAAAAAAATGTTCCCTTGAAGCAAATGGTTTGCGATTATTATCATCAATTTCTATGGACATATTTAGAGGTAATATTTAAATAAATAAAATTTTAACAGTTAGTTTATTATCTAGCTATTATTATTGTTTATTATTTTTCGAAAATTTTAATAAAATTTTTAGCAAGAATTTAATTATTCTCATAAATAACAAAATTCTTTAGATCATTTCGATTATTTTCAATACAATTTTAATAAAATTTCTCAAAAGAATACAATTATTTTTAAAAATATTATTTAAATTCTATTATTTTCAAGAGTTTTTAATAAAAATTCAATTATTTTCAACAATTCTTCGAAAAAATTCAATTATTTTAAAGAATTTTAATAAAAATCTTTTCAAGAATTCAATTATTTTCAATACAATTTTAATTACATTTTCTCGAAAGAATTCAATTATTGAAAAAAAATGTTGATAAAATTCTCGAAATAAATTCAATTATTTTCAAATTTTTTTATAGATTGAAAGAATTCAATGATTTTTAATACATTAATTTTAAAATTATTGAAAATTGAAAAGAAAAATAATATTAATATAGATTATGTTATTATATTTAATTACAATTGATTAATTTTAATTTTTATTTAAGGCTCCGGGATCTTGTGTAAAGTGCAATACGGCAGAAGTTCTTTTCGTCGCATATCCAATGAATTTAAGCAATAAACTAAAAAACAACAATTATGAATTGAAAAGTAATAAATATTTACATAAGCAGCACAAGGCAATAACAAATATCCTGCGAGATTCGAATAGTAATGTTCGTGCTATTGCTCTAAAGGTATAAATAAAAAAATCCTTCTCGAAAATCAAACTTAGTTTTAATAATTATTTTAAACAGGATTTAGTAATAGAAAAACTAAATCACAATTTAGTAAAAATAATTCCAATTTGGAAAATTATTTTGCAGTTAAATTAATAATTCAATTTTTATTCTAGGGCGTATTTCAAGTGTTAGAGAAGTTTTGGACCACAGTACCGAAAGAAACAGTAGATTTATGGTTAAGACTCGCAATAGAATACAAAGAAACTTCTAATAATCCAGAAATAAGAAAAAGTGTTTTTCAAGGTTTCAAGTCACTCCTGAAAAATTCGAAAAGTCATTTAATTTTAGAAAAGAAGATACCAAATTTTCTCAACAGTTTGTACGATACAAATGACGATGTTAAATTGTCAGTACTCGATCTCTTCTTGGAAATGGAAAATTGTACAAATATCGAAATTTCAAATTCAGTGCCCTTAAAAATTATCGTACATTGTCTAGAGGTGAGTGAGGAAAAAAATTACTAATTAAAATATTAAAATTATTTTTTTATATTAAAATTACTAATTTTTCTTTTTCGATAAATTTCAGATGAATTCTCATACGGAAGTGGTGAGTTCATTGCACAAATTACTATGGATTAGAATTTCTTTCTCTAAAATCGAGGGAAGAATTCTTAACGAAATAATCGATTGTGGACAATTAAATCTTATCGAATTTCGAAAATTTCTTCTACAATCAAACGATATAATTTGCCATGAAAATGCAGTGGAAATTTTAAATTTGTTATTACCGGAAATATCACGTTTAACGGAATTATTAAACGAGGCGGAAGGTGATATGGAAGACGAGTTAAACGAGACAGTAAGGAAAAAATCCCGTGGCAAGTAATTCGTTATCAAATTTATTTTTTCAATTTTATATTTCTTTATAGAGAAAGGATTGTTTTTTTATATTTCCTTCATTTTTCATTGTTTGGAAAATTTCCTTTTTTAATTTTTAATTTTGTTCCTTTCAGGAGAAAAGAGTGAACAATTACTAGAAAGAGATGTCAGTAAATTAACAGCAATTCAAATTTTAATTGATGCAAGTGCTCTTTTTTATCTAATAAATAGAGAAAAGCTCGCAAAAAATGTCTATCAAAAATTAAATAATGATATCATAGAAAAAATGAGGAATATTTTAGAAAAATTTCAGGTGAGAAAATATTCATTAAGGGCTTCTTTTTTTACTCACAATTTCTTGAATTTAAAAGAAAAAACTTTTTTCAGGATTCTGAACTAAGTGAGTTGGCTATATTTTTTCTATCCTTGATGCCTAGAAAATTAATCAAAAATATTGGAAAATTTCTACAAAAGTATAAGAGAAAGATTTTCCAAGAAAACTTGTCTGATAATATGTTATCATCAATTTTACATTTATTCTTCAAATGGAACGAAATCGATTTTCTATTTGAATTGTTGCCGTTCCTTCTAACACCAGACGGAGAGTTACCTCTAGAAATGGTTAGTTAAAAATTTTATACTTATTATTTTAATAGTAAACGTAATTTATTTTATTTAAATATTAAATTCAGATATTAAATTTAAATAGTAAATTTAAATATTAAATTTAAATATTTAAATATTAAATTTAACAGTAACAATAAATTTTTATTTAGATTTTTAATTATATTTCCATTTATTTTCTAACAAAAAGAAAGAATAATAAATACTTTACATTTCAGGCATCTTTCGTAGGAAATGTACCCAAGAGTGATTTGGGTCTCAAATTACTGGAGATTATTCTTGACAGTAATTTTTTGTGCAATTATTTACCAGAGTATTATACAAAAATTATTAATTTGTGGGAAAATTTATATTTTCTCGAGAAATCTATAGAAATTCGTTTAGGAAACAATTTTTCACATTCATTATCGGATAGTGTTTTAAAAACAAGTTTCAAACACTACGTGTCCTTAATTCCAAAACTTGATTCCGAGAATTTCCAATCAGAAATACATTTTTCACGGATTATTGTCTGGACACGAGAGTATGTATACTTTTCAATTTATTTCTTTTAAATCTAAATTTTTTTTTCATTATAACATTTTTTTCTTTTATTATAAAATTATTTACTTTCTCTATTTTAGAATAATTCTTCCACACATATCGTATTTAAATGATCTCGAACTTGATGATTTTGGAATAAATTTATTGAAATCTGTATTAAACACCAGCAATAATCTGATAATTGAATTGAAAGCTTCACCAAAATTATGTTGTGAAATTATAATTTTATACAGTAAATGCCTGATGGAAAAATGTGGCATTATATTTGTAAAGTTTGCTCTAGTCACTATATTAGCTTTAATGAAATTCAGTTCGAAAATGTTCAAAAATGATGAATCAAAATTATTAAAGACTCTTGTGCCGTCTCTTTTTGTAGCTGTGATGGTAACATTGACGAAATATTCTGAAACTGTGATAAAAACGCACACAGCGGTAAGTTTAAAATTAATTATTAATCTATTATTTTCACTAATTTAAACGAATTGAAAATAAAATTTTCAATTCAAAAATGAAAATTAATTTCTTAGTTAAAATAGTTAGAATTATGTGATAATGAAAATTTTTATTTTTTAGAATTTGGAGTCTCTTGGGGACTTGGTGAAAAATATTTTTCCACTATTGAGTGAATCGCTGGATTTACGCATGAGATACATGTCGATTATTTTCAATACGGCTGTATTTTGCCTAAGTAAAGATTTGAAAAAACTTTTGAACAATGAGCAAATTTTTTCACCAGAAAATACGCTCAATCAAGAGTTTTCCTTTGTCACGAAGGAAATAATGAAAATTATTTCTCACGTCGAAGAATTCGATGATTTGTGTATTAATATTTTGAATAGGAATTTTTCCAAATATAATATAGTAAGTAAAGAACTTTATTTACCTGAAAATATAAAATTAAATAATTCAAATAGAATTAAATAATAGAAACAAATATAATTAAATAATATAAATAAATAAATTTTAAAATAGGTGGATCAATTGTCATCGTTAATGTTTGTTCAAAGACTAATTAAGCAGAGGAAAAAATCGACCATAAAGAGTCGGAAAAAAATAAATACAATCGTGAGTTTGATAAAAGAACAAAATGACAAATTCAGTGAGACAATTTCAACGTCATATGATCGGTATGTAAAATTTATAATTATCCTAAATTTTTTAACACAATTTTATTAAATTCTCTCATTATTTCTTTACTACTTTCTCTATTTATTCGGAAATCAATTTTATATGAATTTTTCTTTATCTGGATAATTCTTATTTTTCAGATTTATTAGTGACTCGAAAAAACTGATAATCGAGAAATTAATGTCTTGATATTTCGAGACTCCGAGTGAGGAAAAAATGTTGATTGTTTAAAATTATTTAATAATTGAAAACAAGATATTTCCTCTATGAGGAAAAAAAAGAACTGAAAAGTAACATTTTCGAATTGTAAAGAATTTTCTACGAATTTTTATAATACTTGTGGAAATTCCTCAATTAAAAATTGTCGAATTTTTACATTTCTATTGTACAGTATTAGCTCTATGGATATATTTTAATATATAAAAGAGAAGCTATCGAGAAAAAAAGAAATCTACGGATGTTAAAAATTCCATGTTTACAATGTTGTTGATTGAAACATTTATATGTTTATTTTTGCATATAATTAACAATGCAAATTTTTGTATTGTGCTTTATTGTTTTATTGTTGCCTACTTATTTTGTTTATCAAGAAATTTGGAAAAGAAGTGAAAAATTATGGAAAATTTCATTTTTTGTTAATAATGTGGAATTGAAAATAAATATTTACACGTGAGACTAATATTATATTATATTTATTTTTGGAAACTTAAGAATATATTGAAAATTGATTAATGAATTATTATTTTCAATTATTGAATATTTACAGAAAAATCACATATGGGAATAGAAATGAATTCCTTAATCGCCCGATGAAGTAATATTCCGCATTTGACGAACCGCCGCGACTACTCGTGCATTACAACCCGATGTTCCACTTTGATAATCTTCGGGTGTCAGTCTCAATAATTGGGACATTTGCTGCAAATTTTCGGAGAGAGATAATCCCAATTCCTCCAGGACGTTTCCAAGGTAATCTGTAAGTTTTTCATTTCATTCAGTTCTTTTTATATTTAGACTTTTACTTTATTTAATTTGAAGAAAATTTTATTTCATTTGGGTAATTTGAATAAAATTTCATTATAATTAAATATTGATTTCATTTAAATTTAAAGAAATTTAATTGAAATTTGATTTAATTTAAATTGAATAAAATCAGGCCTCAGATATTATGACTTTTTCGACTTTTCTTCCAAATTTTAAGACAAAATACCATATTTTTAGTATAAAATGCAACTTATTTCGATTTTTTAGTGTAAAAAGCATAACTATAGACAAATCTTTAAAAATTTATTATTGAATAATTTTTCTAATTCAATTTTTGAAATATACATTTAAAAAGATTTTTAATAATTGAAATTTTGTAAAATTTAATTAAAAATAAATCATTTTTTCAAGTATTACAATTATTACAATTTTTAAAAATTAACTTTTAGAGAATTTTAATTGAAAATTTTAAAAATAAGTGAATTCTCAAAAATTTTAATGAATAATCTTCAAGTGTAAATTCAATAAAAATGAAAATTAATGAAAATTAGGTACTAAAAATAATATTAAAATAGTTTTGAAAAAAATAATTCTGTGAATTGTTTCGTTCTAATTTTTTAAAATTAAATTATTTTCAATTTTTACAAAATACAAAATAATAACATTAAAATCTTTTATCGAATTATTTTTAACATTTTGGAAAAAATAATCATGTTCAAAATTTTTAATTAAAATTCTTCAAAAAGTTATTTTTTTTTAAATTACACAAAAATTTAATTATTTTCGAAAAATTAAATTACAATATTTATAAAAAAATAATTCTTAGAATTGTTTTATCATAATTTTTCCAAATTCATTCAATTTCATAATTCAATTACCTTTGAACAAAGTAAATTACAAATTTAGAATTTTTAAAAATTTCCTACTCTAGAATTTTTAAAAAATTATTTATAATTATAATTCTTCAAAAATTTGATTTTTTAAAAACTCAATTATTTTTAAAAGATTCTATTAAAGTTAAATTATTTTTCAAAGATTTTACTAAATTTCAAATATTTTTCAAAGATTTTATCAAATTGCAATTATTTTTCAAAGATTTTACTAAATTTAAATTATATTTTAAAATATTTTACTAAATTTCAATTTTTTGGACATTTTTAAATTGTATGTAATTGTAAAACTATTGTCTTTCAAAAATGATTTAGAAATATTTTTAAAAAGTTAATTTTACGAATTTCTTTATTAAAATTTTTGAAGAAAAATGGACGGTTTCAATTATTATAAAAAATTGAATTTTTGTATTTAAAATTTAAATAATTGAATTCTTGTAGAATTTTCGGAAAATTATTAAAAATTAATATAGATAATTGATTTAGAGATAAAGTTAAGCTAAAAATTGTAGAAAATAATTGAGTTTTAATTTTTAGAAATTATTAAATTTCAGAAGTTGAAATTTTTTAAATTTTATTTCCTGTGAAAAATGAAATAAGAATTATTTAAATATATTTGTTTAGCAAAATTATTGAAGTTTGATTAATTGAATTCAGAAATCAGTGAAGAATCAGGGAAATAAAATATTAGATTTTTGTGACAACACTAAATTAAATAAACGATTTTTTCAACTTTTTTTCTATTTTTAATCAACTAAAGTGACTTTTTTTGCTTGTTAAAGTCGATCCGAGGTCTGTAAAATTTAATTAAAGTTTGATTTCATTTAAATTCAATAAAATATTATTTTATTTAAATTGAATAGAATTTAATAAAAAATTTATTTCTTTTCATTTATTTATTCTTATTATTTATTTAAATAAAATTGAATTCAAATTTTTATCAAACTGCGAAATATTTACCGATATCAGTCGCGAGTTGCTTGCAGGCTGCGAAATTTAATTCACAAATACCCAATGTTTGATCTTGAAACATTTGACAAGTTTCTTTGGCGACAATTCCCAGTAGAATATCAGCAAATCCCGATTCCGTGGATCCTTGATTATACTGAACGTCAGCTGCTTTTAAAGCGTGCGTTAAACTTGGATTGTCGCGCAATAAAAATGGTTCCAAATGTTGTGGCAATGTCATTAAATATTGTCCAATTTGTGTTATATATTCTTGAGGTGCAAAACTGTAGTCAGGTAAATCTGACGTTATACTGCTACCACTATTTTCCGTCATTGACCATGCTGGTGCTTTTTGCACCAGCAATAATTGCGTGAAAATCGGTGAAAATATCACCTCGTACGTTGTTCTATGCAAATCGGCGCATAATTTGTGAATTGCCTTTATCGTCGGGTCCAAAACAGTCTTGTCCTCTGAAAATAGAAACCAAAAGAAAATTAAAACGATTAAACATAAATTAATACAGTAATAAATAAGTTAACACAATAATAAGCAAATTAACACAATTTCAAACAAATTAACACAATTATAAACAAATTAACACAATTTCAAATAAATTAACACAATTATAAACAAATTAACACGATAACACTTAAAGTTAACACTATTTTTCATTGAATAATTTTTAATACGAGATGAAAAGAAAGAAAATAGAAAATTAAAAGACCGAAAAAAAATTGAAGGAAAATTTAGTAATTTTTCTTCTTTCCCTTTTTCTTTTTAAAAAAAGAATAAAATCTTCTTCTTTTTCTTCTTTTTTCTGTTAAATTTTTTAAGGTGAAAAACATTTTTCTAAGTTAGACAATAAAGATTTTAAATTAGAAACAGAAATATTAAAATTTTTCGACAGTGAAATTAGAAAAATAAATAACCTCTCTGAATAGACGATACAATATTCTGCAAATCCGTTCGACCAGCTGCCGTTAGTAATAAAATTTTGTACTGTCCAAAAACATTTGTAGACGAATTCTGAATTTTATTGTTAATTTCAATAATATCCATAGTCAATGTTTTTTCGAAATTTTCAACATTTCCCAGAAATTCACCTGAAAATGATCATTAAAAAAATTAATTTTCCAATTTACATTTTTTACTAGGTACTAGATATTAGGAAATTTAGAGGATTAATTAAAAAGTATTTTAATTAAAATTTCCCGATAAATTGAGAAATTTTCTGATTCCAAATTTTCCAAATTAAAATTTGCATTTGACAAAAGTACCTATAGTTTGCATAAGTGTCAAACACATTTGAAACAAATTCCAGTCCTCGTGTTTCACTTTTCTCTTCTCTAACATTCGAATGCCAGTTCTGTATTTTTCCACATAATTATTGAAGTATCCCTGGAAAAAATTATTTTTAAAATTTGTTGTCAATTTTCATAAAATTTTTCGAAAAAAAAATCGATAATTTAAAATAATTTTGATAAAATTTTTCGCTAGAATTCAAGTATTTAAATAAAAATTACAAAGTTCTTCGTAAGAATTGAATTATTTTCGAAAATTTTAATAAAATTTATTGCAAGAATTCAATTATTTAAAAATTTTTTTGTAAAACTCTTCGTATCAATTCAATTATTTCAAAAATTTTTGATAAAATTCTTTATGAGAATTTAATTTAAAGAATCATTCAATTAGTTATTAATTTTTGTATTTAAATAATTGAATTCTCGTTGAATTTTCTAATAAAAATTGATTAAAAAATTAATTAAAAATTTTACAGCTATAATTGAATATTAAAACAGTATACAATTTTTAGAAATAATTGAATTCTGAAAAGATTGTAAGTTAAAAGCTTTGAAAATCAAAATTTTATCTAACAATTCTGTGAAATTAATTTTTTTCAAAAGGTTTAATTGAAATTATTTGAAATTATTTTTAATATATATTTAATTGAAGAGTTTAGAAATAATTTAAATTTCGTAAAATTTAATATTGAAAACAAATGGATTTGAAAATTGTCAAAGAACTTTTTCGAAAATTATTAAAAATAATCGATTTAAAGAAGAATTTTAGTTGAAAATTCATGAAAATAATTTTGGAGAAGTACAATATTCTTATAATTTAAAATAATGATTTTATCTATTTGCTATTTTTAATTATTATAAAACATGAAGAAATTAATTGCTCCGAGTCGAAGACTCGGAGTGATCGATATCTTCATGATTTATAATAATATTCTTATAAGTTATTGAATTTCAAAAGATTTGAATTATAAATTTCGAAAATCTTAGTTCCCATGGAAAAATAATGACTAAATATTTATTTAAAAATGAAGTTATTGGTGTTTTTAAATAATTTTACAATTAACGAAATTCGTAAATATATGTAATAGAACTTTTTTTCGAGTATCTAATAAATTTTAGAGTAAATTAGAATATTCTGTATGGTCAGAGACAAAGTCAAAATTTTGTCTGGAAATCAGGGAAAAACAAAATTAAATTTTTTGTGGGAACCCTGAATCAGTAATTTACGAAAATATTTTATTCATTTGAGCATTCAAAACTCACTTTTATTAAAAAAAAAAAAATTGAAAAAACTTATTATTTATTAAAAAGTGTAATAAATTTGTCAATAACGTACGTTTAGAGATTTTAGTAAACCAGGATAACCACAGCCCTCAGTGAATATTTTACATCTTTTATTCGCCTCATTTGCGTAATCTAAAATTCTCGAAATACTTAGCGAGAGATAATTAATTGTTTCACTCAAATCATCGTGAATACAATCCAATGAATTCAATTGCTGTCCCAATTGGGCATTTTCATAAATACTGTATTTCGTGACATAGGGAACGTAGGGCATGTAAATTGCTTGTGCCAAATGCAACATTTTTTGCTCCTGAATTTTATTCTGCGAAATTTCTATTGCCCCTTGTAAATTAACAGTGAAGTGTCTCGTTATTTGCTTCAATTCCATCAATAATGTCAATTGCATTGCATTTGTATGTTGCTTTAAAGTTGCTTCAATACATTCCAATATTCCTGGATCCAAATTTCTCAGTAAATCCGTGTAAACTTCAATTAAAACTTCCACCGAGAAATTCTTGAAAACTTGCGTACACCACTTTAGCTTAAACGAAAAACAAAAGTTCATTTTATTCTCGTTACGAAAATTTATTTCATCATTTATTTAATTTCTATTAATTTAATTATTAATTGAATTAAATTATTATTAAATTAACTTAAATTTTGGATAAATAGAAATAAATTTCAGTCACTACTTTCTTGATTAATTAATAGTAGAATAATTTTAATCAAATACTTGGGAATATTTTTCTCTAATATTTGAAAAAAGAAACATTTTTCAATTTCTACATTTCCCGTTTTCCCGTTCTGATAAGTTTATGAGATTGAAGAAGTAATACCTGCTCTTGCCAGACGGATAACAATTTATCATAAAATGTATGTAGCCAATAGGTAATATTTTCGTCCTGGGCAAGTTCTATCGTTCGTCTCCATTCTTGGCTCAGGGAAACTTTTAAGCAATTGTGATAATATTTCAACAATTGCGGTAGGCGATCGATTTTGTTGAAAATATTTACGTAAATTTTCGATTGCTCTAAAACAGAATTTTTTTTTCGAAAATAGTAATTATATAACAATAATGTTAATAATAGTAACAAGGCTCAAAAGAACTTGCGAAAAAGTTCTTTGACAATTTTCAAATCCATTCGTTCACAATATTCAATTTTACGAAATTTCAATTATTTGTAAACTCTTCAATTAAATATATATTAGAAAATAACAACTTCAAAAAATTTCAAAACAAAATTCAATTAAACTTTTTGGAAAAAATTAATTTCAGAATTCAATTATTTCTAAAAATTCGAATGCTTTTAATATTCAATTATCTAAAATTTTAACTGAAATTAATTTTTAAATCGTTCATTTTGATGAATTCTAGTGTTTTTTTTAGTAATTAAATATAACTTGGAAAATTTGCTATCAAAACTGTAGAATGATTATAAATTATTACCTGCATTTGATGCCGTGAAAGCTTCAACAAGTCGAGGACTTGCCATCGCCTCGAGTCTATTTTTCAATCCCTCTAATTGTAACTTTTTATCCTCATAATCGACAACATTTGCCAACATTGTTAATGATTTTTGCATACTAAACAATTTACTGGCAATATTTTCAATATCGCCCGATTCAAAGACCTGAAATATTCAATATTTGATTAAATAAACAAAATCTGTATTAATAATCGTATTCCGGTAATTTTTAAATAATTTTTCTTTTCAAATATTTTCAATTTTAAAATTAATGTATTGAAAATCATTAAATTCTTGCAAAGAATTTTGGCAAAAAATTCGAGGACAATTAAATTCTTTCGAAGAATTTTATTATTTATGAAAATAATTAAATTCTTGCGAAGGATTCTTTTAAAAGTTTAGAAAATCCTAATTAAATTCCTTTGAAGAATTTTTTAAAGTTTTTTTTATATAATGTAGTTTTTTGAACAATTTTAATTGTAAATTTAGAAAATAATTGGATTTTATTAATAGTTTCTTTCAAGTTTTTAAAATAATCGTAATTTGTTAATAATTGAAATTAAACTTTTGATTATTGAATTTTATTAAAATTTTTAAAAATAATTGAATTCTTACGAAAAATTTTATTAATAATTGAATTGTTTCGAAAGATTTATTAAAATTTTAGAAAATGCTTGAATTTTTCGAAAAATATTATTAAAAACGAATAAAATAATTGAATTCTTTGGTGAAATTTTTCTTGAGAATTGTAATTGAATTTTTGCAGAGATTTTATTATTTTCAAAAATAGTTGAAAAAATTTGAGTAATTCTGACGATTTTCATTGAGAAGTTTAATAAATTTTTTCTTTTTGAAAAAATAAAATAAATTAATTTAACAAGTTTTGAAAAAAGAACCTCTTCCACGTCATTTGCCAATACTGTCCAATTATCCGCCTCGTGAAGACCTTGTTTTGCAGTTTGTAAATCAGTTTTAATTCTGTCGATTCTCTCTAAAACTGCAATCGAAGAGGCCGTGTCCTTTTCCACCTAATAATTTGAATTCATTATTTTTTGCCGAATTCAAAATTATATTATAAAATATTTCTTCTATAATATAATTTGCAATTTTTAATAATAATTACATTCGCGATCTCCTGTTTTACAACCACCATTTTATCCTGTAAAGCTGTTGCTTCTTGTTGCAAAAGATGAGTGTCGCGAAGAATTCTCGGCAAACTGGATAAAACAGATTGACTTGTTTCTTCAAGTGCTCCATTTATTTGTTGAACGTACAATTGTAATTTTGTCACCATAACAGTAGCAAATACCTGAAAAATTAATTTTCTGAAATTATTCCAATTTACAATAATTTAATTCATCAGAAAAGAATTTTTAATTCTCTAACAAGTTTTATTTACATTTTCGTCTTTTTTTTCATTTTTTTACCCTCAAAATAAGATTATAAATTAAAATTGTTATTAGAAAAATTAATTTCTTCCCCATTCTCTTTTTATTCGAACACTGAAAATAATTTTCATAAAACACCAATGAAAAAAAGTTTGTTTTTTTTTCTCAAAACAAAAAGAATAGTAATATCGGCATTCTCTTTTTTTAAATACTACTTTAAATTTTTAATAAACACGAATGAATAATTTAAAAAATGAAAAATAGAAATTTCAAAAATTTCAAAATTGCAACTTGGAAAAATAAAAACTTTTCATTTCTGGAGGGAAATTTACCACAAAAAAGGCGCGGTGTGTCAGTAACCATCTTTAAAGTTCATTCAAAGTTTAATGGTGCTTGTGTGCGGAAGTGATTAAAATTAAAAATTGCAAAAGTTGATTCAAATTATGAGTGTACTTACAAGAAAGCTTGATTTACCTGTTTAATTTCCGGATTTTCAGTTGATTTAAACGTTTTATTAATCCAATCTTTGACATCGAAATTTTCATCGGAAAATGCAGAGACATCCTGAAAGGAACTTTTGAGGTTAGAAAACATGTTTCACATAACTTTGCTTTTTTACTTTCAAATTAGTTAACTATCTCTACAAAAATAATCATTTTACTCAAGTAATTAACCATCTAATCATCTTTATTCTAAATCTGCAATTTCTCTATTTTTTTTTTGAGAAAAAACAAAAAACGGAGAAATAAATACCTGACAAGTCGCAAGTTTTTTATAGTAAAATTTTCTTACCATAATGAACAATTTCCCGTTTCTTCTGATTAATTTAATTTGCTTTCTCACTTTTATTAAAAAACTTGTATTTTATATTTCTTATTACGAACAATCAATAATTAAACGATTCCACGTCATAAGAAATAAAAACAATATAAATTCACTTCATTTTGTTTTACTCGTTCCTGGTTATTTCACAGATGACCAACAATTCAACTTACTCAACAAATGAAAATCGTCAATTATGAAGATTTTTTCAACAATTATATCTATTTTCTGTAGAAAAGAAAAAAAACAAACTTGATTGAGATTGAGATACTAGTTCGTTGATTTTGCGACATTCAACGTGGAATGTTCAGTTTAGGTTAGAATCGTGGGCCCCACAAGATACACGAGAAGTGACAAATTAACTTTCAATTACCCTTAAAAATCATAAAAAAGTCTGAACAATTTTTTAAAAAACTACAACAAATGGTTTAAAGTAACATTCTTTATTAATCAACAAAAAAAAAAGTAAAAAGTGCTGAACAAAGATTAAAGCAGAAAAAAATCGTGATCGCGATTTTTTCACCAAAAACAAGTGCCTATCGTGATTGAATATTTTCTCAACCTATAATATTAAAAATATAGAAAAATTAGATGAAAGTAAATTAAACATTGCATTTAATTGCATTGTAGTTGCATTTATTATATTGTTTATTTCCGGGGCCCTGTATTTCCCACAAGCCACGCCTCCAAAGTTGCGTTTGCGCATCACGTTTTGCGCAACAGTTGGAACTTGGAATTTTGCCCCGAATTTCCTCGTCCCTCCCGCCATCATTTTGACGGTGTTCCAAAATAAGGAAAAAGCCAGCCAGTTTAGCGGGTCTCAGTGCAGTAAAGGTCTTTTTTTATTATTTCGTCACGGAAATTTACTCGCGATTTATAATAAATTAATACCGACAAACATATCAATGAACATCAGTGCACGTGTCAACTTGAAAATTCGAAATAACATTCGTGTATAACAGTGTGAAATAATTGCGGATGTCAGAAATATATAGTCAACTATATATTGACCAACCTGATTAACGGTTATGTTTTGAGGTTAGTCGACAACTTATTCTTTTTTTTAACTGTTGAAAGACGTGAAAAACAATCGAAATAAAAAAAACTGTGAATGTGTGAATGTTGTTTAATGTTTACTGGTTATTTATACTAAATATAGAAATAGTAACTTAATACCGGTATTGACTATTGTTTTTTGTGTTTGTACAACAATTGAAGAGTACAACATTGGAAGAAAAGAGTGTTTATCGGCGGAAGTGTCATTTTTTTGGGAAATTAGTTTTGCTAGTGTTTTTGTAAGGAGAAATTTGTTGAAGGGAAATAAATTTTGAGGTTAGATTGCAGTGAAGTAACAAGAACGGTTATCTAAAGGGGGTTTTCTTTTTTGTTTCTTTTTCTCGTGTTTAAATTTTTTTAGTGCGTTAAAGAAAAAATGTCAACGAAGTCAATAACAACGCGAAGGGTTCGTCGTCGCCGGTGTAAATTCATAGGTGGGTGGCTTTTAAATCGACAATTCAAGCGATGGTTAACTCCAGTTCGAGGTGATAATCACAAGGCATATTGCGCACTGTGCGAGAAGATTTTCTCTGTTGCTCATGGTGGCCTCCACGATGTTCGCGCGCACTTTAAAGGAAAGAGGCACATTTCTTTTGAAGTTGCGAATAGCCAATCACAACGTGCACAACGGCTCGCACGATTGGCGGACTCAGGATCGCGGAATCAGTGTACAACGCATTCATCCTATAGGAATCGACGATTGCTGCTCGGACGAGTTGAACCAGATGATGTTGAATATTGTGAACAGGTATTTTTTTTTTTTGTTGTTGTACTCTCTTCTTAAGCCCCGACCATGCAGCCATTGTCTCAACATCGATAACACCAAGAATGCACGTCTACTTTTACGTCTCCCCGCTGAACGACAAAAACCAAGTAATAGAGATATACAAACTACCAAAACCCTTCCCTTTTTTTTGTAATAGAAATATCCAATGTTATTTTCCTTATCAAAAAATTTGTAAAATTGACTGAGATATCATTTTTTCTGGTCCAGTCGAAAAAAAACAGTTGTCGTGAAATTAGGACATGCTTGTAGGCGTTTTTTATCTCCCTTACTTGTTATTTATTTCTTCACCCCCTCTCACACCATCAATGTTGATTATTAACAGTTTCACACCCTTCTCATATGTATATATATAATTTTCATGTTCCCATTTATTTACCTAAATTTATAGAAATGATGCAAAAAAAATCATAATTTGTTCATCATCATCATCATCAATGTTCAAATGCCAAAATTGTTTTGTGCTTGAATATTAACCCCGCCCCTTTTTTCTCTTCTAACATTTTTTATATCCGCGCAAAATGGTGATTTGTGAATTTCCTAGATAAATATCACTGTTTGCGTTTTGTGTTTGAGTGTTTATTTTTTTTGTTATTATTTCATCATGTTTAAAAAAAGAAACTTTCTTGTTATAATTAAATTATAGTACAAGGAATGTATCGATGAATTTTGATGGTTATATTCCTAATCCACTCGCAAGGCGTATAATATTGACCTAGGTCAGGAACGTTCGGGGTGTTGCCGAGAAGGCCGTAGATATATATACAGGAGAGAGAAAAAGAGTGAAAGAGGATGAGAGAGAGAAAGATGGAGATAGAGATGTGAAGAGGAGATGTTATATACGAATAGCGGTTATTCGTGTACAGGAAGAAACGGTTTTTTTCTTTACTTATTAGAAGAACAAAAAAAAAAAAGAAAAAAAATGAAGTAAATGAACAATTTTATCTGAAATCAGTAAAGTGCAATATTTATAAATCTAGATAATAGGTATGTTACAGAATTCATTCAAGCATAAATTATTTTTGTTTTCATTGAAAAATTTTTCTGTTCATTTTCTTTTTATTCTTCACTGTGTGTTATTAATATCCATATGTCATTAACATTTCAAGTGTTTTAAACTCATTTATTTTATATTTTATTTATCGCACTCAAGACAAAAGTGTTTCTTAAATTAGTGTCAATTCTCGGGAGTGGAACTTGTTATTTTTTAATAGAAGGATATTTAATTCGATTCTTAATGTGAGTTAATTGTGTTTTTCAAGAGAATTCTATTTATTATTTAATTATTAAATAATTAATTTTTGTTATTTCATTATTAAATGATTAATTTTTGTAATTCAATTAGTAAATGATTCATTTTTGTAATTTAATAATTAAATGATTAATTTTTGTAATTTAATTATTAAATGATTAATTTTTACAATGTAATTATTAAATGATTAGTTTTTATTATTTAATTATTAAAAAATTAGCTGTTAAATAATTTTCTTAAATTATATTTCAATTTTATTTTTAATTAAAGAAGCTTTCTTTTTAAGAATAAGAATTTTTTAATTTAAAGAAGTGTTTTTTTTAATTTAAAAAAAAGTATTTGTTGAATTAAAAAATATTTTTTGAATTAGGAAAGTGTTTTCTTAAATTAAAAGTGTTCTTTAATTGACAATTTCTTAGATTTAAAGAAACATTTGTTTTTTTTAACACGAAAAGATAGTTTTTGTATTAAAAAAGTGAATTTTTAAAATAAAAAGTATTTTTTTTAATAAGAAATTCTTTGATAAATAAATTTTGTTTTTCAATATTGTACTTTTTTATAAAATAATTTTTTAGATTAAAAAATTTTCTTTAGAATGAAAAGGTATTTTTCGAATTACAAAAAGTATTCTTTAAATTAAATTAAAATTAAATTATCAGTTTAAAAAATGTTCTTTGAATTAAAAAAGTATTTTTTAAAATTAAAAAGTGTTATTTGGAATAAAAAAGTATTTTTCGAATTAAAAAAATATTCTTTACATTAAAAAGTGTTCTTTGTAATAAAAAAGTATTTTTTGAGTTAAAAAAATATTCTTCAAATTAAAAAATAATCTTTGAAATAAAAAAAATTTCGAATTAAAAGAGTATTTTTTAAATAAAAAGTCTTCTTTGAATAAAAATAGTATTTTTCGAATTAAAAAAATATTCTTTGAATTAAGAATTGTTCTTTGAATTAAAGAAGTATTTTTTTAATTAAAAAGTGTTCTTTGAAATAAAAAAGTATTTTTTGAATTATAAAAGTATTTTTTGAATTATAAAAGTATTTTTGAATTATAAAAGTATTTTTTTGAATTATAAAAGAACTTTTTTAGAATTAAAAAAGTATTTTTAAATTAAAAAATATTTTTTGAATTATAAAAGTATTTTTTTGTAATTAAATAAGTATTTTTGAATCATAAAATAATTTTAAAACTTGTTAATAATTTAGAAACAATTTTTTATGTAAACAATAATTGTTCTTCAACATTTCTTTTTTCAAAATTATTATTAAAAATTTCAATCTTAAATTCTGTGACATATTCGTATGATTTTTGAATATTTTTTCCAAAGCTGGTTTTATCGGAAATTTTCGTTCTTTATTCTTTTCAATGAAATTTTTTCGACTTTTCTTTCCTTTTTTTTTTTTGTTTATTCACTCTATATTCTGGCACTCCTTCACATTTCCATACTCTGAGGGTTTTACATATAAATGTTTAGATTGTCACTATTATCTTTTTGCATTTTTGACGCTTTGTCCGTTTACATTAAACAATAATCTCCATTTGACATTATATATCCCCATTTGAATTAATTTTATATTAAATTTTTTTAATGTCAATTTAAAAACTTGGCAATTTAAAAATTCAAATATAATTTTAAAAATGTTGTATTAAATATTATGTAAAAAAATATTATATCAAATATTTTGCATTTAAAATATTTCTATTATACGAAATGTATTAAATATTTTGTATAAAATGTATTAAATATTTTACATAAAATATATTATTATTTTAAAATATAATGCAAAATATAATACAAATTTTATTTACATTTAAATAGTTAATTTAATTTAAATTACATAATTTAAATCTAATTATTATAATTAAATATATAATTAAAGTGAAAATGAATGTAAAGAATTTATTTATAACAATGATTAGTCGGAATTGAAATCAAATTTAGATATTAGTTTGTCAGTTGGTATATCGCAGATTCTTCAGTATTTTTTAAAAGTGAAGTTCTTGTGAAAATTTCTTTTTTTTTTAATTTTTAATTTGATGGTATTAGTTTATCTTCTTAATTCTCATAAACGCAAAATACTAGTTTCTCAGTAGCCAATAATTCCTTGAAACATAAAACGCTTCAATTACTAACTCAGGACATTTTTTATATTTATATATATGTGTGTCTGTGTAAAAAAAAGTCAGTGCTAAAAAATATCCAGGAAAGATAACATTTTACTGTCTTTTCCGAATAATGACCGTTATTGTCAATTTGAAAATCTATATAAGAAAATTAATTCAATTTCTTTATGCGTGCTTCATTTCTAATCAATATAGATAAAAAAAAGTTTATTTATTTATTACAAAGTTGATTAAAAAAAATAATTTTTTTAATCAACTTTGAAATAAATAATCAAGAAATTGTTCATAATATTTCTCGATATCAAAAAATTGATTTAATTCAAATAGTGAAATGCAATTGAGTATTAAATAATTAATTATTTAGTAATAACTAATTAATTATTTAATAATAGGTAATTAATTATCAAGATTAGATATAATAATGATAATATAATTAGTTAATAATATTATTAATTAATTAACTATTAATAGTTAATATTTAATAGTAATTATTAATAATAGTTATTTATAAAGTAACTATTTATAGTTAATAATTAATATTAATTAGTAATTGAAGGCAATAATAATTATTATTAATAATTAATAATTAATAGATAATAATTATTACTTATAGTACCTATTACTTAAATAATAATTATTACTTATAAAATATTAATTATTTTTCCACATAATCATAGTCAAAGTAATTATTTGAATCAATTAAATTGTTTGCTTTTTACTCAGTGTTGAATATACTAATTCTGGTTTTATAACAATAACGTCTGGAATAATTAGTTGAATGCAAAAAATTTTTTAGCGTGTTTTCTCTCAAAAAATTTTCTCCTTTTTGATTTCTCTTTTATATACTGAATTTTTTTCTTTTGAAGTGAACAATTTCTATTGATAGGAAATCTTTTGTTCGCCATATAAGCTCCTCTTGAAATATTAGATCATTAGAAGGACCAAGAGACGTAATTTATTGAACGCGACCTAACCCTCGTCGCGTCACTTAAAGAGAAAATAATGAAGCAATGAGGGAGAGCAGCAGTAGCAGCAGTAACAAATTTACGTCCTCGAATTTTTCCACTCAAAAATTATTCAATACATCTCTTACATAAGACGTAATTTATGCTAGCCAGTTTTTCCTCTCCTCATCTCGGCACTCTGTTCGTAAAGTACTTGCACAAAAAAAAAAAAAGAAATTAAAAAGAAGTCTGAAAATTTTTTGCCAATTTCGCACCGCGAATTAGGAATATTTATCGTTAGCGGCAAAATTAAAATTTTTTTATGTCTCTACTTAATACTAATTATTAATTTTTTTTTTTAAATTTTAATTAATAATATTTTAGATTCTATACGAATTTTTATGAATTTTTTAAAAGTATTTTACATTATTCACTCGAATTTCGAATTTGTTTGAAGAATAATATAAAGATAATTATTTAATTGAAATTTATATATATATTTAATTAATTTAATTAATAATGTTTCTAATGATTCGAACTTTTAAATGAACGATAACTTTTTTTCATATTTAAAATTTGAATTTCGTTAAAAGATATTTTTTTAATTTAGAAAATTAATTCCTTTCGGTAAATGTTGAATTTATTTTATTTATAATTTTATTCTGTTAATTGTAGAAAATAGTTAAATGAAAAAGAATATTCGTTCATTTGAACGTTCAAAACTTTAAGAAAATTAATTAAAATTTAATTTTTTAAGTAATTATTGAATTTGTAATACAATAATGAACTAATTTTGTTAGTTAATAAATTATTTTTATTAATTATTTAAAATTTCTTGTTGTTAGATAAAATTATTTTAGATTAAAATTAAATATTATTTTTTTTATTATATTTTCTAATTAATTATTTCAGGAATTATTATTAAAATTTAATTATTAGTTAAAATTATTTTTTTAAGCTAAACTTGATTAACTTTTTTAAACTTTAGTAATGATAATAATTAGCAATAAATAGATATAAAAAAATTTATCACTATCATTAAAATAAAATTTATTCTTCTATTATGGTGAATAAAAAACAAGTGAAATATAGAAATTTAGAATTTTGTTTTTTTTTCAAAATAGAAAAATGATAAAAATTCAAAATAAACAAAACAACATGGGCACCTTATCTTTACTTATATATATAGTACATTATGTATTGCGTGGATCGATACTCGAGTACCTAAAGCTTCCTATCATTTCTGAGCTTAGAAGACAAAACTTGACGATTTTGCGCAGTAAAATTGCATTAGTTTTGCTTTTAAACTTCCCTTAATAATCCCAACCTAACGTGGTAGGTGAGAAAAAGAAATTATTCTGCGCACAAAATCGTTACTTTTCTTCTTACGAAATTCCCGCCAATTTAAAAAAATCCCATCGCTTTTTTCCTTTGTTTTTCTATTTTCACTGAAATTGTGTAAAAGGATTGAATTTTCATTTGAAGGATTTATTCAATTAATATAGTGTTTATTTATAACGATTTCTATTTTAGAATCAGAATAGAATTTTCTTCTTTAGTTGGAAAGAATTTTTATTTAGCTGAATTATTATTTTTTTTATTTAGTCTAATTTTCAAGAGGCAGAATTTATGGTAAATTTGATTTAAAATACATATGAATTTTGGAAATTAGTGTCGAATTTTTTTGGTTGAAGGAATCTTCATTTGGCAGAATTTTCATTTCGCTAAATTCGGAATTGGGAAATTTTTGATTATTTTCGATTTTGAATAATTTAGAAATTTAGTGTTTAATTTTTTTGTTTGGTCCAATTTTCATTTAGCAGGATTTTTATTTGGTGAAATTCTTATTTAACTGAATTTTTATTTAGCCAAATTTAAAAATTGCAAATTTCTTCTTAACTTTGTTTTTGAATAATATTTAGGAATTTAGTAACAAATTTTTTTAGTTTATGGAATTTTCAATTGGCAGAATTTTCATTTAGCAAAAATCTTACTTAACAGGGTTTCTGTTTAACCAAATTTCAGCAGAATTTTTCTTTCGCCCAATTTGGAAATGGCAAATTTTTTATTAATTTCGATTTTTAATAATTTATAAATTTAGTGTCGTATTTTTGAATTTGGTCCAATTTTTATTTAGCAGAATTTTCATTTAGCGAAATTCTTATTTAACTGAATTTTTATTTCGCCAAATTTGAAAATGGTAAATTTTTTACTATTTTCGATTGTTAATAATTTAGAAATTTAGTATTTAATTTATTTAGTTGGTCCAATTTTCATTTAGCAGAATTTTTTCTTTAACGAAATTATTATTTAGCCAAATTTCAATTTTGCTAAATTTTTAAGTGACAAATTTTTTATTATTTTTGATTTTGAATAATTTAGAAATTTAGTGTGGAATTTTTTAATTTGGTCCAATTTTCATTTGGCAGAATTTTCATTTAGCGAAATTCTTATTTAACTGAATTTTTATTTAAAAAATTCGCCAAATTCGAAAATGGTAAATTTTTTATTATTTTCTTTGAATAATTTAGAAATTTAGTATTGAATTTTTTCAGTTGATCCAATTTTCATTTAGCTGAATTTTTTCTTAGCAAAATTATTATTTAGCTATATTTAAATTTAGCTAAATTTTCAAGTGGCAAATTTTTTTTATTATTTTCGATTTTGAATAATTTAGAAATTTAATATTTAATTTAATTAGTTGATCGAATTTTCGATCAGCAAAATTTTGATTTAGTAAAATTCTTATTTAACATGGTTTCTGTTTAACCAAATTTTAGCAGAATATTTTTATTTTCCTAAATTGTCAATTCCAAATTTAGTTATTAATTTTGATTTTGAATAATTTATGAATTTAGCGTCTAAGTTTTTTAGTTTGTTTAATTTTCATTTTGCCGAATTTTTATTTAGCACGATTTTTAATTAGCAGAATTTATATTTAGCCAAATTAACAAATGACAAAACATCATTTAAATTTCGTTTCAAATAATTTTTGAATATGGATGTCGAATTTTTTTTCAGTTGATCGAATTTTTATTTAGCACGATTCTTTATTAGAATTTTTATTTAGCCAAATTTTAAAATGGCAAAACTTCTGTTAAATTCGGTTTTAAATTATTGACTAATTCATTATTTAATTTTTTTCGTTTGTCAAATTTTCATTTGGCAGAGTTTTTTTTTAGAAAATTTTTATTAAATAAAATTTTTATTTAGCCAAATCTAAAAATGGCTGAATTTCTGCTAAATTTATCAAAAAATATAATTTAATATTCAAAGCAAAATTTTTCTGTTACAATAAACTTCCTCTTTATCTATTCCTTTAGATTAGAATTTAGTTTAATTTGCCAAAACAAAAGTTATTATTTTCAATTTTTCTTAATTACATCTTTGAAAAAAAAATTAGTCTCCCCAGCAAAAAAGATCATCACTTGTCTTTGTTAGTGCCGCTTCTTTCTTTTATCTTTTTTCTTTTTGCGGTAGGAGAATATATATATTGATTTTTGCAAATTCTTGAAAGTTTGTGACGTTGAAGAGGGGGGGGGGGTCTAAAGAAATAAGAGAGAGAGAGAGAAAGAGAGAGTGAGTGAGTGAGTAAAGTAGTGAAGACACACGAAGACCGTAAAAGCTAGTTGGTGATGCCATATTGTAACCCCGCGCATTCAGTCGAAAACAACCGAGTGTTGCCGATGTTTTACCTCCCATAGACCATAGCAAGCAGGGGCGAATTGAAAAGCTTTTAGCTAAAAAGGAATTTCGTTAATAACGTAAATTTATGCCAGAAATGCTTCCCAGACTCATGCTAAAGAAAACTATAAATTTTCTCATAAAATATTTTAATACCGGCAAAAAGGCGCTCTCTTATAAAATGCAAGAAAAAGGTTAGCAATTAAGGTATTTCATTATTCGACGAGCCTTTAAAATGACTTTAATGATAATTAAAAAGAATATTTATTCATACACGACATTCAATAGTGTACTGTAAGAATATAATGTTTTTTTCTCTTTTCAAAAAAATAAGTGCAATAAAAATCGATGTTGTTCAATGGTAATTGCATGGTCGACAAAAAAAATGCTTTCTTTACCTATATTTTATAGAAAAATATTTAGTTTCGAAATTTTTCGAATATGGTTGGTAATTGTAATGGTTGGTCCTGGTAATTGATCAACTAATTATTGTTTTACACTTGTGTACTTGTTGTTAAGTCAATTCTTGACAGTTGATTGTTGACAATGGTTCCATTTAAATTTAGTTCGCAAATCTGCCACCAAGCGCTGTTGAATGATTAGTAGCGCCCCTTGCGACCAATGAAGGAACACTCATGTCAACTTTCATGCTTGTCATTTGCGTGTCATTTTGCCAGTTACGTTCGTTTTGTTTTAACAAATTTAGGTAACTGTAATTATAAATTTGTTCCAATTTAACTAAAAAATAGTGAAATATGATGCAGAGTAAGCAAAATAAAGTGTGGGTGAAGAAAGTTGGTGACACTCATGGAGCGTCGACGGAAAAATGTAACTTCGCACCGGTGAACATAACCTCACTTTTTTTCTTTCTGCAATTCAATTGTTAAGGTATTTTAAACACTTTTTTTCGACTAATTGCGATAATTATCTGAATATTTACTATTATCAATTATAATCACTACAATTACCCTTTTTTGAGTATATTTCGCGAATGACTAACAAAAATATTGATAATTTATCTTTTCAATCGAATTATCGCATTCCCAGGGCTCGAACTAGGTCCTTAACTTTGCTTGAAGTCCGAAAAAGTCCGTTTTTTCAAAAAAAGGTCCGTAAAATCTGTAATTTGATTCAAAAAGGATGAAAAGTTTGTAAATTGTACGATATAATTTTGGAAATATTGAAAAAGTTAGAATATTGCAGAAATTCAATTATTTTCAAAAGTAATAAAATTCTTTTCACAAAATTCAATTATGTTCAAAAATTTTTGAAAATTCTCATCAAAATTTCAATTATCTTTAGAAATAATTCAATTCTTCTCCAAAATTCAATTATTTTCAAAAATTTTCCTCAATTCAATGATTTTCAAAATCTACTATTTTCATAAAATTTTCCAAAAGAATTCAATTAATTAAAAAAAAATTTCACACAAACTTTCTACACAAACTTTTAATTATTTTCAGAAAAATAATTAAAATTTCACAGGAATTTTATTATTTACAAATTTTTTTATAAATTTTTTCGCAATCATTCAATTACTTTCATAAATAATAAAATTTTTACAGGGATTCAATTATTTTTGTAAATAATAAAATTTTTTTTAGGAATTTAATTATTTTATAAAATTTTAATAAAATTCTCGTCAAAATTTCAATTATCTTTATAAATAATAAAATTCTTCTTTCAAATTCAACTATTTTCAAAAAAAAATTCAAATAAAATTCAAAAAATAAAATTATTGGCAAAATTTCAATTATTTTCAAAAATTTTTCGCAATTCAATGATTTTTAGTATCTTCCGTTTTAATAAATTTTTCCAAAAGTATTCAATTATTTTTAAAAAATTCTGATAAAATTTTACGCGAACATTTAATTATTTTCTTAATTAATAAAAATTTCAAAAAAATTCAATTATGTTCAAAAATTTATAAAAATTTTTGTCCAGATTTCAATTATTTTTTACAAGCAATAAAATATTCTTCTCCAAAATTCAATTATTTTCTAAAATTTTAATAAAATTTTTAGCAAAATTTTAATTATTTTCAAAGATGTTATTGAAAAATTCTATGCAAACATTTAATTGTTTTTATAAATCATAAAATTCTTATTGGAAATTCAATTATTTTCGTAAATAATAAAACTCTTTTTAGGAATCCAATTATTTTCATAAATAATAAAACTTATTGAAGAATTTCAATTATTTTTAATAGAATTTTAATCGAATCTTCGAAAATATTCTTAAAGATGTTATTAAAATTCGTCAAAAGAATTCAGTTATTTAAAAATTTGTAGATAAAATTCTTTATGAGAATTCAATTTTAAGAAACATGCAATTATTCAATAAATTTTTATTTTTGTATTTAAATAATTGAATTCTCGCAGAGTTTTCTCATAAAGATTTAAAAATGGATTTCAGTTAAAATTTTAGATTGCAATTGAATTTTAAAAGCAGTAGAGCTTAAATTTTTAGAAATAATTGAATTTTGAAAAGATTTCAGGTTAAAATCTTTGAAAATTTAAATTTTTAATATTTTTAACTTACAATTCTGTGGAATTAATTTTTTTTGAAAAACTTCAATGGCGGATTTTTTTTTGCAATTATTTAAAGTTTTTATTTTCTAATATGTATTTAATTGAAGAATTTACGAATAATTGAAATTTTATTGTAAAATTGAATTGTAAACAAATGAATTTGAAAATTTTTAAAGAACTTTTTCAAAAATTATTAAAATTAATGCATTTTTAGAAGAATTTTAGTAAGAAACACAAAAAAAATTTAGTTTTGGAAAAGTTACAAATTATTGCAGAAATTCAATTTTTTCATAAATAATAAAATCTTTTCAGGGATTCAATTGTTTTCGTAATTATTAAAAATAATTGATAATTGATTTATAATAGAAGAATTTTAGTTAAAAATACGAAAAAAGATTTAATTTTGAAAATAGTTACAAATTATTGCAAAAATTCAATTATTTTCATAAATAATAGAATTTTTACAGGGATTAAATTATTTTCGTGCCAATTATTAAAAAAATGCATTTATAGAAGATGTTTAGTTAAAAACACGAAATAAAATTAAATATTGTACAAGTTACGAATTATTGCAAAAATTCTTCTTAGGGATTCAATTATTTTCAATATAATTTTAATTAAATTTCTCGAAAAATGTAGTTATTCTTCAAAAATTTTATTAAAATTCGTTGATAGAATTCAATTATTTGAAAATTTGTTAATAACGATTCTTTATGGGACTTGAATTTTAAGAAACATTCAATTATTCAATAAATTATTTAATTGCATTTTATTTGTATTTAAATAATTGAGTTCTAATTTCCAGTAGAATTTTCTAATAAAAATTGATTTAAAAATTATTTTCAGTTAAAATTTTAGATAATTGAATATTAGAAGCATTCGAATTTTTAGAAATAATTGAATTTTGAAAAATTCATTTTTTTGAAAAAGTTTAATTGAATTTTTTAAATATTATTTTGAGTTTTTATTTTCTAATATTTATTTAGTTTTTCGAAAATTATTAAAAATAATCGATTTAAAGAAGAATTTTATTTAAAAATTCTTGTAAATAATAATTGAATTGTAAATGATATTATCACTCTGTCATCTTTACTATAAAACATGAAGAAATCGATCACTCCGAGTCGAAGACTCGGAGTGATCGATATCTTAATGTTTCATAGTTATGAAAAATTTAATTTATAGTGAAAAAAATCTTTTCTTATTTCTTTTCTTTTTAGTAAAATTATGAATTTTCCCCAGAAAATATATTAATCCAATAAAAAAAATCTTCAATTCATGACAATAAATTAATTTCATGAGTAAAATAGAAACAATTTTTTTGCAAATTGTTTTATTTTATTCACGACCATTATTGCAATTTAATAATTAATCAACTTTAAAATTAAAAAAAAAAAGTACAATTCAAATATTCATCGCGATATTCTACTTTTTTATTGACTATATAGTTAGTTATTCAGGTGGTATTTTTAACGATGTATAATATCGACTTTGCGCAGATCGATATTGTTTTGTTAAAGAGAAATAATGACAAAGTCTATAATCCACACGATTATGATTGCTATCTAAATTTTTCGAAATGAGGGCATTACATTTTCCCCCAAGTATAATAAATGCATTAACCAACATTTTCAAGTTAAATTTAATAATAAAGTTAGAATAAAGATTAATATCGCAAAGAGAATACATATATTGTTTATATTAAATAATACAAATCGTATATAGTAGGTTATTACTGAACTTTCCTGTAAATTTTGTTTATTGAAAAGAAGTATGAAAAGTTTACTGTATTTTCGAGCTAAAATTTATAAACTTTTTTTCTCACATTCGTTTTACAATTTTTACTATATTTGGAGAATGTAGATTTTACTTTATTTTTATTCGCAAAAAAATGAGAAATTTCGCCATTTTACAAAAACTGCGCGGATTTTCTATTAAATTTATAAAAGTTAATAGAAAAAAAATGTCAATTTTCTAAATAACTTTATAACTATTTTCTTTTTTTCTATATATAGGAAATAATTTTAATTGCCAAATATAAAAGAGGAGGAAAAAAAACAAACGACGGGGCCAATTTAAAAGTTTATTTCGTAGTTTTTTCATTTAAACGAAATCGCATTTTTTTTTTGTTTTTATTAACAAATATAAAATTTCATTTGACGTGAATGCAAATAAAATTTTTCCCTAGGTACTGTTTTATTGCAGGGTCATTCAGTAAATATAGTATAACTTTACTGCTACTGAATATAAACCGGCTGTAAATATTAATGAGTATTATTAAATGGAAGCTCTACTCATTATATTTTGTATATATATTTTTTTAAAAACGATTTCGTAATTTTTTTTTAATTATTTAAAAATTATGATCCACTATAGTTGTGAGCAAAAATGAAGTAAATTTTTTTTGCCAATATTATAAATATTTTCATTAAAAAAAATTGATTGACTGTTATGGAAATAAAAATTTCTCTAAAATTTTGATCAATATTTTTATGACTTTTTTAATATTATTTTTGTTTTTTATAATTAAAAAATAATTTTTTCACTAAATATTTTTCATTTCAGTTCGGTAATTTTTAAACAAGAGTAGAGAAAATTATTTCGTTTAATTAAATGTTTAGAAAATTAGGAAAATAAATCAAAAGCAAACTTTATAATTTATTTTTTTATTGTATCGCAATATCTTTGCAATAAATTTTAATTTGAAGAAGAAAATCAATAAATTCGGTTCATTTGAACTAGAACTTTAGAAATATGAAAAATTACTTAAGAAAAGGGAATTATTATACAGATATAGGTACAGGGAATGTAAAAATTAATTTTATATTTCTCTCCGATTTCATTGTAATTTGAACGATAATAATTTAATAAGTTATTGGAAATTTCATTCGCTTTTCCATTGATAAAGCAATTAGAATATACGATCGAAATTTTCTGTACGTGTTTCTGTTAATATTTTAGTCGTACTTTTTTTTTTAACTGATGAGTCAGTGAAAAATGACTCGAATTTTAATGAGAATTGATGTATATTCAGTAATTATTCAGTTTTATTAATTTTTTCCAATTTAAACTATTTTGTTCTCAGCTTTTTTTCATTGTTCTCGTGTTTCTTTCTATTAACAAATTTTTTTTTATTGTTGTACTTTTTATTGTTCTAATTTTTTTTTTTGCCTTTTGAATTTATTTTTTTTTATGAACAATATTTAGAAGATATTTTTTACTCGATTGTCGAAATGGGTTATTGTAAAATTTGTAAGATTAAAATAATTCTTAGATAAAATTCTGTGATAATAATAATTTATTTAAGGGGTTGAGTTTTTACTGTTTAAATTTAATTGAGAATAAAATTATTAAAGAATTAATTTTATTTGAGAATCGTTCAAAATTTTGATATTTTGCAATAAGACAGTTTCATAAGAGCTTGGAAAATGTTATTTAATTGTTTATTGAAGAGCAAATGCACTGATTATCAGTAAAATTCTACTCTTCATTAAAATTTGATTCATTATTAGTATAATTTCATTAATTCTTAGTAAAATTCCACTAGTTATCAGTAAAGTTCCACTGATTATCAGCACAATCCTACTGATTGTCAGGAAAATTCCTCTGATTGATGGTTTCTTATAGCAGTTGAAATAATTTAAATTAGAATGAATTTCTACTAATTTTATGTAGTTTTTGACAACAATTAATTTTCGTTCTAAATTTAAATTAGTTAAACATGACTGATTGTCAGTAGAAAATCCCACTGACAATCAGTGAACTTTTACTGATTCATAATGTATTCCAAATGACAATCGTCGAAATTGAACTGATTCTCTATGAATTCCAACTGATAATCAGCGAAATTTAAAATAAAATGATTGTTAGTAAGAAATCCTACTGACAATCAGTGAAATTTTACTGATTCTTAATGTATTTAAACTGACAATCGGCGAAATTGAACTTATTCTCACTGAATTTCAACTGACAATCATCAAATTCCTACTGATAATCAGTAAAATTTCAAATAAACTTATTGTCCTACTGACAATTAGTGAAATTTTACTGATTCTTAATGAATTTCTACTGAAAATCGATGACATTTAACTGATTCTCACTTATTCCTACTGACAATCAGCGATATTTAACTGATTCTCAATGAATTCCTACTGATAATTAGAAAAATTTTAAATAAACTGATTGTCCTACCTGCAATCAGTTAAATTTTACTGATTCTTAATGAATTCCTACTGGCAATCATCGATATTGAACTGATTCTCAATTAGTTCCTACTGATAATCAGTAAAATTCAACTGATCCTCAATTAGTTCCTACTGATAATCAGTAAAATTTAACTGATTCTCAATTAGTTCCTACTGATAATCAGTAAAATTTAAAATAAACTGATTGTCCTACTGACAATCAGTTAAATTTTACTGATTGTCAGTAGTACAATCAGTTTATTTTAAATTTTACTGATTATAAGTAGGAACTAATTGAGAATCATTTAAATTTTGCTAATTTTCTGTAGGAATTCAGTGAGAATTAGTTCAACATCGTTGATTGACAGTAGGAATTAATTAATGATTAGTCAAATTTCACTGATTGTCAGTAGGACAATCAGTTTATTTTCAATTTTACTGATTATCATTAGGAATTCACTGAGAATCAGTTTAATTTTGCCTATTATCAGTAGGAATTCATTAACAATCATTAAAATTTCACTGATTGTCAGTAGGATTTCCTACTGACAGTCAGTTTATTTTAAATTTAGCTGATTATCAGTAGAAATTCATAGAATATAAATTCAATTTCGCCGATTGTCTGTAGGAATACATTAAGAATCAGTAAATTTTCACTGATTCACAGTAGGATTTCCTACTGACAATCAGTTTATATTAAATTTTACTGATTGTCAGTGAATTTCTACTAGTAATTAGTTACATTTAAAATAAACTGATTGTCCTACTGACAGTCAGTGCAATTTTACTGATTCTTAATGAATTCCTATTGACAATCAGCGAAAATTTACTTATTCTCAATGAATTCCTACTGACAATTAGTAAAATTTAACTGATTGTCAGTAAAAATGTTACTGATTGATTTAGTGAAAGAGTTTTAATTATACAATTAGTAAGATTTCACTGATTGATTCAGTGGAAGAGTTTTAATTATACAATCAGTTAGATTTCACTGATTCAAATGTAGAGTGTTTATCTTTCTTGGAAGCACGACGCATATATTTATATTACAAAAAATGGAATTGTCTTTAAATAATTTTCCCAAAAAAAAGACTTCTGTTTATTTTCTTCTCTCCATTTGTTTCTCGTTTTTGAAATCCATTGACAACTTATGAATTCAGCATGAAAATTGAAAAGAACTGAAAACATTAATTTTCCCGGTAAAGAAAAAAATGATAATTTGCAATTTTGAAATTATTTTTTGACGGGCTCAAAAATACCTTATAAAATGACGCTACTGCGAAAAACCGCCCCTCTTCCTTCTCACCATCCCCTGTATCACCTCCCCGCCTCCTACTATGAAGCGTTCCCCACCGTTAACGCTTCTTATAACTACTTCTCTCTCGCTCTCACACTTGCGCGCGCGCTCTTGTTTGTTCTCTTTTCTGTTCTTAAACGTCGACAGAACAACTTAGGGCCGCGAACCTTTCGCTCCACGCTGTTATTCCGGTATTTTCAAATATCATTAATTAAACGCCGCGAACGTTTAATTCGTGTTCAATCATTGTTGTTATTGTTATTGTTTCTCTCGCCAATAAAAAAGAGACAAAGTGTTGTTACTCCAAAAAAATAAAAAAAAAAAAAAAAAAAAAAAAAAAGAGTTGGCAGTGAGTGTGCGCCTTTTATTTTTTTTGTTTTTTGCGTCGTGAGTCAATTTTTTGTTTGTTATTGTTGTTAACATTTCTCCTTCTTTCACAATAAAAAGAAGCATCAGGAAAAACAAGGAAAATAAATGACGCGCCGTGGCTGTGCCGGTGTTTTATTTAGTGGATTCTTAATGAAAATTTCTCCTCTATGGAACTCTGGAACGACGCCGGTATTATTTCATTAGAGTGGAGACTGCAACCACGCCGAAAATATATAGTAGATAGATAGTGAGAGATAGAGAAAGAAGGAAGGAGAGTGAAAAAGAGTGTGTGAAAAACCCTCGTGCGTGAGTGAGCGTCATCCAACAATAAAAAAAAAGAAAAAAAAAATAATAATCGAGAGGAAAAAAAACGAAAAAGCAGTGGTTCTTTTATTGGCGAAAAAATTTTATAAACGTGAGTACTGAAATTTTTTTTTTATTTCAGCCCCTCCCTGTTTTTTTTATTCAGGCATCTATTTCATCGATACATTATATTTATTCAGATTGGAAAAACAAATTTTTTTCTGGATAAAAAATTTATTCACCTTGTTTGTTTTTCACAACAACAAAAAAAAAAACCGCATGGCTTGCTCCATGAGATGTTAATTTTTGCGCGTAACTATTGTTCACATTCTCGTTGGCGAATAATTTTTTTTTGGTGCAAATGATGAAAAAAATGAAATTGGTCCGAAATAAAGAAATATCTCGCGCCTTTATTTGACAAGTGTGCGTGAATCACACGTGCGAGTGTGGTGCCCACATGAGAGAGTGATGGAGAGAGAGAAAAAGAGAGACAGAGAGGAAAGGGCGGGAAGGAAATTGAGAGAGGGACAAATTTCTCTATCTCTCTCTCCTTCTCTCTTGAAGTACGGTTTTACATGTCAACTTTGTGTACTGCACATCTCTCTTTGCCCTCTCATGTCTCTCCCTCTCTTTTTTACTCTTTTCCTCTCATTCTCTTTTCCTCTCTTTCTATTTTTCTCTCTTTCTCTCTATTTCGCTCTTTTACTCTCCTTTACTCTCCCAGTGTCTCAGTAATTCATCATTATATTCCTCTAGACATTTCTTACTCAGCCTGTACATGAAATTGTCTCCCGTCAATTTCTGCGAAATAAAAAAAAAGGAAAAAAAAAATATAAAAATTATCTAAAATAATCGGTGCGTCACGCCTCCTTTTCGAAGCGTGTTTATCGTGTTGTGTGCGTCTCTCTCTTTCGTGTATGTGTGTCTGTCTGATGGTATGGAGACCATTTTTTCGAGAATTTCATTTTGTGTTTTTGTGTTGTGTTCCCTCCCTCCCCCCCGCACTCTCCCCTTCTCTAATGCCGCAGTGCGACGTGTACATTAATTTAACTTGCAATTATTATTGGCCATTAAAAAATAAAAAAAAAAAAATTGTATTATAGAACATTTTCATGTTATTAGCAGGCGTTTTCCATTTGAAAATTTATTTTTATTTCACGTTCATTGGAATTTTTTTTCAGCAGCAATTTTTTTTTTTTTCTTTTTGCATTCATTCTTTGACGCGTTTATCATTTAAAATGAATACAAAGTTCATTGTTTGGTATTTATCGAATTTTTATTCATTTAACATGTTCTTTTTTTTGTTGTTAATAATGTAATGTAGTTTTTTTTTTCTCTTTATATAACTTTTTTTGTGCAATTTTTTTTTTTGGTTATAAATAACGAGTTGGTGAAACTTTATATGTTTATGATCAATAAGTTGGGAGAAACAATTTTTTTCTAAGCATTTTTTATGAATTTTTTGCGTGGAAAAAAATTTGTAATTTGTGAGAAAATTTTTTTGAATTTTTTTCTCATTAAACTTTTATAATTTTTTGAGTGAAAAATTTTTTTGTGAGCAAATTTTTTGAATTTCTTGCGTTGGAAAATTTTTTTCTAATCAAAGTTTTAAAATTTTTTGAGTGGGAAAATTTATTGTCAGCAAATTTTTTGAATTTTTTGTGTGAAAAATTTTTTTCTAATCAAACTTTTATAATTTATTTATTGAAAAATTTTATCGTCAGCAAATTTTTTGCATTTTTTGTGTGAAACATTTTTTTCTTTTAAAAAACTTTTATAATTTTTTGAGTGAAAAATTTTGTTAGAAAATTTTTTGAATTACAAATTGTTTTCTAAGCAAAGTTTTATAATTTTTTGCGAGCTAAATTTTATATGCAACCATTTATGGATTTTTTAAAAAATAAAAATTTGTGAGAAGAAAAATTTTATTCTTTTGTGAAAAATAATTTTTTTCCCATTTGTTTATTATTATTATTATTATTATTATTATTATTATTATTATTATTATTATTATTATTATTTGATATTATTTTATAAATCTATTTTTTTATCATATTCTTTTCCTTTTTTTTTGGTTTGTATTTTTAAATAAAATTATTTCTTTTTATTTTCTTGTTCTTTATTATTATTCATATTTTTATATTGTAACTACTATTGTTATTATTTTTTTTAATTTTACATTTTTTTATTATCTCTAATGTGAAGATTCATATTCATGGTGAAATGCATTGAAAAATTTAGAGAAAATAAAAAAAAAGAAACTTCATGACCTAAATTTTTGACATTAAAGAACAATTGCTTTTTTATTTCCAAGACTAAAGGCGACAGCGCAATACAGAATTTTTATTAAAAAAAAAAGATGTGCAAAAAATGACATAAAACAGAAATTTTACTTTATACATTTTTTTTATTCATTTACTATTCATTTTTTGTTTGTTTATCATTTATTTTTTTTTTGTTTATTTAATTATTTTAGAATTAAATTGTTAACCGAATAACAACAACAACAATAATAATAATAATAATAATAATAATAATAATAATAATAATAATAATAAAAATTATAGTAGTTAGGATTTATAATTATTATTTATAATTATAATATTTATAATAATATAATAATTGTAATTCTTATAATAATATTCGTAAATTAATAATACATAATAATAATTTATTTTTCATTTTTAATTATGTCTATAATTATAATTTTTTTATTCATTTGTGGTTTATCTAAAATTTATTTTCTGATATTTGGTATTTAATATTCATTAATTTTAATATTATTTAAAATCGATATTTGTATTGAAAATATTATCACGATAGTTATAATAATAAAGATTCATTAATTCGGAAAATTCATATCATATTTGATTAAAATTCATTAGTTTCGCAATTGATTTATTTTCGTGTATTATATTTTTTTCATTATTTTATTTTTCTTCTTAATTTTTTTACTCTATTGATTATTCGAATAATTATTAAAATTTTTGTTTAATTAAATTTTATAGATAACACGAAAAAAATTAGTTTATTCCAAGTATTTAATTTATTCTGAATTTTTTCTATTGTTACTCTTATTATTATTATTATCATCATCACTATTATCATTCTTATTATTATTTATTAATTATTATTATTGTTATTAATAATAATAATATTATTAGTAATATTACTTTGAATTTTGTTTACTGGGGAAGTAGAAAAACTGCAATAATATTAATATAGTAAAAATAATTATTTTTATTAATATTATTACTTATAAAATTATTATTGTTGTTGTTATTGTTCGAAAATTTCTCAATTGTGAAATTTCTTGCTATATGGGATATTGTTTGAAGTTGATGCTTTCCAAGTGTGTTTTTCGCAGTGTTGAGAGAGTGAGAAAGAGAGATAGAGAGAGAGAAATTCGAGTTATGTAGGGGAGGGGAAGGGTCGGGTATATTTTTTTGCGATTTTGTTTACCTCGGTTGAAAGTGAAAGAAAGGAAACGGTTGAGGTTTGATTTTTTTAAGTATCACAACCGGTTTCGGCTTGTAAATTTCAAAGGCCTCATTTCGAAGATACAGAATTTTGCTTCGTAGGCAACTCCTCCCTCCATAATCCAAGCGTGGAATTTTTTTTTTTTTCTTCTTTTTTGTTTTTGAAAAAATCCTTCAACAGTGAAAAGCCATATTCCAATTATTAAAACAAAAAAAAAAGAGGAAAGAAAAAAAAACGATTTCGACTTTGAGACCGTCATCATACGGAAATAGAAATTCTTTGGTTTTAATGGTACGTGTTTTTTTTCTGTTTTCTTTGTGCGTGTGTGGTTTTTTAATTAAGACACTCTGTTCGGCTGTTAGTTTCCTGTTATTTTTAAAACTTGCTATCGGTTTCTTCATTGTCTGATGAAAAAAGAATAAAAAAGGTTTTTGCCGTCTCGTCATTTTTTTTTGAAATTTCTTTTTTTCTTTTGCAATTTTCTATTTGCGTACTTTTTTGTTCTCTTGTCGTATTTTTCTATTTTCGTATTTTTATTTGTTTTCTATTTTTGAATTTCTGGTTTCGATTTTTGGGCATTTTTGCAATTTTTACTGTTTTGCAATTTTGCAATTCTTAACTTTTTGGAAAAAATGCAGTAAAAAATTTTTCCGTTTTCAATTTTTGGCACTTTTTGTACTTTTTACTGTTTTGCCATTTTCGAATTGTTTACTTTCGGGCAAAATGGAGTAACATTTTTTTTGTTCTCAATTTTTTGGAATTTTTTTTTTTGCAAATTTTTAAACAGTTAACTTTTAGGGAAAAAGTGAAGTAAAAATTTTTGCCTTTTTGGTACTTTTTGTACTTTTTATTGTTTTGCAATTTTCGAATTGTTTACTTTCGGGAAAAATGCAGTAAAATTTTTTCTGGTTTCAATTTTAGGTAATTTTGGTGTTTTCTTTGCTAAATTCGAATTCCTAACTTTTAGGGGAAAAGTGCAGTAAAAATTGTTCTGCTTTCAATTTTTTTGCATTTTTGTTAATTTTGTCACTCTTTAGTTTTGCAATTTTCGAATTATTATTAACTTTTAGGGAAAAAGGGGAAGTGAAAATTTCCGAAATTCTTCTCTTTTGTAGAATGTGCAATTTTCGTTTGAAATTTTGCCCAACCAGACGGGGGTTTAAAAAATTACGTTTTGAAAAAATTTTTCCATAACTCTATATTAGTCATATATCAGTTCGCCCTCGCAATATAGGAGTTGAAGAGTCTAAGCCAACTTTAGCTATTTATCGTTGAAAATTGAGAAAAAAATTCTCCACTCCTACACCCGCATGAAATATGAAATTGCAAAAAAAAATTCTTTTCTGTTAAACATTGCGTTCGTAAAATGAAAATTTCGCAATTTATATCTTATTCTCGAGTATTAAAATATGAATTTCTTTTTTTTTTTTTTTTTTTTTGCTTTTGTTCTATTTTTGTTACTTTTTCGTTTTGTTTTTTCTTCGTCAACATTTTTTTGGTATTAAAAAATGGTTAATTTGGTCGAAATTAAAATTGACGTTTGCTAATAATTTTCGCGCAAATTCTGCTGAATAAGCAATAGAGGGCGAGTGTGTTTAAACTTTTGCGATTTTCTCTTTTATTGTTATATGCAACATTCAAAATCAAATAATAAGTAATATGTATTTAATATTACTCTATTTCGATTGTCAGCAATTAACAGTGAAATGCAAGGAAAACAGTTGGCAAAAAGAGTAAATTTCAACAAATTTCGCCTCACATTTTCTATATTTGTATTTCTAAGTCCAGATAACACGCTCTAAAAAACATGCGATAAAATTGCGATACAAAAAAAAATTTATATATTAGAAAGTCAAATCAAAATTCTGAAAAATATTAAATGTAAATAAATAAATAAATGGAAAAATCGATATTAAGATATGGAAAAATGCGATTCTTTTTTTTTGAACAATACTTTTTATATATTGAAATAAATATTGCAAAGTAAAATTCATTTACTGTGTGTTGCAATAAAATATTCATAGAATATTATAGTTCGATAAGGATTCGCAGATAAATCCCGTTATACACTTCCAATATGGATAAAGTTTTAACATCAAAGTCACAATCACGAGCGTAAAAGTTGGCTCTCGCTTCCTTTGTCCAGCCTCTGATTAAAGTACGAAATGTTCATCACTAAACTTTAATTGCATATTTCCCGTAATATCTTTCTCTTGCATTTTCAGTTATTCAAATTGCTCTATATATAACACCACACGCGAGTTGAGTTTCGTATATCGACGTCAATCGTATATACAATTTTTGCATAATCGTTGACAAGATAATAAGATATATATCGAAATATATATACATATATTGTATGTCTGAGAAATTTGCAAATTGCGCATAATTTTTTTTTTTCTTTTTCCTCCAATGCATTTATTTTTGTTTTTATCCATTTATATAGTTTAGTGCCTTTAGGTTCTTTCATTCATTCATGATTGTTTGTTCATTAAACAATTTTGAAGTAAACATATATCTATATATATATACATACAATTGAATTATAGTTTTGAAAAAGTTTGTTATATTTCCAAATGTTTTTTGAACGAAATAATTAATTTTTTCTAAAAATTTAATTATTCAAAATTTTATGATTAAACTCTGAATTTTAAAATGAACGAAATAAAATTTTTATTACAATAATTTTGAGTTACTATAAAAATAATTAATTAAAAAGTTTCTAAATGCAAAAATTGAGTTTTTAAATTTTTTGCAATCAGTAATTTAAGTAAATATTTTTAATGAAAAATATTTCGTTTATTTGAACGTTCAAAATTTGTAATAACTATTTTTTGGAAATTTTCATTTTTACATAATTCCTTTTTAAATTTTTAATACTGGGTAAATTTATTTATTTTTCCATTTTAAATTGATTAAATTATGTTAAGAAATTTTTTTTGACAAAAAATTGAGAAAAAAATATTTATTCATTTTTCTTTTTTAAATTGATTAAAAAAACTACGTTAACAAATTTTTATTTTGAGAAAAATATTGAGGAAAAAATATTTATTCATTTTTCTTTTCTAAATATTTGCTAAAGAAATGTAAACAATTTTTTAGACAACAATTTGAATGGAAAAATATTTTCATTTTTCTTTTTTTAAATTATTGATGAAGAAATTGCGTAAAAAATTTTTTTAGACAAACATTTTTGGTAGAAAAATACTTTTCTTCTTTTTTAATATATAAATAATTGATTGTAAATGTTGTGATAATAATAATAATTATAATTTTGTATAAAAATATTATTAATAATGATAATGATAATAATAATGATAATGGTAATTGTAATAATAATAATGATAATGATAATAATAATGGTAATGATAATAACAATAATGATAATAATAATAAAAATATTGTGTAAAGTACTTATTAAAAATATAAAATTTCTAAACGTTTTAATTTACGTCCAGAAAAAAGATTTTTTTAAAAAACATTCTTCTTTTTTTTAAACTTTTATTTGCTTTATTAGAAGAATATTTTCTTTGCTATATAAAAAAATCGTGATTAAATTATAAAGAAAATTCGTTCTATAAATCAAGAAAAAAAATATTGCATTGCCATAAAAAAATTTCATTCAATATTAAAACCAAGATTTCTTTGAATCAAAAGAAAACGTAATTAGAATTTCTTTAAATCAAAGAAATAATTCTTTTCAATTAAACAACTACAGACGAATAAGAAGAGAGTGTTTTTTTTCCTGAATCAACAAAAACTTTTTTCTGGGTGTAGAATTTTTCTTTTTATTCCAATTCACTATAAATTTTTTCTTTTTGCTTGAAAATATTTATATTTTGACTTAATATTTTGTTCATTTTAAAATTTAAACTTTCAGAATTCTATCTTTTTTATAAATGATAATAATTTTAAAAAATATTAATTTGATTATTTATTTTGGCTCTTAAAAAAAAAGATTTTTTATTTATCTTTATAAATAGCAAAATTCTTCGTTTAAATTCAATTATATTCAGGAATTTTTATAATGTTCGTTGTAAAATTCAATTATTTTCATAAATAACAATATTCATCAGAAGCATTCAATTATTTTCAAAATTAATTAAATTCTTTGCAGAAATTCAATTATTTTCAAAGAATCAAAAAAAAAAAAAAATTGTCATCAACATTTCAATTATCTTTATAATTGAATAGCAAAATTCTACGACAAAATTCAATTATTTTCAGAAATTTTAATAAAATTCATTGCAAAATTCAATTGTTTTCATAAATAATAGTATTCGGCACAAGAATTCAATTATTTTTAGAAGTAATAAAATTTAATTATTTGAAAAATTTTAATAAAATTCATGGCAAAATTTCAATTATTTTCAAAAAATTTTTCTTAATTTAATGATTTTTAATATTCTACTATTTTAATAAAATTTCTCAAAAGAATTTAATTATTTAAAAACAATTTTGACAAAGTTCTAAACGAATATTCAATTATCTTCTAAAATAATGAAAATTTCACAGGAATTCAATTATTAAAAATAGAATTTGCATACATTTTTTCGAAAAAAGTCAATTGTTGTAAACTTTTTTTTTATAAAATTCTTCGCAATCAATTATTTTCATAAATAATAAAACTCATTGCATAATTTTAATTATTTTTAATACAATTTTAATTAAATTCCTCAAAAAATGTAATTATTAATAAAAATTTTATTAAAATTTGTCGAAAGAATTCAGTTACTTAAAAATTTGTTGATAAAATTCTATATAAAAATTAAATTTTAAGAAACATTCATTCTTTTCTTAAATAAATTATTTACATTCGTATTTAAATAATTGAGTTCTCGTAAAATTTTCTAATAAAAATTGATTTAAACATTAATTTCATATAAAGTTTTAGATTTAACTTTGGAGAAGTTATTAATAATTGTAATTTTTAGAAATAATTGGACTTTGTAAAGGATTCAAATTAAATCTTTGATAATTTGAATTTTTTATACTTTCAATAAAAAATTGTATGGAACATACAAAAAAAAATTATTTTTTCAAAAAGTTTAATCTCAATTTTTTAAAATTATTTCAAGTTTTTATTTTCTAATGTATATTTAATTGAAGAATTTCCGAATAATCGAAATTTCGTTTTTTTTTTTTTTTTTGAGTATCTAATCATTTTTAAAGTGAATCAGAATATTTTTTAGGGTCAGGGAAAAAGTCAAAATTTTGTCTGGAAATCAGGGAAAAGAAAATTAAATTTTTGTGGCAACCCTGTAATAAGTTTTAATAACTTAAGAATAATATTAGTTTTGTGATTTTTTGTTATATTATTATTTTTATTATTATCATTATCATTATTATTTACATTTTCTCTAAGTTTTATACTTTTATCGATAATTTTCAATTCAAGTATATGAAAAGAAAAATAATTTAGCTTCCTAAAAATAGACTATTATAATATCGACTTTTGACAAACTTTTTCGAAATAATTCAAAAGAAATAGTTCCCGCAAAAGATTAGATAAAAAAAAAATGTAATTCGGTTCTAATATAATACGTATATATATGAAGGTGAAGTAAATAAAATTTCCTTTTTCCAGTTTTATAGCAGGCGTGTGTATCGATGAGCCTCTCCTCTCGTCTCCACTTTGTTCTGCATTGTGGTATGGGTCCAATGCCAGAAGAACTATAGGTATAGCTATAACTAATGACATACATAGAAGCCGTATAAAAAGATAAATCCTTTTTGAATTTAGTTTGTTCGATTTTTACTACCTTCCTGGTTAACGTGTGCACTGTTCCTCCTTTCATATATACACACACATACACACTCTCACACATTCGCATAAATTTTGGTTGTTTCTAGAAATGAAAAAAAAAAAATAATATCCATATTTTTGTGTATGTATATATGTTGTACCTCTTTATATGTACCTATATATATACACATACATATACTGCATGATGAATCGACTTCCTGCTCGTGCGTCACTGCTTAGTGGGGTTACAGCGAGCATTTTAAACTCCTCGATTCACATGAACCTTTAAGCTAGTGCCGTAAGCATTATTGCTGTCTACCACCTGTCTGCTGGTCGTGTAGCATGTTAGGAAATGAATGCAACAATTACATATATATATGTATATATATATATATATATATATGTACATTGTTGTTTTATGAGACAATAATTGGCGAACGGAATTCTCATTTGGAACGTTTAGTCTTTTTTTTGCATTATTTTCTTCTTTTTTCTTTAATTGAAAAAAAAACAAATTTTCAGTGTTATTTGCTAAAATATATATATATGTATGGTGTCCGCCCCCTTTTCTCATCCATATTCACATTTTTGTCGCACTTTTCATATTTATTTGCAATGTTGGTCCTCGATATTTTACAAGTTTCTAAAATTTACAGCTTTCATCGTGAAGATTTAGAGAGAATTTTTTTTTTTTTATAAAAATGAGTAATAATTTTCGTAATAATAATTTGATGTTTTGATGTGTTCAATATTTATGTGAAAAATATAATATAATTTGTATTTTTATATATTTAATTTTATAATATATAATGTATATTTTTTATTTGTAATATAAACTGAAATATTTTAATTATACAGTGTTGCCACAGGTCAGTGAAATCAGGGAATTTTAATAAAAATTCTGAAAAAAAATTAAATGTTTAGAATTTATGACAATATTCTCAATTTTTGTGTCTGACTTTATAAATTATAAAATTACCACGAATTCTAAAAAAAACATTAAATTTTTTCTATCTCTGACAATAAATATATTTTCACGCAATCTTAATAAATATTAAAATTCTTCCCAGAAATTCAATTATTTGTGGAAATTTTAATAAAATTCTTAGCAACTATTCAATTATTTTTAAAAATAATAAAATTCATTGGAGAATTTCAATTATCTTTAATATAATTTTACAGGAAATGCTCAAAAAATGTATATATTCTTAAAAATTTAATTTCAATTCATAAAAAAAAATCAATTATTTAAAAAAAATAATGTTTTTTTAAGATTCTTTGGAAGAATTCAATTATTTACAAAAATATTCAAGTTTTTTACAGGAATTCAATTATTTTCAAATATTTAAATAAAATTGTTCGAAAGAAATTAATTATTCTAAATATAATTTTAATTAAATTTTTTTGAAATAATTCAATTATTCCCGAAAATTAAATTACTTTAAGGCATTTTAATAAAATTCTTTGCATAATTCAGTTATTTTCATAAATATAACAATATTCATCACAAGAATTCAATTATTTTTAAAAGTAATAAATTTCTTCTTGGAAATTCAATTAATTTTAAAATTAATTTTCTTCTTGAAAATTCAATTATTTTAAAATGTAATAAATTTCTTCTTGGAAATTCAATTATTTTCATAAATAATAAAATGCTTTTTAGAAATTCAATTATTTTCAGGAATTTTAATAAAATTCGTTGCAAAATTCAATTAATTTCAAAAACTTTTCTTAATTCAATGATTTTCAATATTCTATTATTTTAATAAAATTTTAAAATTCTTTTCAGTGATTTATTTATTATAAATAACAATATTCATCACAAGAATTCAATTATTTTCAAAGGGAATAAAATTCAATTATTTTCAAAAATTTTACTAAAATTCATTGCATCAATTATTTTCAAAAATTGTTCTCAATTCAATAATTTGTATATCTTTTATTTTAATAAAATTTGCCAAAAGAATTTAATTATTTAAAAGCAATTTTGATAGAATTTCAATTACTTTTTAATACAATTTTAATCGAATTCCTCGAAAAATGTAATTACATTTTACATTCTTAAAAATGTTATTAAAATTCGTCCAAAGAATTAAATTTTTTAAAAATTTGTTGAAAAAATGATGTATGAGATTTCAATTTTAATATTCAATTATTCAATAAATTATCTGTTTTTATTTAAATAATTGAATTCTCCTGGAATTTTCTAATAAAAATTGATTTAAAAATTAATTTTAGTAAAAGTTTTAGATAATAATTGAATTTTTGGAGAAGTTACTAATAATTGCAATTTTTAGAAATAATTGAATTTTGTAAAAGTTTCAAATTAAAATCTTTAAAAATTTCAATTTTTCATACATTTAATTAAAAATTCTATATGAAACTAATTTTTTTCAAAAAGCTTAATCGAAATTTTTAAAAATTATTTCAAAGTTTTTATTTTCAAATGTATATTTAATTGAAGAATTTCCGATAAATTGGAATTTCTGTAAAATTGAATTGTAAACAAATGTATTTGAAAATTCTCAACAGAACTTTATTGAAAATTTATAAAAATAATTGATTTAAAGAAAAAAATTTAATTTAAAAATTGTAGAAAATTTTAATTGAATTGAAATGATAAAAATAATTTTGAAGGAGTTGTAACAATATTTTTATATTATTCTTCATGTTTTACAAAAATATTTCTGTTAGTTATTGAATTTCAACATGTTTGAAATTGAAATTTTTGGAAAATCGTAATTTCTATGGAAAAATAATAATTGAATATTCATTTAAAAAGAATTTATTGGTGTTTTTGAATAATTTTACAATTAAAGAAATTAATGGCAATTTAAATAAATAAAATAAGTAAATTAACAAAAAAGTATTCGCTTTATTAATTTTTTTTATAATTTAAAAATATTTCAGTTATAATATAAAATATATATTATTCGTATAAAATATAACATATATTTAATACATATTTATAATATATTTTTTGCAATAAATAATTAAACACTCGTACTTCTTCCATTTTTACTGTCAATTATAAGCAGAGAATAATTTTCTTATTTTTTGGTGTAAAGAAGAAAAAAAAGCAAGTCTCAGAAAAAATTTTGAAAAATGAATATGTTTAAAATTATAAGAATTTATCTGAAGATAGAACTGCATGATCTTTCTTCGCATATATATATTTATATATATATATATGTATATAATAGATATAAAATGAGACACTTGCTGATTATTTGTTATTTCTTGAGCTTTTTATTTCACGCACACTGCAGTTTCATCTCGCGAAGAATGTGGAGGCAACTGCAAATCAAGATTTTATCTTGATGGTTTTATTAAATTCTACTTTTTCAAGTTCCAATATCTAAGAGAGTGGGATTTCCGGCCTTCCTTTGAAGACATCAAATTATTGTCGATAATAATAATAAATGACAAGAATAAAAGAGAGAGAAAAAAATGAACAATAATTACTGTCTATGTTGATAATGTAAATATCATTTTTTTTTACAAAAAAATTATTTTTACAAAAAAAATTATTATTACAAAAGTGATGTACATATTTTTGTACAAGTGTTAATATTTTTTATAAACGCTTTTTGTCTACATTCTTGTTAAATTTTTATCGGAGTGTTTAGTGTTCTTTATTCATTTTTTGATAAATACAAAAATTGAATTTTTATTTTTATACAAATAAATAAAATTGCGGAGAAAATGTGGTGGATACAATCAGTTGTTATTTTAATAAAAGTTTATTGACCCTAAACATTAGAAAGCTTTCGAAAATTCAGTCAAAATACTAACAATGAATTATTTTTTACAGTTTCGAATAATTTAGAGATTTAAAATTCTTGTGACCACAACATTTTCTATAATATTCCCTTTGCAATAGGTTTTCAAAGGTTTTTTTTGTCTCTTCTCAAAAGAAAACTTTTTTGTCTGTTAAATTTTTTGTTTTGTTTCCCCACTGCTTTTTAAACCCCCTCCTAAATAGTGAAGTGTTTTTGGATTTTTTATTTCTCTTCCTTTCCAAGTGTCAGTTTTCCTTTTTTTATTCGGCGAATAAAAATTGAATTAATTATTAAATAAAATGTGGTAGGTATTTTTTTGAGGAAGTTTTGTTATATTGGTGTTTTCTCGAAAACAGGTTTTTATAGAATTTTGTTCTTCTGTTTGAAAAAACTACAAAATTGCGAATTGTATATATTCTTTTTATTTTCTTTTTGGCGTTTCCAGATCATCTTATTAGGTAAGGAGGATTTGTGTAGATTTGAAAAGTTGTTTATTTTTAAAAGTGCTTAGAACGCAATTCTATTATGTAAAAGCTCAAAGTGTTAAATGGCTTTTTATCGCTATAATAGGCTCGTAAGAAAATACACATACAAAAGAGAAGAAGTATGACTATAAAATTTCTCTGGAATGCCTTTTTTAAGTATAAAAAAAATTCCAAAAAAGCAGAAAAAAAATTACTCTCGAGCATACTTGAAATAATTTCAAGTAGCTTTATATTTTTCTTTTTTTTTAAGACGAACATTAAAAAATAAGCGTTCTTTGTTTTTAGGAAAAAATTTTCTTACTTTTACTTTGTCGTAAGGAGAACAAATATTTTCTGTTTATTTTTTTATTTTTGCAAAAAAAATCTTATGCAATTTTTCTATTTTTGCAAAAAAAAAATTTTTTTTTTGGAAGTTTTGATTTTAAAAAATATTTTAGTTTTGATAACAAATTTTACTACTCTAAGGAAAATTTTATTGCTAGGTAAATATAAAGAAAATAAATATGTGAGAAATATAAAAAATAAAAAGTATAAAAAATAAAAATGCAAAAAATAAAAATGTAGAAAAAAAAAAAAAAAAAAAAAAAAAATACAAAATATAAAAGTGAAAAATATAAAAAATATATAAAAATGAAAAATGTAAAAAGGAGGAAAATAAAAAGTATAAAGAATATAAAAGTAAAAAGAAAAATTAAAAAAGAATTAAAAAGAATGAAAAATAGAAAAAAATATTTTATTGATAATTTTCAGTACCAGGTACAATATTCTTTTTTCTAAAAGCGCTTTCAGACAATTTTATAGTTATATATAAATTAGCGTTGAATTGGAAAAAAAACTCGTTTTTTTTCTCCCTAGATTTTGAAATATGTCCATTATGTCATCAATGCGATAGACGAAACAAACAAAATCAGGGTTTGATGACCGCAAAAGCTTAAAACGGTGCTGTTGTGACTTTGGATCACGCAACTGGAAGTACGTCCGTTGCCTTATAAATACAGTTGCTGTCTTCTTTTTTTTTTTTTTTAACAAAAAAATCCCCTCAGGAGTCTCTTAACCGTTTCATTTCGAGGCAGTAGTTCAATGCAAAATAATGATAGTTATTGAAAAACATTTTCTAAAAGGCGCATTCCACATTTGCCATTTAAATGAAAGATAAATAAGGATCTCTTGAATTTAGCGTCGACGCTAAAGCGTAAAAAGATTTTTCTTTCTGTGAAACGAAAAAAAAAATAATAATTACAGTTTATTGAGGTAAATTACAATTTACAAACAGATTTCAATTTTGAAACAAATTACACTTTTGAAGCAAATTACAATTTTGAAACGATTTACACTTTTGAAGCAAATTATAATTTTGAAACATAATTGCAATTTGCTTTAAAACTATATATTAAAAAATTGTAATTTAAATTGCAATTTTTTGAGATTTTAGATTCAAGAAGTGCTATGAAAAATTAGGAGAATTTGGTACTGAACGAATCAGTAAAATTAGTGAAATTAGTTTGACAATAATAGTCAAAAATCAGAAAAATAATTTTCGACGCTAATTTCAGGGATGTAACTAAGAATATAAAAAATAATTTGATTCAGTTGGATAAGAATTTGACTTTAAGATTTATTATTTGACTATTCTTAATTAAATCGGGGTCTTGAATTTGGCCTCAGGGTTTAGCGTCAAAAAATTATTTTTTCGGGTTTTTAGTAGTCAAAATGACACTAATTTTATTGAATTTATTCATTTGGATTTCTGAAAATTTACATTCAACTTTATGTACTCAAAAGTTTTGGACTAAAGATTTTTGTTCTTCAAAACGAAAAAAATTTGGCAATTTTTTTGGTTTTGCAGACAGAAAATATTTGTGACGCTTAGCGTCGACGCTAATTTCAGTGATATTATGAAGAATAGCAAATATGATTTTATTGATTCAGATAATATTTGTCTTCAAAATTTATTTTTTGGAAATTTTTAATTAAATCGGGCCTCTAAAGTTAGCGTCGATGTTCAGCGTCAAAAAAAATTATTTTTTGGGGTTTTTTGTAGTGAAAATGACACTAATTTTACTGAATTCATTCATTTGGACTTCTAAAAATTTATTTTTAACTGTTTGACCTCAAAACTTATTTGCTCAAAAGAATTGCTTTTGAAGTTAAAATCTTTAGAAAAAATTGTTGAATTTCTTAGAGACAAAGAAGAAAAAATCGTTTGAGGCTCAGCGTCGACGCTAAATTCAGAGACATTAGAGACAAAATATGATTAATTTTACTGCTTTTATTTCTATTCTTCAAAATCATTGCACTTGAAGTTAAAATCTTTTGAAAAAAAAATTGTTAAATTTTTTAAAGACAAAAAAAAATTGTTTGAGACTTAGCGTCGACGCTCATTTCAGGAACATGAAATACAGTAAATATCACTAAGTCCAGCTAAATATCACTAAGCTTTGATTTTTGTTCTTGAAAATCATTGCCTTTTGGAAACAAAATTATTACATTTTTTAAAGATAAAAGTAAAAAAAAATCTTAGCGTCGACGCTAAATTCGAGAGACACTTTAATAAAACAAAAATGAAAATAATAAAAAATTTTTCCAATAAAAATTATTTAGAAGTACAATAAAAATATAAGATATTAGGTCCGTCTTTGGCCAGGGAGCAAACGGTGGCTCTCTCTTCTCTCTCTCCTTCGGAAGCCGCACGGTCGATACTCCGGAAACGACGACATCTTCGTGGAAATTCGAGAGTAACGCCTCATCGGTACACGCACACCTGCTTAAAAAGTTTTGATCGTTCCTATATAATTTCCAACTCATTCCCTCAGTTCACTGTTGAGATATGCATATATATTATCGTAGGATAAAATCTATCACTTCTGGTAAAGTCGAATAGGGAAGGAGAAATGAGGGGGGGAAAGGTCTTTTTTATTTTTAATATATATAAATTTTTTTTTTGCACATGCCCGCTTTTTTTTTCTCTCTCTCTACCAATATAATCTGCTGCACGTTTCTCGTGCACGTACGTTCCCAGAATTTTCCGAGATTCGTAATTGATTTTTTACCAATTTCATTTTAGAGGAGAAAACTCGCCCCCGTTCTTTCACCCCTTTTCCACCCCCTCTCTTACTCTCTGTCTCTCTCTCTCTCCCTTGCCTCGTCGTGTATCCGCGTAAAATGTATTGTCCGCTCCCAGAGCCATTGAATCGCGAACCACGAATAAATCTCTTTTATCAACGAAAGAAGGGAATTAAAAAAATCCCTCCTTCTTTTCCATCCCTTGATTCTATGACCCCACTGTACCATTACCACACCACGAACCCTCCCCCCTATTACCCTTCGTCCAGTAGTCGTTAAAGTAGATTTATTCTAATATTGAGTCTGATGAATTATTTAGTCGTCTTATAGCATTTTTTTTTTATTTTATATTTTCGTTCAATTGTTTCATTTTTTTCCCTCGTTTCCACTTTATTTCGTTGAGCGAGAGCGCGCGGGGGTCATTGAACTCGAAATTTTTGTATTGCATTTTGTTTTTTTTTGTTTTTTATTTTTTTTGTGTTCGTTTTGTCTGGGACAATTCGAAATAGAGATTCACATTTGAATATATGGGGAAAAAATTGGATTTTTTTCTTATTCAGGAAAATATATTTATTTGTTTTTCATTTTTTTTTTTTTTGGTATATTTGGAAAGTAAAATCTGTAGTATTTGGAAATTGTGGTCGTATATAGGTTTTGCAATTTCCGGAGTAAATTTTACTATTTTGTTTAGAAGAAATAAAAATTTGTACATGTTATATGGCAAAATGTTTATTTCGGAAATATTTGTGTTATAAATATTGAGAGCAGAAAATTATGTGTGAAAATTTCAGATATTTTGCGTTATTTATAAAGTAAACTTTGTTAATATTTATAGTAAAAGTTGTACTATTTCTTTTTTTGGGTACGATTACATTGATTATTGATAGTATTCATTAGCAAATATTTACTATCGTCGATAGTATCTTACAATTTTTCTGCAGATATCAAATTGAGACGAAAAACGAATTAAAAGTGTTGCGAAGCAACATTTTGATTTGTTTTTCGTCTCAATTTGATATCTGCAGAAAAATTGTGCTGATATTGGGAATTACTACCGTTGATAGTATCTAGTATTAAAAATTACTACCGTCAATAGTAGCTATTCATAAAATAGCTATTTAAAACTATTATTTAAAACTACTATTTAAAACCACGCTAATTTGAAGCAACCATTAGAATTTATATTTTATTTTTGAACGTACCATTTCATGGAGCGACATTAATTATAGTAACAATTGTTTTTTACCATTGCACTGAAGTGCTAGCATCAGTATTTTTAGTGTCTGTTTGAATGAATTAAATTTTATTGAAAAAAAATTTAATTAAATTTAAATTAATGAAATTATCTTTAATTTATGTTAATTAATATTAAATTTGAAGAATCATAGGCTTCAATGTATCGACAGCACAGCTGCCCTAATACAGAAACCTGCTTAATTTGAAAAATATTTTCGAAATTAATTAATAATTTCAAAATTATCATAGAACTCAGAAAAAAACGGTAATTTTTGATATTTGTATTCCTTTCATTCGATTCATTTTAGTAGATTTTTTTTGTACTATATACGATTAAAAAAAGAGAGAAAAAGAACGACTAGTAAATGACTTGTATACACATGTAGGTATATATATGTATTCTTGGAAGCTCTCGCGGTAATGAATGATCTGTGTTGTATCGTAATCACCTGATGGCGGCAATCATTGAAATTGACAAATTAGTTAAACCACAATCGTTAAGCCGTTCACACCATGTGGTTAACACTGTATTTATTGCTGTCGTTATCTTTGTTTGTGGTAACGTAATCGACAAGCGCCTTAAGGTAATTAGAGTTATCTACTATGCCATCGTCCTTTAGTCAATGAATGATGACGTGCACAACTCTGATTGAAAGCTTATCACGCTAAGATTCCAGGTGTAGGTGTTTCTCTATTATTCCAAAGAAGCCAAAGCCAATTTCCTAACAATAACAATAAACTAATATTTTTTCTTTTTTGATTTTTTAATTTTATTCGAATTTTTCCCTTTAGCAATATTTGTTATTTTTCCTTAATTTTTATTCTTTACACTTATTTTAGAATTTATTTTTTCTTTAATTTTCATTCTTTTGTAAATTTTAATTTTAAAACTTAAACAGTAAATAATTTCTAAAGAGTTTTCTTTCCCCTACAGAAAAAAAGAGGAAAAAAAATATTCAGACAGGGAAATCAATAAGTCACAATGAATGATTTATTTTAAATGAAACAAATCTTTTGTTCGCGATGTAGGTAAAAAAAAGAAAAAGAGAATAAAAATAAAATGGCAGCATTAAGATATTTTTCTTGATAGTTTATTGATTTAGGAATGTTAAAGTTACGTGCGAATAAAAGGCGTAATGAAATTGGAAAGCGAAGTGACAAAAAGTCTAACCCGATTGTTGCAGGCAAATTACAGGACGTGAAATTAAACGTGATAGAAACACGAAATTGAAAGTAGAGTTGAAAATATCGTTTGCAGTATATTTGAAATACGCGAGGTTTCAATTATAAATCAAAACTTGAAGCAAAAATTAATATCCTATTCATAGAATATTAATCGGAAAAAAAATATTTCGTACATCTACTCATATTAGTCCCTTTGATTTTTCATATTTTTCTTATTCGCAAATAATAGAAATTATTTCGTGCCACAATTTTTTGTGTGTGATAAATTTTTCGTAAATATTTTAGCGTGCAAATAATTGATATAAAATTCTCAGGATCGAATATTAAAAATAAAGTCTCTAATATTATGGCTTTCTCTCTCTTGAATGACAAAAAACTTAAAATTCCACATCAGTCGGAGATGCCTGAGGCAAAAGTGCCGCTATGATTAATGTCGTTCGAAGTAAAAATGACCATCGACATTCGCAGCTACATAGCAAGCGTATTGACTGAAAATTGTTTATTTCGAGACAAAAAGTAAAATTTGCAATACGGTAAATATCTTTTAAAACCCTCAATTTTTGTATACGAGCGAGGAGAAAAATTTCCAAACATATAAAACTGTAAAAAGTTATTTTTAAATTTTAAATAAAAATTTTAGTCCAAAAAGGACTTAAAAAGAAGAAAAGAAAAGAAGAAAATAATTTTGGAATTTTCTAAAATGTTAAAAAAGTGATGTATTAATATATAATGTTGAGAAGAGAACAATGCGATATTATTATTGTTAATTCGTAGCGAATTCTTGAACGATTATTAAAAATGCGCATAAATCCAATTAAATTATTTTCTCCGAGATTGTTTTCGAGATTACCACGCGTTTGCAGTTTCCATCGCAAGACTGCAAAAAAACAAAGCTAGTTTAACGAGTTTTTACAATAGAGACTGCGGGGTTTGCATTGAATCGAAGTTTCGCAGTCCGGTGGGACTTTTTTTTTAACTAATGAAAGTATAGAGGATCTTCGCGACTATAACGAATCGAAAGCACACAACACATATCCACCATATAAACGATCTTCTTCTAAATCTAATTCCTTTAAACGACCCCATAATTCATAATTATATCGAGACGAAAGTCTCAAGTGACATGAGGTGCTTTATAATGCGTTAATTGCCCCTTTCTCACTCTTTTCTTCAAAACGTTTCTAACCTCATTTTTTAAAATCAACTTTTCTCTCATGCTCGCTCGTCGATTTAATGTTGGAAATCACTGTTAGGTTCCGAACATTAATTTAGTTGAGGTTTCATGTCGAGGTGGTAATCGGAAATCAGGTGTGGACTCATAAGATAAATTCAGTGTTGAATAGATGTTGATGTACACCTGATGTCGAAAATCAGAATCAGATCCAAGATGTAAATCTAATATTGGTTCAAGTTCGATTTAATGTTGTAAATCAGGTTTAGAATCTTGACATAAATACTGTAATCCCAACATCATTCAAAAATCGGTCCTATACCAATTTTATGTCCGAAGTTGAATCCGGAATCCGAACATGAATAGGTCCAGCATCGATTTAATGTCCGAAATGCAATTCAGAATCGAAACATGAATTCAGTATAGTATTAACAACATTATTCTGAAATAGGTCCTGTATCAATTTAATGTCCAAAATCAGTTATGGAATCCGAATATGAATTCAGTATAGTATTAACAAACATTATTCTGAAATAGGTCCAGCATTGATTTAATTTCCGAAATCAGTTCCGGAAGTCTAACGTAAATCCATTATTGTATTCCCAACATAATTTTAAAATCAGTCCTGCATTAATTTAATATCCGAAATCGGTTCTGGAATCCGAATATGAATCCAGAACATGATTATGTAATGGGTCCTATACGTCGATTTAGTCCGAAATCAAATCCGGAATTGAAACATGAATTCAAAACAGTAGTAACATCGTAATTTGAAGCATAAACTTGATTCACAATTTAAATCTAAAATCGGTCTTCAACATTAGAAATATTTCGCAGAATCCGCTAATTCCTAACAGTTAACAATTTTAATTAAAAATAAAACAGAACAATAACTAGCTTGCAGTTTAAAAAGAAAGGAGAATAAAGAAATATGGGCAATAAAATCGGAAAGAGAAAAAGAAAGAAAAAAGAAAACGTTTGTTTTTGATATATAAATAAATATCAGAAATATACTAAAAAGTAACTAGAGAGTTAGTTTCCTCTTATTTTATTTGTCATTATATTTGTGGAATGCCATTAAATAAAATTCAAAGTGGTTTATAAAAATTACTTTGAGTACTCGAGCCATACAACAGAGTCGACAGTTATACCAGCGATAGAGCTCGGCAATAGCTAAAAAACAATCTCTGAGAAGTCGAGCATTTCAAAACGGCGCGCTGAGGGTTCCGTGTTTCTAGCCATTCAACAAGGTTCAATTTGCTTCGTCATTTCGATTCGTTTTCTCTTCCATAGTCTCTCTTTCTCTCTGTTTGTATGTGTGTATCTGTATTGCAGAAAAAAGGGGTATAGCGTAGGTTTTTGTTGTTTAAAAAAAAAGAGAGAGAGAGAGAGAGAGAGAGAACAGGCAACAACCAAGAAACGATAGCAAAATCACAGAGGACGAGAAATTTTTGCACACTGAAATTGGATTGTTCGTGAAGAAAATTTTTATTCCACCTATAATATAAGATATAACTCGTCAAATATTATTGTCTTTAGATCATAAAATTCGTTGTTTCAAACTTGTTTTTCCAATTAAACGGCAAAAATATATATACTGACAATTTCATTGAATGAAATTCGTTTATAATATTGCCATTAAAGACTCTAGTTCTATCTTTCGTTTTTTTTTCCATCAATGTTCCATCGAGCAAACGATATCTTTTTTAGAAAAGAGAGAAAAAAAAGGTAAATTTTTTATCAGGCTCTCTTCGAGGAGAACATCGTTTCAATAAATTGGTCTCTCTCTCTCTTTCTCTCTCACTCTTTCTATCGCAAAATGTATTACTTTCCGGAGATATTGGCAGGTGCTATCTACATGCATCGAGCATTTCAAGTCTAAAACTCTAATCGAATATCAGAATTTCGTAAGTCATTTCTGTATTTTAAAGTTTCTTTTCATTTTCAATACAAGTGCTCGAATGTCTATTGAAGTATTTCGGAATAAATGGATTGCGATTTATGATAAAAATTCGTTGTTTGAATGTTGGGGAAAAATTGAATTAATGTTGAATCTAATGCTGTTTATTGTCACTATAGTATATAGGAAGGAGTTGTTTACACAATTGAAAGTCGGTATTAATTATAGTAATAACTACCATTCAATTATTATATTCTTTTTATCGTAAATTTTCCTGATTATTGTAAGTTTGATCATGAAATAAAAAGTTGCTGGAAATCGCAAAGTCTCAATTGAAGAAAGTCGAAGCAAACAGGATTATAATCATCAAAATCAATTTATATTCTTCTTGAATAGAGGTGTGTATGTGTGGCTAGTCATGAAGTCGGAAACGATAGGTGAGCAACTTACATAGCTGCCTCCCCCCTCTTGCCCCCCTCTCTCCCAAACCACTCGTCGATGCTCTCTACTACTACTACTACTACCCCCTTTCTTCCACCCTTCTTTACGGTGCACCAACCCCTTTACAACACTTACGACTGCTTTTATCGTACTTTTGTGTACTTCTCTTAACCGGAAAATCCTGTAACAAGTCAGAGAAATCCCCACCGAAAAAAAATTTGTCCCACTATAGACAATTCAAAAAAATTTAAAGAAAATACATAGTTTTAAACATTTTTTTTTAATTGTCCTGGAATTATTTTTTTAGGGTAATTTTTTAACAATATTTTAATTTCTATTTTTTTAACAAATAGGAAGAATGCAAAAAAAATCGTTCTCTAAATAAATACGTGGTTAGTTAGTTCAGAAGGATACTTTCGGAGAATATTATCAAGGTCAAAAAGAAAAGAAATTAGATAGGGGAAAGTTTTTTTTTTTCTGAAAATGCAATAAAACGATGTGAATTTAAAATTGGATGTTTAATTTTAAATCAATGAATAAATTATAGAGAACATTTTCTTTATGAAAAAGAAAGAATGAAAAAAAAGAAAGAAATTCAAAATCTAAGGGTAAAAGGAATATAATTAAATAGTTAATTTAAAATAAGTTAACACACTCTCAGGTTCGCATTTACATTTACGAGCTTGTATATCGATCGTATATATTTAGTCTCTTTTGGAACTCTTTTGTGTTAGCAATTTTACTCTCGCTTTAATTATAGATACATATATATATACATACATACTGTGTGAGTTTTTTTTCAACAAAAAACAAAAAGTTGTAAATTATTATTTGTGAGAAGAATTGACTTTGAGACTCTTTTTTTTAATTAGAATATACAAATAAGTTTATCGCGTTTGAAATTTTCTAAAAAAAAGAAAATTTACAAGAAAATGTTCTTTGTTTGTATAGAATTGACAAAAGAAACGAAGAGAAATAATAATCAATAAAATGTTAATGTAATTTCATTAAAGTTAAACATCCAATAAAGACTGGTAATTGCTTATTTAGCATCTACACAAAGTACCTTGTTCCTTATAGACGGAGAGCTAGCTACATAAAAATGCATGTTATAAGGTACATGAAAAATTAATATTTAGATAGGTTCCATTTGAGTCCCTAAGTACCGAATGCGAAGTCTGCCTGCGCGTTCTGGAAGATTAAGCCCGCGAATTGACGGTCGAAAATGATAAATTTGATAAGGAAAACATGTGATAAAGGTCATGGATAAAAGTTATAAAATTTAAAAGTATTTATCACCAGTAAGCTTATAAAATTTTGGCAGACAATTTTTTGGACGACAAAGTATTGGCAGACAGTGTCAAAGTTGCGTAATCCGTAGTGAAAAAAAGATCATAAGAGTCATGGCTAAAAATTAATGGAAATAGTTAATGAACTCTTATGGAAGCTATATGTCAAGTGGCAGACAAAAATTCGGATGATAACATCGAGGCAGACAACGATAAAAAGCGCGGTTCCCATGCGATTTCGCTGATTTCGCGCTATTTGCACTAAATAGTTAATTTTTGAAAAATGTGAAATTTTTTTGGGCTACATTAATTTTTAAACATAATTTAATGATTTTATAAACTTTTGAATGAATATGATTTATTTTAAATTAAATTTTTTATAAAAATAAAAAAAATAAAAATTGAAAATGTGATTTTTGTATAGAATTATTAATTTTTTTAATAAATAGATAATAGATTGAAACTTCTGAGAAAAATGTATCCTAATTTAAAAAAAGAAAGAGCAAAATCGGTCAGTTGGTTTAAAAGTTAGAGCAACTTTTCAGAATTTGAAAAGTTGGTATCAATTCTGGCGTGAGCGATTGCTGCCGCGTGTCGCTGGATTCCCCCACTCTGCCCACCTAAGGAAGGTAAAATCTCGCACTCACTTTTACCTCTATTTTAAACAACTAAATAGTGCAGTATGGATTCCATAATTTTTTTGGTAATAGTGTTGTTAAGAATCTTTATATTTGTATAAAAAAAATTGTAAAATGTTAATAAATAAAATGTCACGATTAGAAATATTTAAAAAAAATTATTTCCCCCCCCCCCTTGGAGTTAGGTGCAATTTTTTTCTTTTAAAATTTCAAAAAAATATGTTTAATTAAATTACTTTTTTTCCCGATATTATGAAACAAAAATTGGCTGAGATACGCTTAATTGTTTATAGTGGGAAATATTACCTCTTTTCTGCAACTATTTTTATGCAAATAAACAAGAAAAATCATTTAGTGTGTATATGTAAAGGATAGATCTCATCTTCGCAAGTGAAACGATATTTTGAAAAATGTGATTTTTTGAGTTTCCTTCATTTTTCATACATAAAAAGAAACATTGTTTTTAGTAAACAAATGGATTTATTTAAAAACTATTTATCCCATTGGGCTCAAATTTGATACACTCTTTAAAGGTATCAAGGGCAATACTTTCTGTCAGTTTAAAAGTCATCTCATTAAAATTAAACAAATTATTAAACAATTAAGAAATTGCAATTTTTATCTGTTTAAATTAATTTTCTCATGAACAAATAATTGAAAATTTTTTGCGACCTATCATTTTATATGTCTTTTTAAGCTCTATCTCATTAAAATTAAACAAATTATTAAACAATTAAGAAATACAGTTAATAGTGATTTTGAGAATATAAGGAGTGTCATATGTGATTTATTAATTTCACTCTACAATAGTGTTTTGTATTCGGTAAATTTATACATACAATGTTAACTTTTTGAAGTAAATTTACTAAATTAATTTACTTAATTATTAAATACTAATTTTTATTTCGCCAAATAATATTTACCTCAATGTTTATAATAAATTTTCTACGAAAGACTGTAATAATAATATAATTATGCACACTTAACCTTAAATTATAAGTTTTATATTATACTTTCCTGATAATATGAACTTATCAATTAATAGCATAAATTTTTTAATTGTATAAAATAGAATCTTATGCTTCATTATTTACATCTGATTCAATTTCCTCCACATCTTCTTCACTGTCGCACTCGATATCATCCTCAGATTCGATTTCATTTATGTCAGCTGAAAAATGAAAACAATTAATAACTCATACTTTTAATAAATAAAATTGTCAGTGTATGTATAAAGATTTGTACCTTCAGACTCTTCTTGATTGGATTGATTAATTTAAACAGATAAAAATTGCAATTTCTTAATTGTTTAATAATTTGTTTAATTTTAATGAGATGACTTTTAAACTGACAGAAAGTATTGCCCTTGATACCTTTAAAGAGTGTATCAAATTTGAGCCCAATGGGATAAATAGTTTTTAAATAAATCCATTTGTTTACTAAAAACAATGTTTCTTTTTATGTATGAAAAATGAAGGAAACTCAAAAAATCACATTTTTCAAAATATCGTTTCACTTGCGAAGATGAGATCTATCCTTTACATATACACACTAAATGATTTTTCTTGTTTATTTGCATAAAAATAGTTGCAGAAAAGAGGTAATATTTCCCACTATAAACAATTAAGCGTATCTCAGCCAATTTTTGTTTCATAATATCGGGAAAAAAAGTAATTTAATTAAACATATTTTTTTGAAATTTTAAAAGAAAAAAATTGCACCTAACTCCAAGGGGGGGGGAAATAATTTTTTTTAAATATTTCTAATCGTGACATTTTATTTATTAACATTTTACAATTTTTTTTATACAAATATAAAGATTCTTAACAACACTATTACCAAAAAAATTATGGAATCCATACTGCACTATTTAGTTGTTTAAAATAGAGGTAAAAGTGAGTGCGAGATTTCACCTTCCTTAGGTGGGCAGAGTGGGGGAATCCAGCGACACGCGGCAGCAATCGCTCACGCCAGAATTGATACCAACTTTTCAAATTCTGAAAAGTTGCTCTAACTTTTAAACCAACTGACCGATTTTGCTCTTTCTTTTTTTAAATTAGGATACATTTTTCTCAGAAGTTTCAATCTATTATCTATTTATTAAAAAAATTAATAATTCTATACAAAAATCACATTTTCAATTTTTATTTTTTTTATTTTTATAAAAAATTTAATTTAAAATAAATCATATTCATTCAAAAGTTTATAAAATCATTAAATTATGTTTAAAAATTAATGTAGCCCAAAAAAATTTCACATTTTTCAAAAATTAACTATTTAGTGCAAATAGCGCGAAATCAGCGAAATCGCATGGGAACCGCGCTTTTTATCGTTGTCTGCCTCGATGTTATCATCCGAATTTTTGTCTGCCACTTGACATATAGCTTCCATAAGAGTTCATTAACTATTTCCATTAATTTTTAGCCATGACTCTTATGATCTTTTTTTCACTACGGATTACGCAACTTTGACACTGTCTGCCAATACTTTGTCGTCCAAAAAATTGTCTGCCAAAATTTTATAAGCTTACTGGTGATAAATACTTTTAAATTTTATAACTTTTATCCATGACCTTTATCACATGTTTTCCTTATCAAATTTATCATTTTCGACCGTCAATTCGCGGGCTTAATCTTCCAGAACGCGCAGGCAGACTTCGCATTCGGTACTCAGGGACTCAAATGGAACCTATCTAAATATTAATTTTTCATGTACCTTATAACATGCATTTTTATGTAGCCAGCTCTTAGACTATTAGTGCACCAAGTGTACACCACTTCTTCCCTTTGAAACAATTTCAAACTATATACACAACATTATCATGGTGGAAAGGAGGGAAGAAAGGAAGGGGAGAATCTATAACTAGTGAAATTGGTTTGACTTTATAAACTTTTAAATTAAAAAAAAAAAGAGGATCAAAGCTTCTTTAAAATCAAGGGAACTTTCATCACAAAAAAAAAAATAATTCACGAATTTTTGATGCAGTAGAGTTCGAAAGAAAAGAACAAAAAAAGTTATAATCAAAGAATAACAAAAAAAAAGAAATAGAAGATAAAAAAAATAATGAAAATATAAAACAATAGCAAAAAAATGGAAATAATAAAAAAGAAATAATAATAATAAAGCAAAACGGTTTTCGAAATTTATTGCTTCCAAGAAATTTAAATATTCCTTCGGTCAATATTTGTTTAGAAATTCAAGCATATTCATTATCCCTTCTAAGAATGTCGCGCTTAGCGAAATATTTCTTTAGGAAAAAGGAAAAGAAAATTGCTGGCGAACATGAAATTGGATTTTTTTTAAGAGAAAAAAAACTCTGAAGTGAATAATTGTTATTATAAAAGATATAATTAATAATTGTATAATTTTTACAGTTAATTTTAATTACGTTATGATTAAATTTTAACAAAAAGACATAAAGTAATTTTTACTATACTATTTTAGTAAAAACTCAAAATGTTCCTAATTTTTTTCTCATTTCTGTCAATTTTTACCACTTGTATAATAAATTTTACTATTTTTCATGAAATTTACAACAGAAAAAAGTTTTTGTTATCGTTTAAATCAAAGAAATTTTTTTTTGAATCAAGAAAAAACCTCTTTTTTTAAATGAGTCTAAAAACCGATTTCTTTGAATTAACACAATCTTTTTTCTTGGTAAAAATCTGTAAATGATATAATTAATATCTGTGTAATTTTCACTGTTAAATTTTAATTACCCTATGATTAAATTGTACTAAAAACACAAAGTAATTTTTGCCATACTATTTTTTTTGTCAATTTTTACCGCACTTGTAGAATAAATTTGACTATTTTTGATGAAATTTACACTAGAAAAAATTTTGTTGACGTAAAGAAATCATTTTTTTGTTGACTTGCTTCTTTGACTAAAAAAATTAATTCTTCCTTAATTCAAAGAAAATTTATTTGAATCAAAAAAAAATTATTTGAGGCAAAAAAAATTTATTTGAGTAAAAAAAGATTTAGTTGATTCAAAATATTTTTATTTGCATCAAAAAAATTATTTCAAAGAAATTGTTTCCAAGAAATTTTTCTTTTTAAATTAAAGAATTTTTTCATGATGCGATGAAAAGTTCTGTAAATTAAAAAGAACAAATTTCTTGGATATTCAAAGAAAATTTGTTTAAATTAAAGAAATTTTCTTTGAATCAAAAAAAACCTCTTTTTGTTTGAAAGAAAAAATTTATTTTTGAATTAAATAAAATAAGTCTAAGAAACTGATTTCTTTTAATTAACAAAATCTTTTTTTTTTGTGCAGGTAATTTTTCTTTAGTTCAAAGAAAATTTATTTGAGTCAAAAATTATAGAATAATTAAATTATGTTATAAGTATTTCTTTTTCATTTAGAAACATTTAAAGTTTTAGGTTCAACGCACAGCGTCGAAAACAATTTTTTTTTCGAGAAATCGAATAAAAAGTTCAATATTTTAAATGAAGAAAGTGCTCTGAACATTCTTCTAACTCAGGAACATAAATTTTTTTTCTTTTTTCTTTAAAAAAAAAATCCAATTTCATGTTCGCGAGTAATTTTCTTCGTTCCTCTTTTCTGAATAAATATAAAATTTTTGACTTCAGCAAAAGAATTAATATCGGTTAGTTTGAAACAAAATATTCCTGTTTTTGTGCGAGAAGCTTAAAAAAAGAGAAAATTTTCCTCTCGCAAAATGAAATTACTTTTTCGTTGGTGATATCGATATTAAAAAAAATTTCGAGATTGCTAGACGATGACGCACCTTATGCATATATATATATATATATATGTTCATATAATATAAGCACACTTGTATATATGTATATATATATAAAAATTCGCAATTGAGTTGGACAAAAACGAAAACTCATTTACCTTAAGTGCTCTATTGATTTCCCTTACATTATGATTTATATCTTCCTCGACAAAAAGTATTTTTTACCTCGTTATAAACGAAGAAGAAGTAGTGCACGTAGAATGTAATAAAATTGATTTTTTACGCTCTTACGCTTTATAGAAGCGGAAACATTAATTAGAAATAGCAAGTTTATAGACTCACGGGGTACATGGGGGAGAATTATACAGTGCTAGATTTAATTATAGTTCATTACTCGCTTGAGAATTTTTAAATGCGCTTACATATTTAAATGATCCCAATTAAGAAATAGGCCTTCTATATATATATATATATTTAGTATTTAAATAACAAATTTCTGTATGAGCGCACTCTTTAAATTTACTTTTTCTTGAAAGTTTAATTTTTGATATTCTAAAAACTTGGATGAAATTATTATTTCTGTTTGCAATTAAACAGAATGTGTAGTAATTTTCCTTGTGTTTTATAATCTCTATTTATTAATCTTGAGAGGGCCGGGGTGGCTACTATAGTGGCCACCATTTATTTTGATGATTCAAAATTGAAAATTAGCCTAATCCTAATCCTTAGAAAAATCCTGTGGGGCTAAAATTCGGTTAAAAATGGTTCTAAATACTCTTCTTACAGTTTTTTTTAAGGATGTTGTAAATTGGGACAAGAAACGTTTCAAAACGTTGCATCGCAAAAATTTCGATACGCTTTTTGTCTCAATTTGATGTTCGTACAAAAACTGTGAGGCTAAAATTCGGTTAAAATGGTTCCAACCGCACTCTTCTTACAACTTTTCTAAGGATACCGTAAATTGGGATAAAAAACGTATCAAAATTTTCGCGATGCAAAAATTTTGATTTGTTTTTTGTCCCAATTTACGATATCCTTAGAAAAACTGTGCCTCTAGACATTTTAAATCAAAATTGAACCGAACATAAGAATTATTTTTTTACTGTTTATAGTTGTAAAATGTCTAGAATTTTAATTTGGGAAATCAAGAAAGAAAGAATTCTTTTTAAATTGACTTTATAATAAAAGAAAGAGAGAGAGAAGGAAGAAGACATTGGAGTGATATTGAATTTTCAATAGCGTGTCAACGAAAGCGGAAGTATTGTATATATGTGTATAAAATGTATTTATATGTTGAGAAGTAATGCATTGGTTATTGCAATCGAATGCATTATGCTCAGTATAGTCATATACCGACGATCTAAGGTTCCTGACCGATGCCAACGAGCAATCGCAACGTTCGAAACCGTAGTCGTGGTATAAATTATAACTAGACTAGCAAGAGGTATGCTCTATAGTACGATGATAGCGTCTCTAAGCCTCTTCAAAGCAACTTTGCTGTATACCAAATTAGTTTAAAGAATCCCTTTCACGGAAATATAGATATAGAGAGGCATTACTTGAAACTATTGCTTATGACCTCTCGAAAGAATTTTCCCCAAGCTGCCACAACATTCAGCACCATTACTTTCGCAAAAGAAATTTTAAAATCAATTTTGCTCCCTGTGACCCCCCCAGAATACATTCTTTTGTTTTTTCTACCATTATAAATAAACGGAAATTATTTTCCAATGCTGTATCTGTACTTTTTTTTTATTCAGAATTTCTACAACAATTCAAAATCTGTACTCGGAATCTGTACTCGAATCTGTACTAGAAATGTTTCTAAAAACGTTCTTTCTGAAATGTTTTTCAAATACGGTTAGTGTTATTACTTTACTATCGGTTTGAAGTTTCGGAAGAATTTTGATTTTGAATCAGTGAATTGGAAATTTTTCTTTTTAGGATTTTGTTTAATTGAAAATAGAAAGTTTCTGCTAGGGAGTATAGAGAAATTTTTTTCTTCTTGCTTTCTTTACTAATATAGTTCGCAATTTCGTGGTGGCCTTTCGGTCACAACGCTTTTCTTTATTAATGCTAAAATTAATCTAAAAGGCGTTTAGGAATTATATTATTAGTAGAATATTATTTTCATTATTAAGGATGGTGGCTAACAATAATTATTAGGTAACTTCGTATATTCTGTTCCGATTCGGACAGACTTATGGTTGTGGAAAAATGAAAAATGCAAATGCTTCTTCTTTATATTTGATAATTGCAGTTGCACACAAGTTTATCCCAAATAACTGTGTATTTGTGTGCGCCAAGTAGATTTTTGGTAATAGAATTTATTTCAATCGCTTTTTAGCAGAAAAAGTAATTTGTTTCCATAACTTATATTGAAAGTTCTCGATATTATTTGTGGTAAATATGATAATGTATATCCTCACTGTATATTCTGACTTAATTACGAAAAGCAGGAAACAAAAATTAAAAATCTGCCAATGAGAATCAAAAGTAATGTTTATACATAAGTTTCTCATCATTTGACAGATGGTACAAATTTTTTTTCGATTCAAAATCAAAGTCAGGGATTTTTATTAAAAGTACTGGAAAAAATTATATTTTTAGAATTTATAAGAAAATTCAGAATTTTGGTGTTTTTTCTTTGTTTGCCTCATAAACTCTCGTCAAAATTTCAATTATCTTTATAAATAATAAAATTCTTCTCCAAAATTCAATTATTTTAAAAAAATTTTATAAAATTCTTGGCAAAAATTTCAAAACTTTCCTCATTTCAATTATTTTCAATATATAAAATATATAATATATATATAAATAATAATAAATATATAAAAATTTCATAGAAATTCAAATACATACCAATTTTTTATATATTTTTTCGCACTAATTCAATAATTTCTTATTTTTTAATGAAGTTTCTCCAAAGAATTGAAATACATTCAGAGAATTGAAAAAAATTTAAAATAGTTCTGAGAAATTCAATTATTTCAAAAAAAATTTAAATAAAATTCTTTTCAAAATTCTATTATTTGAAAAAAAATTTGGACAAAACTGTTTACAAGATTTAGTTAATAAATCTTGCAATTTTAATAAAATTTTCCTATACAATTAAATTATTTTCAATACAATTCTTCTTGAGAATTCAATTATTTTTACAAATAATACATTTTTTATGCTAATTAAATTATTTAAAAAAAATGTGAATAAAATTCTTTGCTAGAAATCAATTATTTTTATAAATAATAGAATTGTTCTTGAGAATTCAATTATTGAAAAAAAATTGGATAAAATGCTTTATAAATTTGAAAAATTATAATAAAATTGGTCGTAGAATAAAATTATTTTTGTAAAATATAACATTCTTCCTAGGAATACAATTATTGTTAAAAATATTTGTAAGAATCTTCAAAAGAAATCAATTACTTTCGTAAAAAATAAAATTCTTCAAAAGAATTCAATTATTTAAGAAATTTTAATAAAATTCTTCTGAAGAATTCAATTTTTTTTAAAAATAAACATTTTCACAGAAATTGAATTATTTAAAAAAGAATTTTTTAAAATTCTTTGTCAGATTTCAATTATTTTCAATTTTCTTCCATGAAATTTAATTTTTTTTCGAAAAATTTTTAAAAATTCTGAGAAATTCAATTATTTGAAAAAATTTGAATACAATTCTTCACAAGAAATTAATTATTTTTATGAATAATAATATTTTTCTCCGGAATTCAATTCTTTAAACAATTTTTTAATAAAATTCATTGCAAGAATTCAATTATTTTTATAAATAACAAAACTTATTGCAGAATTTCAATTATCTTTTTATACAATTTTAAATAAAATGATATAAAATTGAATTTATTCTTAAATTTTTTTAAAAATTCTCCGAAAGAATTCAATTATTTTGTTAAATTTTGATAAAATTCTTTATAAAAATTCAATTCTTCAATAAAATATTTAATTTTTGTATTTAAGTAATTGAATTCTCGAAAAATTTATTTAAGAAAATGAATTTCAGGTAAAATTTTAGATAATAATTGAATATTAGAAGAGTTATTGTGTGAATTTTGAGAAATAATTGAATTTTGAAAAGGGTTCAAATTAAAATCTTTGAAAATTGGAATTTATATGTAGTTGAAATATTCTTATGATATAAAATAATGATTTTATCACTCTGTCATCTTAAATTTATTGTAAAACATGAGGAAATCGACCTCTCCGAGTCTTCGACTCGGAATGATCAAATTCTTCATGTTTTATAATAATATTCTCATAAGTTATTGAATTTAAGAATCTTACTTCCTATAGAAAAATAATAATGTAGTGAAATAAATTCTGCAACTTGTGTTATAACAAATTTTTTTTGTACTTATTGTGAAAGTATTGTTAAACCTCGAATTGTGCCAATATTTAGCATCTGTTAAAACTAATTAGTAGCTATTTTCAGAATATCAAGTTTTGTTAAATATTAATCTTTTTGCTCCAAGTAAAATTATTTTTTTTTTGTTAGCTTACTATTCAAATCGTCTTGATTCAATAGCATAATTTTAGGTTCGACATCTTAGCTTATAATACTGTATTATAAGCTTATAATACTCTATAGTATTTTACAGTATTTAATACTACTTTATACTACTTAATACTACTTAATACTACTTTATACACTGCAAAAAGAAGCATCTTAAAACATACATTGTAATCACTTTTAAGATACTTAAAACATCTTATTTTTCGATCCTCCATCTTAAATATCAATGCACACTTTTCTGGATAGTATCAAACTGATTCTAAAGTGGATCAAAATTGATGCCAAAAATTTGGAATAATTTTTTATTTGATCCACATTTTTGGTATCAATTCGTTGCAATTTGATACTTTTATGCTCGCTTTTAAGTTAACAGTGTGCATTTTTGTTTTTGATAACTTTGCATTTTTTTCGAAGTGACAACAATAGTATCTTAAAAGATGCGTTCTTTTTACACTTTAGGACTTAATACTGCTTTACCAGTACTATATAGTACTTTATAATGCTGTACAATAAAGCAAAGTATACATTTAAAGGATATACATTCATTTCATTACAAAAGGTTTATACCCTTTGAATATAACTTACACCATCTCCCAAGATATTTATATTCAAGAGCGCAATTTTTTATTCTCTGTATATTACCAGTTTTGAACGAATATTAAAAAATAAATTTATTTTTCCATATTATCTGATAATCAAAAAGAGAGAGAGAGAGAGAGTGTGATGGTGCAAAAGGAAAAAAGAAACAAAGGTTAAAATACATGACCCATTATTATTATTTTTTAAAAAAAATGTTTATTTCAAAAATTGGACTTTGATCAGGAGAAAATATGTCGCCATATACTTTGCACTTCTTTTATCCATCTCGCATTTCCTTTGTTAAATATATACATATAGAATGAGAGAGAGAAAGAGATACATGTAGTGTTGTCACCACAGCCAAATAAAGTTAGATCGATATATGCATATCATGTGTGTAGAGGCTAACTCTTTGCAATCGCTCTGACATGGTATTCTCGCATTGACTGTACTAGAAGCAGAGCTTCGTTTACACAGTGCTGGGTCAAGGATCTCTGAAGCCTGATACTAACCATTGAAGCGCATTTTCTTCCAATTTTTTATATTCTTCTATTAAAATCAAAACGCATTGGCATTAAAAAAAAATTACAATCTTCTCAGTTACGGAAAATATATAAATTCGCTCCGTTTACTGTGATTTGTTTTTTGTAATATAATTTTTTTTTTTTTATTAAAAAAAAAGAAAGCTCGTCGCAAAAAAAAGCAAGGCTTTTGTGTCATCGTCACTTTGGGTCGGAAAATATTTGTTGTGATCGACCAAGTGAAATCAAAAGCAGCCTATGGTTTGCGGTTAAGTGCTTTTTCCTTTATGATGCAAAAAAACGAAATAAAAAATAAAAATACTTTTGTCTCAAAAACTAATTTCCTTGTTAGGCTATATAGTGCTTCCGCTCACTGCATTTTTATCATACACTATACCTATAAGTTTCGTTCTCATAATTTTCGCCGAGAAGATGTCTTTATTGCGCAGTTGTATCACAAATTTTTATCGCTTGCTAATTACTCTCTCTATAAAAATAATAATAAAAATAATAATAATAAAAATAATAATAATAATAATAATAGTAATAATAGTAATAATAATAATAAAAAAGTAAAAAGTACTATAATAATAATAAATTAAAGCAATATCATTTAGAAAAATAATTTCATTCTTCGAGAGACTCATACATTATTATGGATAAAAATTGTTCCTTTCTTCATTCATCCATTGGAATTAATTAATAATTAAAGGGCTGCGCTGCGCCGATCATTTGTTGCTTTTGTGCCACGCTGCCGCAGGCGTCTTGATAACAATAAAAAAAATATTTTTTTTTATTAGCGCCGCCAAAAAACAGCTCGTCAAAAAGCATTAGACGCAAAATGCTTGTAATAATTTTTTTTTTCCATCTTTGAAATGGTTTATAATGAATTTTCGAAACGGACGGGGGGAAATAGCCGAAAGGCTCTAATTATTAATTGTAGTTTTTTATGAGAATAATTTTTTTTTATTATTAAAATTACAATGAACTCGAGTAGAAAGACTTTTCAAATAAAAAAAAAAAAAAAGGAAAAAAAAAATATGCACGTCTCTCGCGCTGCGGCCTTTTCCATCCTTCTCGAGTACAATGACCCTTCTCCCTCCAAATAAAACATTTGTATCTACGTCTGCGGCTAATCGCATTAAAAATATTAATCTTTTTTGGATTCTTCATTTTTTTGGAGGGGAAAAAACATTTTCGTTTTCTTCAGTGCGTCTTTCGTTTTGTTATTTTAATATGTGGTTGTAAACATGATGACAGTGTAGAATTTGCTAACGTGAGTTTTAGAGCGAATATTGTTGAGGTCATGAGTAGTTAATAGGTGTTAATTGTAATAATTATAAAAATATAATTATGTATAATATTTGAAAGTTTATAATTGCAACAATATTTAGAATTATATAATTTAAATAATAATCGTATTATATGATTATAATAATATTCACAATTATGTAATTTTAATAATAATATTCATAATTATAAGATTATAATAATATTTATAGCACTGTAAACAGAATTATAATTACTAGTTATTTTAGAATAATTATTAATAATTTTTACTGCATTTTTCATGATAATCCATTAATATTTTTTTAGAATTATATTAATTAGGGGAATGTAGTCAAGGTTGGTCTACTGTCTAGGTAGGCCACTCGCGTTTTTTTGTCAAGTTCACTAGCGCCACCTACGCGCATATTTGTCGAAGCTTGTCTTAGTGAAACCTAACTTTTTGTTCAATTACATTTTCGGAGGATCGAAAATTGTGTTTTCTGTGACGTCGGTACAAAAAAAGCTCAAAAAAAGTTTTGTGCATAATGTGAAAAACCATTAATAAAAGATAAAAAACAAATTGAATCGTCAAGGCAAGTGTGCAGAAAATTTGTGGGACTCATGGTTGAAAGAAAAACAAAGTAAAAAATCGAATCCCGAAACGTATATCTTTATGGTTATAACAATTCGGTAATGTTACTTACTGTCAAGGTCGGCCACTATGTGTTTAAAATGCGCAAAGATGAGGACGAGCTACTTCATTTGCAAAAACTGCAATTCTGTATAACTCATAATATAATTGATCATCTTATTAATATTTTTATTTAATTTTATTTATATTTTAGTGCAAAATTTTTTTTTATTTATATTTATTTTTTTATATTGTTTATTGTTATTATTTTGTTATTTCATTAAGTTACAAACTGTAAACAATAAAGAATCAATTTTCCGTAACTCCAAACATGTTATTTTATTTTTTAAAGATTAATGCCCTTTGAATTTTAAACATGGCCGACCTTGACTGTAATGGCCAACCTGGACTACAAAATTTTTTTTTTTAAATCTTTATAACTTTTTCATTTTTAAACCTGTCAATTTACTTTGTACAGAAAAAATGTTCCTATTAAACAGGACTTTCCAACCATATACTTCAATTGTCCAAATTCATTTTTAAAAAAAAGTTATAAACAAAAGTCAAAAAGGTGGCCGACCTAGACTATGTTCCCCTACTATTGACTATTGACAATTATATAATTATCTTATTATATCATAATTATAATAATATGTTAATTAATATTAAATTAATATCAAATAATATTTTTATTAATTATTAAAATGAATAATTAATTTAATTTTCATTTTAATTAAATTTTAAATTAAATGATAATAATTTTATAGTTCAATAAGAGTAGCAGTTGATAATTTAAATTTCAAAGCAATCTTAATGACTAATTTAATAATTTTTAATTATGATATGATAGTAAATTGCAATGATTAATAGTACTATAATTATTACTATTTTTAATTACTTTATACCATTATTATATTAATATTATATCATAATTATAATATTTTAATTGTAAACTCTCTTCATTTGAAACAGTTAAAAATCGTGGTTTTAACTGACAATCAGTGACTGACTTTTTGCTTCTAAATCAGTTATTTTTAACTGATTCAAATTTAGAGAGAAGTATACTGAGAATAGTAATTTACGATTAAAAATTATAATGAATTGTAATTATTAATTTACAGTGTAATGAATTATAATTATTATTTATTATGTACTGAAGTATAATAATTATTCTGTAATGGTACTAAAGTATAGGTAATAAATTACTAATTATTATAAATTATAACTAATAATTACTAATTTTCATATTATAACCATTAATATCGTAAATTACTTTTTACCATTATTACAATATTATAAGAATTATAATAATTATTATACACGGAAAGAAAAAGTCCGTCAACCATTAATGGATTAGTATATTACTTTGAGACGGGACACTTTTTCCGTTGATGGTTACTTAACTTTACTTAACGATTGAAAACGAGTCATGGATTGATTAGAATGCCAGTATGTGACCAATTGTTTTAGATTTAATGCTGAATTGTTATCAATGGCTGTTTGAATGTTTACGAATCATTAGTGAAAGTTTGTGAAACGTTAGTTGACTCGTATTCTAAATCGGCGCTCTTCACTAGCGCATTGTTGCGCAGTGTACCGATGCGCATTTCTTCCGGTTTCTCTATAGTCCATGTGTTTTTGCTGTCTGCTATACATATCCCTATATACTATTATGTGTAATGTGAATATTTAACTTAACTAATAATTTGCAGTTGAATTGCGTCTAGAAATTGACCTCGATGAAAATATATTTTCTTTTATATTTCTCGCTAATTAAAAAGTAGTTATTAGTGCAAAATCATTTCTCACAAGTTGTGAAAAATTTTGTTATTTGGTATATAAGAACAGTTCGCTTCTAAACTTAAAGTGTTATAAGTGTGCGTTTCTACGTGTAGTTATTATAAGTGCGAAAATGTGTTGGAAAATGTGTTGGTCTAAAGCGTCTAAGAGTGTAAATAAAATATCGGAACTGTGCAACGAAAAAAATGTGTTCATTCTGTACCAAATAGTGTCTAAAATTAGGGATAATTCTGAAAGAAGTTGAATTTTTTGAATGCTTTTGATAGTCATAGAAAATTTAATAGACAGTTTTCTAAATTTTAGTGAACGAGTTTTATATATTGATGACAGTTTTCTAAATTTTAGCAAGCAACTCGTCACTGATTGTGACTTAAAGTATGTTATCCATTCAATGATTTTGTGTCCCGTCTCAAAGTAATATACTAGTCTATTAATGATTGACGGACTTTTTCTTTCCGTGTAATATTTTAATTCTATTTTTTGGATGAGAATAGTATTTAATAATTAAAAATTATAATGAATTGCAATTATTAATCTATATTGTAATGAATTACAATTATAATTAAGATATAATTTAGTAACTATTATTATACTAAAGTTTAATAAACTACTAATTATTATAATTAATAATTACTAATTGCTTTTACTAATAATTACTAATTATTTCTAAAACTGACTAATTATTGCAAATAATGATCAAGTTTCACTAATAATTACTAATTATTATTAGTAATTAGTAATTATTAGTAACACTTAGTAATTATTATTACTAATAATTATTAAATATTACACCGTAACTAAAAATATCGTTAATTACTATTTTCTATTATCACTCTTTTAATTGAAATTAGTAAAAATGTTTAGGTACTAATTTGAAGTAGTGACTGATTTTTTGCTTTGAATTAGTAAATTTTATTAATAAGTTGGTAGAAATTACTATTTATTAGTAAAATTTTGTAACTTTTTGTTTTTAAATTATTAAATTTTACTAATAAATTAGTAGCAATTAATATTTATTAGTAAACTTTACTAAAAAATCAGTAGAAATTACTATTTATTAGTAAATTTTACTCCAAAATTAGTAGAAACTATGATTTATTAGTAAATTTTACTAAAAAAATTAGTAGAATTTACTTTTTATTAATAAAAAAAACTTACTAATAAATTAGTAGAAATTACTATTTATTAGTAAAATTTTGTATCTTTTTGCTTTTAAATTGGTAAACTTTACTAATAAATTAGTAGAAATTACTATTTATTAGTAAAAAATTTACTAATAAATTAGTATAAATTACTATTTATTAATAAAAGAAATTACGAATAAATTTGTAGAAATTGCTATTTATTAGTAAAAAAAAATTTACTAATGAATTAGTAGAAATTACTATTTATTAGTAAAAAAAAAATTTCAAAAGCAAAAAATCAGTCACTACTGTTTGATTTGAAATTTAGGAAAAGGAAAATAAATTACGAATAATTACATGCAATGTTTTTGCGAACGCTTATTATATTTTTTATATAATTTATATTATAATAAATATATACCTTGTCTGCAATTTAATACAAAAGTCTTGTCCCCCAAACTATATAATCATTATCGTTACCCTCATCTGCAAGCTTGATCGTTAACTCAGCGCCCACCTTTATTCTGGAAAAAAAATGTTTCAATTTTTGTTGTTTTCAAAGCTAGAATAATAAACGAAATATTAATTAAAACTATAATGGAGGAAATATCAGACACGCGGTACAAAAAAACATTTCGAACTCTAGATATAATGAGGTATTGCAATATTGTATATATATATAGTATACAGTACATGTTTTGTTTAATTTTTCCATTTTTTTTTTGCAATTTTTTTTTTGTTTCGTTTCACTTTGAAATTAATTTAAAAATGAATTACTGAAATTAATTTTCTATATGTATGTGTGTTTGATAAAAAGAATAGAATATTTTTAATAAAAACAGTAATTTTTAAGGAAGATATAATGGAGGTAGATGAAATTAATTTCATATTAAACTTATTGTTTATATGATTTGGGAAAAGCAAAATTTTTCTGTCGCAGTTTTTGTAAGGATTTCAAATTGAGACGATTTTTCGTCTTAATTTGAAATCCTTAGAAAAAGTGTGGTTGATAAGAAATATTTTTTGAAGAATAATAATATTAATAATTATTAATTGATATATTACTAATTTATTGATACTAATATTGAATAATTTTTAATTTTAGTAATTAAAAATATATTAATAATGATATTGTTTATATTTACTGTAAACATTTTATTCACAATTATGTAGAAAGAAATTTTTATTGTCGAAAATCAAATTTTGTGTAAAATATCCAAATATTGTTCCACTTGTAATTTTACGATTATAAATTGAAAGCATTTTAATAAATAAACGCGAGCGAATTTCATATTCCGTTAAAAAACATTTTGCGTTAAGAAATCGAAACTTTCGAATCCAGTTGATTAATCGCTAATTGTTATTTGATTTATTTGTCCATTGTTAGTAAGAATGAAATTTTTTTTTTAAGCTGACTTGAAAAAATTTTTTATTTTGCAATACAAAATTTCATTTATTACATTTAGGAGAATAATGTATAGAATATGCAATTATTGCTTAGTTTAAATTTTTTCGATTCATTATTATAATTTTTTCTTTTGTTTACATCCTTCTTTGTCTTTTCTTTTTTTAGTCTTTTATGGTTCTCTTTTTTCTTTTTTAATTTCTCTTCTTTATTTTTTTTAGTCTCTCTTCTTTCTTTCTTTTCTTTTCCTTTTTCTGTTTTCGTTTTTTCATTTTTCTCTTCTTCTTTCTTTTTTTTCCTTTCTTTTTTTGTTCCTAAAAATTTCATCAGAGAAATAATTACAAGTCTTGTTATAAATTATAAAATCGATAAAAATGCAAATTAAAGTTTAGCGCGATATCAATAATGAAATCAGTGTTAAAAATAAAGCTGTATATAGGTAAATTCATTCCCGTCTTTTATATTTCTATATATATAATATACAATCTCGATTTTACGATCTTGAGAGAAAATTAACGATTCCTGTTCCGCAAAAATACGATTTGAATTATTATTTTCGTTTGACAAAAAAAAAAGAGGGAGGGAATAGGAGAAGAAAGAAATGACTTTATTTTTGAAACAGGAAACATGAAATAATTGCTACAATTTTTTTTTTTTATTAAATAGAATTAAATTCGATTTGATGTTATTAAATTTTAAAATTCGCGAAATATAAAGTCGATGTATTTTTAAAAGTTATATGTGACACAGGAAAAAATATATAAATATTATACGATATACATATTATGTGTATAAAATGAACTTTTAAATTTTTCAAAGATTCATGTGACACAGTTTCTTTTTTTAAATTTTGTTTTATTTTAAAGTGTGATGTGTATATCTATATATTTGTTTCATACTGCATAGATAATTGTACATAAAGTTCTTTTTAGTTTTCTAGAAGAAAAAGTAGAAGCCAGGAAAGTAATATCGATTTTCCTTTACACGCATGAGTTACCAGAGAAGGGTGAATACCTTGTTGCTTCGTTTACGTTTACACAACCTATTACAATGTAGATCTACTTTATTCCTGTTGCACTTTTCCTTCTCAGCTTTGTCCTGAGAAATCCTCCTTCTGTTCTATGACCAAGGTCAAGATAACTTAACAAAAGATGCATAGTTTCATTTATTTTCTTTTTCTCCTTCTTTTCGTTTTATTTGTTTTTCATTTTCTGTGCGTTTCACGATCGAGGACTTTACAATTTAATTAGCAAAACACTCCAAATTTATAAATAAAAATGTATAATTAAAAAAGAGTATTAATAATCGAATTACATAATTACTGAAAATGCCATCCAAGTAGAATTTTAATAATTAATTTTTAATTACAAATTTTATGTTAATTTTTAATTTGCAAAGTTGAAATGAAAATTTTTAAATGGAAATTTTTAATTGCAAATTTTTAATTCTAAATTTTTAATTGCAAATTTTTAATTGTAAAGTTTTAATTGTAAATTTATAATTGTACAATTTGATAAAAAAATCTTCGTGAAAATTATTTTTTTTTATAATATAAATTTTAATTTAGAATGAAAAATTTTTAATTAAAAATTTAATGAAAAGGTTTCAATTAAAAATTTAAGGAAAAAGTTTCAATTAAAAATATAACAAAAATGTTTCAATTAAAAATTAGAATTAAAAATAAATGCTACAAAAATATTTAGTGGGAAATTTTTTTTTTAAATTATATTCCTGATTTAAAACGTAAAATGTTTTTTCGAATTTTTTCAAGAGTAGTAATTACTAAACTTACTAATTATTCAAACTAGTAATTAGTAAGTTTACTAATTACTAACTTTTCAAATTAAGATAGAAAATATATTTTGAAAAGCAGAAAAAAATATGATTTAAAGTTTTTATTGTTTTGAATTGTCAATTATTAAATTAAAATAGAAAATATATTTTTACCAAGAAAACCAAAAGTGTAATTATTATTTTTAATTTCAAAGTTAAATGAAAATTGGAAAGAAAACTAGATTATTTTTTTGTTTTAATTTAACGTTTAAGATAACAGTTAGTATATTATCGTTGAAATTTATAATATTATCGTGAAAAGCAATAAATATTTAAAGTTTTTGCTCGTGAATATTAAATTCGAGGGAAAATTTTTAAGTATTCGATGAAAGTTAATTTTCTCACGATACCTAATGTTGATAGAATAGTCGTTTCATACTTTGTGTGAAGGTTCGATTTCCTCTACTTCCTGTAAGGCTTCAATTTTAGATTTCTAGGCAAGAAATGAACGGAAGAACCACGAATACGCGCATGAAACACAATCCATTTTTTTTTTAATGCGATATTGTTAAAAAAAATTTAATTTCAATGCTACATATTTATTTTCTTATTCATTATATTTGTTAATTAATAATTATAACTAAGAATTAAGTTTATTAATAATTAGAAATTCGTAAATTTAATTATTATTATTAATTTTAATTATAATAATTAATATTTATAATTAATATATTATGATATAATTATTATATTATATTATTATATATTTATAAATTCATATTATAATTATATTATTCATATAACATTTGAAAAAATTTTTTCCTTCGCGGGGATCGAACACCTCGACCGGATGTACCAAAGCCTAACACTCTGACCACTAGGCTACGCTGACTTATAATTATACTACTTTATTATTATTAATTTATAATCAATAATTAATAAATTGAATGCATAAAATAATTAAAAATAAATTTAAAAAACATGCGAATAACAAAAAATGATGATGCGTTTTTTAATTTATTTAATTAACAAAAATTCAATAAAATTAGTAAACAATCAGTTTCGTTGGTAGATTAGTAATTAGAAAAATAAAAATTAGCATTTTTCTTTTATAAAAAGACAATTACTGTCCATTTGGTTTTTTTTAATAAAATATAATTTTATATTTTTTTGCAATTTTCGTACGTAGACATTAATTTTTTTTTATTCTTCTTTTTTATTTTATGCGATGAAATGAGAGATAATTATTGCGACGGCCATTGGAATATTTCTTTTGGTTAAAATTTTTTGTGACGCTGCTGAAATTATGAACGTAGACATAAAATATAACCAGTATATATTTTGAATATTCTCGGTGGAGAATCACCCTTCCTTTTAGTGACCAATGGCGAAAGCCCCTAATCATAAAGGGTGGAGGGTTCCTCTCTCTTTTCTCGCTTCCTATATTTATTCTACTCTTGTTGAAAATCCATTGTGCACATTTCAGTCTCGAAAATAATTTTTGAGCCCTTTGCTATTTGCAAATTTTTTTTTCCATATAGCGCAAACAATTTCTATTGTATACACATTTTTTTCCAATGATTTCTTTTCATTTCTTTTTTTTCATTTTCTTTTTTTTCCTTTTTTCATTTCTTTTTTATCATTATTTTTTTTCATTTCTTTTTTTATCATTTTTTGTATCATTTCTTTTTATCATTTTTTGTATCATTTCTTTGTTATCATTTCTTCTTTTTATTTTTTATTTCCTTTTTTAATTCTTTTCCAGATCCTTCTTTCATTTTTGTAATTTTATTTCCTTTTTTCATTTCTTTTTTTCAATTTTTGTATTTTCTTTTTTAATTCTGTTTTAGTTTCTTTTTTTATTTTTTATATTTTTATTTTTGGTTTAATTTCTTTTTATCGTTTCTCTTTATCATTTTTTTATCATTTCTGTTTTCATTTCTTTTTTCAGTCCTTTTTTGCTTTTCTCATTCTTTATTTCCTTTTTTCATTTTTTTATCCCCTTTTTGTTTTTTTTTATTTTCTTTTTTTACTTCCCCTTTTTTATTTCTTCTCTTTATTTCTTTTTTTCTATTCCCTTTTTTTTATTTCTTACTTTATTTCTACTTTCTATTCTTTTTTTATATTCCTTTTTTTCTGCAAAGATATACGCGTAATTTTTTTTTACTGTTGTATTTTTCATTTTATTTCGATTTTCGCGAAAGATTTTTTTTTTTTTTTTTTGGAGAGTAGGGAAAAATTTGCAGGGGCTTAAAAAAGTTTATAGTTTCAAATTCATTAAAGTTTCGAATTGGAAAAGTTAACATTTTAAAAGCTTCGAAACTTGTATTTTTTTCTTTCGCTTTTTTTTTTTTTTTTTTTGATAAAGTTTACTCAAAGTGTGAAAACTCGGGAAAGTCTCGATACTCGAAAAATTCGACGTTTCTATAAAATTTAAGCTCTAAAACATCCAGAAAGTTGAAAACTTTTCACCATTCAGTATTATCAAAAGTTTAAGTCGCCAGTCTTTGAATAATTCAAAGTTTTGTCGTTTTAAAATTTGAATATTTTAATGTTAAAAAGCTTTTTAGCCGCGTGGGTTAAAATTTTCCTTCTTTTGTCTGCGAGGAAGAAAATCGGTGGATTTTTGAATTTGTGGAACAAATTTGTCTCCTTTTTTCGAGTATAAATTCTATTTTGCTTTTAATTATTGTTTCGTAAATTTATATTTAATATTAATAATTATAAATTTATAAAAATTATAATTATTTCGATTTTTAAATTATTATTAATTATTGTATACACTGTTTTTTTTAAGGATATTAAATTTAGACAAAAAGGGAATCAAAAATGTTGCGAAGCAAAAAAATTGACAAAAAAAAATTATTTCTAGAGCAATAGTTGGACTAGAATTTCTAGAGTGGAAATATTTTCACGATTCGCAAAAATAGTGAATTGGTTTCGAGAAGAAAATATTCCTCACATGTTAATGAAACACTAATTCGCACCGCGTGCGTCGACTCATCTCTCTCTCTCTTTCTCGTGACGATAATCAATGCTCTGGTCGCGCAATAACGGATCTTCCGGAAACGAAATTTCGCCCGAGACAGACGCAACATCGATCCGAGTTGCGCTCGCGACGGTGAGGAAACGAAAAAAAAACAAGCAAAAGAAAAAAATAAAAAAAAAGAGAGAGAGAGGGAAAAAAATCGCGAGCGTCTTCGGGAAGATGGATTCCACCCAAGAAGTTGGAGAGCGGGCCTTAACTCCGCACAAAATGTCAAAGCGAGTAGAAGAATAGCGCTTTGGGCCGCGGGATCTTAGCTTGGCGCGAGAGGGGGGGGGAGAAACTCCCGCGTGTTTGTGCAAAAGATGAAAGAGAGTCAAAACGTATATTAAGGGAGTTGAAAGAAGAGAGAGAAGAAGCGGAAAAAAATAGCGGGAGGTGGGGAGATTTTAAAAAGTAGTGGGGCGCGGGCGACGGACGATATAGGTTCTCCACGTGCTCGATGGTGGGGGGAGAGTTGATTGTCAAAACAGGACTCGCCAAGACGCTTCGAAAAATGTTGGTATTTATGGCACTATTTCCGCTCGTTGGTCCGCACCGTCACCCGCCACATTTACCACCACCCCTCAATTCGCGATTGCCCCTCCAAAATGCCTTGCGAGCGTTCTTAATCCCCCACCTATTACTCTCCAACTACCCCTCTTCCTTGACCTCCCCTTATGGCCTTTTACCAACTCCTTCAACCCCTCTCACTTTCTCTCAATTTTCTCATTCTCTCTCGCTCTGAATTTTCCCTCCCTCTCTCTCTCTCTCTCTCTTTCTCTCCTTCCTTCATTCTCCCTCGCTCATATTTTCTTTCTCTCCCTACCACCGGGTTTGCGCTCTCTTTCTCTCGATATCTGGCCTCTCCCCACTCCCAATCGTTTGTGTGTGTCTCTTCCTCTCTTTTTCTCACCGTTCCAACTAATCCCCCCCCTTCGCCGCTCACCCGCCTGCCTCTACCACGCTGACGACGCTGCCAGGCCATATCCCCCCTTGTCTTCCCCCACTCGCGACGCCACTTTAATGTTACATTAATAAAAAGCAACAATCAATATCTTCCCAGTAAAAAATTTTAATCTATAACACAGAATTCCCGAGGAAAGCGGCGCGCCGGCCGAACGAACAGACTCGAGACAGTGTCGTCTATGACGTTACCGGTGCCCCAACGGTTGTGACTAACTCCTCTTCTTTGTGAGAAAAACGTGCGCTACTGATATACATATTTGTTGTTGTTGTTGTTCTTCTTCTTCTTCGACAAGTTACAATTTTTTTTCCTTTTTATACTTTTAGAGAAAGATATAATATAAGGATTTGTGCTGCACTAGTGATCAAAAAAAGTGATTATTTTTTCTTTTTAAATCTGGAGTTTTTTTCTTCCTTTTTTTTATACTCTCTATCGGTGTTTATTTTCCGTTTGTTTAACTCGGTGAGATCAACGATGCACTGCTTCGCACGGAAATCGATCATTCCACTGAGTATCTTACGCCTGATTCATGACGTACAACGGTATGTACACCACGAGGTTTTCACAAGCGTTGCTTCTTTTTAGCTATAGATAATACGGGGAAATTGTGATAAAATGTTTTTCATTTATTTATTTAGCGGAAAATGTGTCTTTCTACTGGAAAATGTTTTTTTTTATATTTCGAAATATTTCCGAAATTTCGGAGTAGTTTCTTTTGAGTCCCTCTTCTTCATGTTTACTTAAAAATATTTTTTCTTCGATTTTATTTTTATTCGATATTTCCTTCTTGAAGTTCTTTGTTCTTTGTTCATTTTTTTAATTTTGCTTCCTCGTGGAGCTTTTTTCGTAATTATTATCTTATCTCTTTTAGTTCCTTCCATTACTTTTATTTTGTTTTCTATAATTTTTATAATAATATTACAAGAAGGAGCTGAAAAAAATGTATTTGATTCAAATTAATCTATAATTAATTATATTTATCTCAAATTAATATTTGATTAATATCAAATTATTCTAAAATTCTAACATAACTTATTTATTTATTCTTCAAATTAAATTTTTCTTGCAATAATTTTGCGCCATTATAAAAAAAATTAATTGTAAAGTTTCTAAATACAAAATAAAGATTTTTTTAACCAAAAAATTTATTATAGGCACTAAAAATTAATTAAATATATCGAAGTATAAGAAAATAAAAATAAGCGAGAAAAAATATTTAAAGAAATACAACAAATAGATCTGGGAAGAGATGAAAACAAAAAAAGAATTTAAAGATTTATTAGAATCATTAATTTATAAAAATATTAGTAAAAAATATTTCGTTCATTTAAATGTTCAAAACTTGTGAATCATAATTATCAGATAAATATTTACTGGAATCAAATAATTTATATTTAATTCAGATTGTATTTCAAATAAATTGTATTTAGAGCCATAATTAGAGTATTTGACAGCAAATAAAATTTAATTGATTTAAATAAAAATTATATTGATTCAAGTAAATATTTATTTGAATTAAATAATTTTTTTCAATACGGCATTTTTCTCGGTATTTTTTAACCCGGTTGCTTAAATAAATATTTTTTAATTCTTATTTTTTAATTTTGTCCTCTTTTCTATTTATTCAAGTAATTTTCGCCTGTATTGAAAATTTTTATTGAATTTCAAATATTTTTTTATTCAGATTGTAAGCGTTTTTTTTTGTTCTGTTTTCAATAGTTTAGATGTGGGACATTTACAATTTTTTTTTTTTTTTTTTTTTGTTAACGTTCGCGTTTAATTTTGAATTCTCTGATTTATATTTTCAAACTCGGCTTTTTTTAAAAAAATTTGTTGACGAATTCAAATTTTTTTTCGGAGTAAAAAATTTATTACTCTAGCAATTTGTTTTTTTTTCTTTTGCTTAAAAATGTAATAAAGAAAATTACGAATTTTACGATTTTATTAAAATTTATTAGTTTTGTCAATTTTGCATTTGCAAATTTCAAATTTTACATATTTTCCGTTTAATATTCAAAAATGACAATAAACTCATTTAATATTTATTTAGATTCAAATTCTTTTTAAAATTCAGTTTCAAAAAGAAAAAAAAACATTTATAGATCGAAAACATTTATAATAATATATTATTTGCTTTTTAAAATTTTTAAATTAATAAATTGAACATAAATTTAAACTTTAAGGGCATTTGAACCTTGATGACGTCACACATGCTTTGCACAAAGTGTAACGTCATCAAGGTTCAAATGCCCTTAAAGAAATAAAAAACTTAACAATAATAGAGAACGGTAATAAAAATATGTTTTTATTAATATTATTTATTATTATCGATTATTATTAAGTAATATAATATATAATTAATATTAATAATAGAAATAATAATAATTAAAAACAATAATAATTTACTATTATTATCTACTATTATTTATATTGTTAATATTAATTATACATTATATTAGTTAATAATAATTGATAATAAATAATATTAATAAAGAAAGAATATGTTTTTATTACTGTTCTCTATTATTTGTAATTATTTTTTTTTATTTATTTATTTTTTTTAATATTACAATTAATACTATTAGTAATATTTATAATTAGGTACTATTACTTAATTTTAGTCCATTTAGTATTGAATAATTTATTTATTTATTTTATTTATTAAAATATTAACGAGACATGCCGTTAATAATAATTTTTAAACAATATTTGTTACTATATAATTTTGAATTATTAATTTATTTGATATAATTCACGTGTGTCGTTTTTTCTTCAGAAAACTAGTGAATTATTAAAAGTAAAATAAACGTTTCCTAGTAGAACAATTTTTGTTGATAATAATAATTATCGACTTTGTGTGTTTCTTTAAATTTGAAAAAATTGAAAATGCAAAGAGAAGGAAAAAAAAATATTATAGGAAAAATTAAAGTGAAATCTCCGTCTAAGGATATATTTTTGTTTCGTGAGACTCGTAATTTTCTTAAAAAGAAATGTTACAATTCCTAACGTCGTCAGTGCAATCAAAGTTTCACGAGCACATATACCTTTGTTTATTTTTAACTATTTTTCCGCAAATAGCGTACTGACCTTCTTTTCTTGTTCGTCGAAAATAAAAAAAAATACATATAAAATAAAATAAATAAATGAAAAAAAAATGTTACGGTATAAATTCTCATTGGGGGAAAAAAAATAGTTCATGCGCATTTTTTTTAATTTTAATAAAAGCACTACGTTTTAACGTCCACTTAACGCCGTCCGTCGATTTGGGAGCAAAAAAAAAAAAAAATGAAAAAAAAATGAAAAATAAAAAAATTGAAAATTTTTGTCCGCATTGCGCATGTCTTTGATATAAACTCGTAAAACTGTGCATTGATTAAAACGTTAAACTGACGGTGATGCGGAGCCTCAATTTTAATAGTTTTGCCAAATTATCTCCAGACAGAATATGAAATTTCGTCTCGTCTCGTCTATGTTTTTATACGTTCACGATACATTTATTGCAGGAAATATTTACATACAAAAACTTCTTTTTCCGATTCTCGCATTTTTTTTTCCTTTCCTTCTTTTTTGGAGGGAAAATTTTTTGTCCTTTTGCTCTTTTTCTTGTTTTTGTTTTTTGTTTTTTTTTTCTTTTTTTTTTTGAGGATATGACACTCTCTCCATAACAGTAATACAATGACACTTTCTGATTTGTGACATAATCCAAATACTTTTTTTTTTATTTTTCTTTTTTTTTTTGGTATTATATTCTGTCGCGCGGGGAAAAATATCAAACGCTAGACTGGATTTCCACATTTCACGGGGTACATGTTGGTGACAGGTCATAAATTAGTTTTGGATTCGTATGTCGTAATTCAGACTTGAACACGTGTCATTGACACGTGGGACGCGAAACGAAATAAAGTATTTATAAATGTTTGTGACTTTTGATTTGAGAATCGTCAGGAAAAAAGGAAAATAAAATCAGTCAATGACCATCTCAGTTGTAATCGCAAGAGTGCCGTAAAATTTGCGCACAAATCTTTTCTTCTGCAACCGATTTTGTTTCATTGAGAAAAATATTGCAAAATTTTTTTTCCTGGTGGGGTAAATAAAATTTTCCTTCTTTTCACTCCAAGCCATTATTTTTAGATAGTAAAATTATTTTTGATTACAAATTTTTATAATAACAAATTTTTTTAATGATTTAACTAAAAAATTTTGATTTATTTATAATAAAATTTGTTACGGTAAACATTTTTTATAATAAAATTTGTTATGGTAAAGATTTTTTGTAATAAAATTTGTTATGGTACAAATTTTTTATAATTCAATCTTTGATAATGCAAATTTTTTATTACAAAAATTTTGATAACAAAATTTTTGATGATAAATATTTTTTATTATAAAAGTTTTTATAATAAACGTTTTCTATTATAAGAGCTTTCATAAAAAAGATTTTATAATCAGTTTTTATAAAACAATATTTGATAATAAAAATATTTTTATAATAAGATATTTTATAGTAAATATATTTTACAATCAAAATATTGTATAATGAAAATTTCTTTGTAACAAAATTTTTGTTAATAAACATTTTTTAATATAAAAGTTTTTGTAATAAGCGTTTTTTTATTAAAAAAATGTTTCTAATAACAAATTTTTATAATAAAAAATTTTTAAAATCGATTTCTTTAAAAAAATATTTCCTAATAAAAGTTTTAATATAAAAAATTTTAATTAACACAATATTTTCATAATAAAATATGTTATAATAAATATATTTTACAATAAAATTATTGTATGATAAAATTTGTTATAATAATTTGTTGTGTTGAACATTTTTTATTATAAACACTTTTTATTATAAAATTGTTTATAATAAAATTTAGTCATAAACACGTTTTGTAATTAAAATTCGTTATAGTATAAATTTTTCTAATAGAATATTTTGTAGTACAATTTGTTAGTACTAAAATTTTTTTATAATCTAGAAAATTTAAAAGTTTTCATAATAAAATTTTTTTATTAACATTTTTTTTAATAAAATTTTGTGTAATAAAATTTTTTTTTTGAAAAATATTTTTTTCCAATAAAAAATTGATTTTCGTAGTATAAATATTGTTGTCAACAAATCGACAGTACAATCTCCCTGAACTTGAAGAAATATATTGAAAAACAAATATTCGAAAATAAAATTTCTATTCTTCGAAAGAATTTACCAAAAAAAAAAACAAAAATGTGATAAGATTTGGTCACGATAAGAAGGCCAACATTTTTCATAGCTCTCAGGTACATATATATATATATATGTATATATCTCAAAATTTATCATATATTGCGCAGTTATAAAGTGCGATGATAAACAATTTTCAAAAGCTCGACACATCGAGAAAGAGAGAGAGAGAGAGAAGGAGAAAAGAAAAAAGAAATATTTTTGAAATTCATTTTCTAAAAGCTCGAAATTAAGTATTTACGCGAACAGACTTAAAAAAAATAGATTTGAATTAAAATTTATTCAGTTTGCGACACACAACTGAATAAATATAAGTGTAAATTGGAAATGAATTTTCCGTTTAAAAAAAAAGAAAAAGAAAAAAAAAACAATTTTTATCAGGCGCCACGTGTAAAGGAAAATTTCTTGACTCGAAAAAATGCTATAACTGATATTGCATTTAATTAGTTGCTATACTTTGTCCTTAAGTGCACGATGAATCAACAATTTTTAAATCTCATCATGAGGAGGCAAAAATTTTGCATTTTTTACAATTAAAAAAAATGAAAAAAAAATTGCGAAAATTTGAATTTTCTTTCGGTTTTTAATTAATGTATATGTGAGTGTAGAAAAAAATGTATCTAAATTGATTTGAATGTCATTTCTTTTTTGTTTATGAAAGAAGAAAAAAAAGTGACACACACGTCAATATGTGTGTATAGTTATTATTTTTAAATCTTGACCTCTTTTTTTTCATCTGTTTTTATCTTTTTTTTCTCCGCTTCTCTTTTTTTTTGTTAAATAAAGGCAAGTAGTCCATTGAGGAAGAAATTTAGTTTTTAATTATTTCGATATTGCTCGATAATGAATGCTATAATTGTCCGGTAATATTATTTTTGAAATTGGAATATCATTGGATTCTCAAGTTGTAATAAAAGATTCAACACCGTGTAATGAGAACATGACCTAAAAGAGCAAAAATAGAAATATGATGTTCACGTGCTTGATTCTAATTTAATTTCCATTGATAAATGTATTTTCATTCGTTTCATTTCCCTATTTATTTATATTAATTTCATTTGAAAAGTTTCCTTATGGTTTATAAATGGATAGAAAGTGTTTTGTTTCGTTGATTTTCATTTTTTTTCGAATTGATTTAATTGTACTGTTGCGGAGAAAAAGAAATTGTGGAAACAGTTCGTTTTGTAGTATAGGACATATCTAAACAGTTTTAAGTTGTTTTTTATTTTGACTATTTTTACTATTCGTGGACTATTAAAATGTTTCGAGTTGGAAATCAGAAAAGTGTGGTGAATTTTATTAAGTTCCTTGGGAAGAAGATAAGTTTGAAAAAGTTGTGTATAATTATTTAATCTCCTAATTTTTTTACTCCTTTTGCTTCAAATCTAAAAATTTGCTTCTTTTTAGAATCTTAGGAGTTAAAATTTTACTCTTTTTTTACAAGGTTCCATTAGGGAAATATTTATCTAGAAAGTCAAAAATGTTATTTCTTTAAAAGAAAATCTTTGAAAGAAAAATTGTTCGTTTCTTTTCGATTTCGCGAAAAAAAATTTGTTTGCGACCATCAACGATGGCACCAACTTTAGAGATCTTTTGTTCTAAATTGATAAATTAAGGTCTCTGAATTTGTCCATCGACGTTGAGTGTCGAAAAATATTTTTTCACGAAAACAAACAGAATGAAACATTTTTTTTTTGGGTTTTAGGTTAAAAGAGTTCTACTCTGGGAAAGTTTTAAACTCCCTAGGTGAAATTAGTGACATTTTTATCTCTGAAATCCTTAAGTAGCAAAGTTTTTGACGCTGAGCGTCGACGCTAACTTCAGGGACGTATAAATTAAATAGGTTCCTGAAGTTAGCGTCGACGCTGAGCATAGAAAACAATTTTTTAGTCACGAAATCAAAAGAAATGAAACAATTGTTTGAAAGGTTTTATAAAAAAGTGACCTGACGGTTTCTTCTGTAGCGAACTGAGATGTTATATTTCCAAACTGAATAAACAAAGTGAACTTAGGGCCATTTTTATGTCTAAAAATCCCAAATAGTAGTTTTTGACGCTGAGCATCGACGCTAACTTCAGGGACATGTGAAATTAATGGCATTTTTATTTCTAAAAACCTCAAATAATAGTTTTCGACGCTAACCACCAACGGTAACTTTAGAGACATGTGATGAACTTGCGTTGACATTGAACTTGCCTATCGAGAATTAAGCCAAAATTTCGCCAATTAGGAAAGAAATATTTCACTCCAAATAGTGTGAAAATAGGTTCAATATTCCCCCAGAAAGAAATTCCCCCAAAAAAACGTGACAGAGAAGTAGAGAACATTAATGAATCGTCGATAACAATCACTGATGTTACGTGCGTTGTGGCATACTCGAAAAAAATGACGTGATATTTCGCTTGATCGTTGAAGGTGAAGACATTCCATGTGAGTCTAATAGGAAAATACGTGTTACGTCGACATTAACTTGACTGACATAATGCCGTTGTGGTCTCGGCGTGTAGGTAAGGTTAGGAACCTGTATGAACGCATGTCGTGAGCCAGACTCTTGACTCTTGTTTGCTGTCTCTGTTAGTGTGTGTGTTTGTATATGGCACGCAGTGAGTATAGTAGCGTGGCTTTGACGTTCTTCGTGCGGGTGGTTGAATGGAATGAGGTGTGAGAAGGGGTAAGAGGGGAAACACGGGTTTCGAGGGAAAGGAGAGAGGGATGTGCCGTGGCTGAGGAGAATGAGGTGCTGCTGCTGTGCTGCTACTGCTTTGGAAAAAAAGGGTGGGGGCTACACACGTGCGTTTGTAACCTACGATACGCGTACGCGCGTTGCGACTACGAATGCACGTTACATCGAGTGTCACTCACTATCACACACTGTGAGTGAACATAAAACTCTCATGTTTATATGTGCTTGCGCATCTGATCGTTGACACGTGTAATCAAATGCGTCGTCTCTTTACAATAACGTGTGTTTAAATGGTCCACCTGGTAATCCAGCTGTTTCCCGCTCTTTTTACAATTTTCATTTTTTTTTTTTATTACGAGCGTGATTTATCATTTTATTGATTCACTTATATTCAGGCAGTAATTGTCGATTATGGTCGTTACTGATGATAGCGATAATTTTCTTTATTAACTGGATGAGAAATTGTTTTTGTTAATTGTTGGGAGTTAATTAGATGTAGATTTCTGTTGTTTTTTTTGCTGTTTTTTAAACTCTTTTTTTGTTGGTTCATGAATAGTTGGGATTATGTGATGAATCGGAGTCGAGTTTCATTGACAATTCGTCGGATCGATAGTTGACTAAGGTTGCTGACTTTGGACGGGAGTAAATGAAGTGGTAGTTTACGTTTAGTGCCTTTATGGTCTGCACTACTATTCCCGGTGGTAGTTTAGGTTAAAAATGACGAATAAGAGGAAATTGGGATCAAAAGTAAATTCCGGTCTTAGTTTTGGTCGTATTTGTGCAATAGAATTTATATTCAGCCAAAACTAATTTTTTGATGCTACTTTTGGTCAAAATTAGGTACGTAGTGCAGTTGCAGTTGAACTTTAGTCGAAACTAATTATTGCGTTCGTAGTTTTGGTCATAATTATGAAATAGAATTTACTCAGAAGTAATTTTTCTGATGGTAGTTTTGGTCAAAATAAGGAATCTAGTTCTATATTCGAAAGTACCATTGGTAAATGTAGGTTTGGTCTAAAAGAATTAATTAAAGTTGGTTATAACTGAATTTATCAAAACCATCCGTAATTTTGGTCACATTAAAATTTTTGACTGTAGTTTAGGTCAAAAATTACGAACTGGAGGAAATTCGTCGCTTCTAATTACCTTTAATTGGTTGTTCCAGATCAAAAGTAATCGGCCTTTGCCGATTACTTTTGATCTAGAACAACCAATTAAACGCAATTAGAAGCAAAGTTATCATTGTAGTTTTAGTCAAAAATAACATTGCTGACATAAAATAAATATTGCGCCGGTAGTTTTGGTCCAAATTGACATTATCTAATTTAGTTTTGGTTTTAAGTGACTAATTAAACCAAAAGATTGACTAAAGTAACATTTTCGTCCGTAGTTTAGGTCCGGACTTACATTCGTAAATGTAGTTTTGGTCAAAAAAGAGTAATTAAAGGAAATTTAAGTAAAAATATTGTAGTTACGGTCAAAGTTCAAGAATACAATGATTTTGATGATGCAAATATAATTTTCTCTATTTGTAGTTTCAGTCAAAAATAAGAAATCTAATTCAGGTGCAGTCAAAATTGACATCCTTATCTCTGGCTTTGGTCTAAAATCATTAATTAAAGGAAATTTTAGCCAAAAAGCGTTGCTTCGTTCGAAGCTTTATTGGTCAAAATTACGAAGAATTAATTATCAAAAAGTATCGCCAGTAGTTTTAGTCAAAACTTAGTTACCGGTTGTTTAGGTCCAAGTAAATTTAGTTATCGGCAGTTCAAGTAAAATTAGAATTAGTTCTCGGTGCTTTAGGTCAAAATAAAATTAGTTATCGGTAGTTTAGGTCAATGCTAATTTAGTTATCTGTAATTCAGGTTAAATTAAAATTACTTCTCCGTGGTTTAGGTCAAAAGAAAAGTAGTTGTCGGTAGTTTAGGATTAAGTAAATTTAGTTATCGGTAGTTCAGGTTAAAAAATTAGTTATCGGTAATTCAGGTTAAATTAAAATTACTTCTCGGTGGTTTAGGTCAAAATAAAATAAGTTATCGGTAGTTTATGCCCAAATTAATTTAGTCATCGGTAGTTCAGGTTGAAATAAAATTAGTTATCGGTAGTTTAGAGTAAGTTAAAATTAGGTATCGGTAGTTTTGGTTGAAATAAAATTAGTTCTCGGTAGTTTTTGTTAAATTAAAACTAGTTCTCGGTAGTTTAGGTCAAAATAAATTTAGATATCTGTAGTTGAGGTCAAAATAAAATTAGTAATTGGTTCTTTTAGGTCCAAATAAATGTAGTTATTGGATTTTTAGGTCAATACTTAGTAAAAGGTAGTTCAACTAAAAATAAATAAATTAAAAGTAGTTGCTATAGAAAACCTACAAAAAGGACATGTAGTTTAGGTCAAAATAAATAAACTGAAAGTACATAGTTTAAAGCTGGAAAAGTTGAGACAACACCACTTATAGGCAATTAAAAAAGTTTTTTATGTATTTCTAGAAAGTGACTTTTAGGTCAAAAATTAGTATTTCGTTTGTAGTTTAGGTCAAAATTTATTCGAATTTATTTGTATTCATTTGTATTCATTCGTATTTACGAGTCCAAGGCCCCTATCATTTCTCACTAATTAGTACAGCAAAAGAAAGTAATTTCCACAGTGACAATAATTAAAAAATTTTCTTTATTAAAATTATATACAGTACTTCGATTTTATTTGGAACAAGTTTCTTCCCTCTCGTCTCTTAATTATTTTCATGTCTTTTCAATTCAATGTAAAAACAACTTTCACCATTGATCCGCAAAGTTTCTATCATAAATAAAAGGAAAGAATTTGATTACCCGCGTATTTGTATATGAAAATTATTATTTTTTAATAAAAATATTGATTGAATAAGGAAAAATTTTTTTTTCGAATTGCGAGAGAGTGATGAATTTTTGTATTTTTTTTTAGCCTCCAATATTTTCTTTTAAGAGAAAAAAAAATGTATTGTTGTCGACAGTATTTATATTGCGTGGTGAATTATTTATTATTATATTATTTTATACGGTGTTTTGGATTTATTTGCGAAAAAAAATTGAAATTTTGTTTTTCAAATAAAAATTTTTGCGCAGATATTTATTATTTATATTCATTCGATCGTGTTTCTCGAAATTGGTAAACAACAATTTTTAAATTACAAACTTTTGACGTCATATTATTTCTCCGTAGGGTTAACGAGAAACCGGTTTTCAACATTTCCTATTCGATATTGAGTTCAAGTAATATGTAAAGTCTTTGCATATTATATGCACACATGTATGAGAGAAAATATATATATATGTTGCAAAATATCAATATAAGTAAACAAAAAATATTTATAAATTTTCCTTGTTTTTCAATTTTTGTTTCCTTTTTTTCATTTTGTGGTCTTTGCTGATAATTTCTTTTTCGACAAAATTCTCTTTTTCCTGCGATATATATATAGAGAGGCTAATAATAATATCTGTTGGAAATCTGCTGATGTTTACCGTTTAATTTGAAAGTTCTCATAGAAGCTTAAGGTCGATATAAGTGTACATATATATATAGATATATATTTTCCGCATTCCATTTACACCCGATGTATTGAGAGAAATGACTTTATCTCATTCATATCAACTTATTCACACAAAAAAAAATTGAAAGAAAATAAAAAAAACTCGCTCATAGATTGCAATAATTATATAAATAAAACGGGTTTTGAAAAATTGTTTTCTTTTCTCTTATTTGAGGCGCAAAATATCTCACATGATATTCATTTGTCAGAATATTCGCATTTCATTCAATTTCTTTGTGTGGAATATTTTTTTGGCAAAATTTTCATGTTTTTTTGAATTTATGTTATATACGGATTTTTTTTCTTAAATATTTCAAAATTAATTCAATTTTAAAAGAATTGGGTTTAAAATTTTCATAAGTAGATGAACTTTAAAAGATTTTAATTTAAAATTTTGTAAAATTTCAATTTTAAATGAATTTAATTAGAAATATTTTAAAAAAACTTATATTTTAAAGAAAATTTTAAAAACTAAAATTCTTCTAAAATTAGTTAAATTTTTAAAAATATTTTAAACTAGTTTTATTAAAAATAATGGATTTATGGAAGAATTTTTTATTTTGTAATATTTCAATTTTTAATGAATTAATTAAATAATAAAAATTTTACAGGAATTTATTATTTACAAATTCTTTATAAAATTCTAAGCAATAATTCAATTATTTACATAAATAATAAAATTTGTCTAAAGAATTCAATTATTTTCAAAAGTAATAAAATTTTTTTGGAGAAATTCAATTAATTCCTAAAATTTTTAGAAAATTCTTGTCCAAATTTCAATTATCTCTATAAATAAAAAATAATAAAATTTTCCTCGAAAATTCAATTATTTTCAAAAATTTTAATAAAATTCTTGGCAAAATTTCAATTATTTTCAAAAACTTTTCTCAATTCGTCAAAAGAATTTTAATTATCTATTTAAAAATTTGTTCATAAAATTCTTAATGAGAGTTCAATTTTAAAAAACATTCAATTCTTCAATAAATTATTTATTTTTGTATTTAGATAATTGAATTCTCATAGAATTTTTTTTAATAAAAATTGATTTGAAAATTGATATCAGTTACAATTTTAGATTATGTTCAAAAAAAAAAAATTCTCTTCAAAATTTCAATTATCTTTATAAATAATAAAATTCTTTATGAGAATTCAATTTTAAGAAATATTCAATTATTCAATAAATTATTTATTTTTGTATCTATTTAAATAATTGAATTCTCGTTGAATTTTCTAATAAAAATTAATTTAATATTGAATTTCAGTTAAAATTTTAGATAATAATTGAATATTAAAAATAGTATAGCGTTAATTTATAGAAATAATTGAATTTCGACAAGGTTTCAAATTATAATCTTTGAATGTTTCAATTTTTCATACTTTTAACTGAAAATTGTGTAGATTTAATTTTTTTAAAAAAAGTTTAATTGAATTTTTTGAAATTATTTGAAGTTTTTGTTTTCTAATTGAAGAATTTCAGAATAATCGATGAAATTTCAAAAAATTCAATTCTAATCAAATAGATTTGAAAATTTTTAAAGAAATTTTTCAAAAATTATTAAAAATGAATGAATAATTAATGTAAAGAAGAATTTTAGTTTAAAATTCTATAAAATATATTTACTATATAAATTATTTTATAATTAAATTATAAAATATCTTTAATTCAAACATATTTTTAGTTGCCTTCTTATTTGAATCAAAATTAATTAAAAATTAATTTTCGGCTATTTCTTTTTAAAATCAAATACTTGATTTTTTTCCCTGCAGTTTATAAATCTCTTTAATGTATCGAGAATAGAAAATAAAAACAACAAGCGATTTGACACACGTCAATATTCGATTGAAGACATTTCTCTCTCTCTCTCTCTTTCTCTCTATCGACACCCACCAGCTGCTAATAAAACTTCCAATATAGAATGTTTTTTTCTCCTTTACTTTTTCTTTTTTGAAATTTTATTTTTAGAAAAAATTTCGAGTATATAATATATATATATATAGGTATAGAAAAAAAATTAAAGTTCGCGACTGAGTTTAGGATAAATGTCAACGTAGACGGGCTGAAATTGAATTTTCCACGCGAAACGACACTCTTTCCGCAGGCCATGCGGTTTTATTCGTGCCGAGATACTCGACGTCATCTATTTGGAGAGGATTTTTACAACTCATAGTGAGAGACCCCCCTACCTAACCATATAATCCGATGACGTGTGGGAACTTGCGGTAACATTACAACGCTGTAAAATCCACTTCCCACAGAGGCTCATCACATTTTTATTAACACATCCTCTTGATGACAAAGCACTACAATCTGAATTTTTATTATATATGTAGAACTGTTCGCTAGATTACCTACATTTTTTTTTCTTGTTGTTCTTTTTTTTTTTTCATTTTTTGCCGAAAAAGAACGAAAAAAAGGAAAAGTAAGTGGACAAATATTTCAGAAAAATTAGTCATTATTTTTAAGGAAATAAATTTCTTATTAATTCAAACATATTTTGTTGATTGGCTACCTATTTTTGGATTTAAAAAAATTTGTCCTCATTAGCATTTTTATGGCATTCGACAAACTTTTTTTTTTATTGTCTGAGATTTTTTTTTTAAATAATTTTTCGTTTGAAAATTAGCGCTTCTTTTTGAACTTCTATAATTTACAAATTTCCTTGGTTGGGCATAATTTTGGAAAATGAAAATTTTCTCTCTCTCGAAAAAGAAGTAGATCAACTTGTCTATATAAGTTGGGTTCTCATACTCGAAAAGCCAAGTGAGATTCTCTTATTAGCATGGAGAATAGAATGACGTATAGAAAAAGAATTGCACAGGTAGTACTTGCATACGCGCGAATATGTATATATATATAAAAATAAGAGGTCTCTCGCGGAAGGCTGGTTCTCAAGAGAGGAAATCCAGTGAGATGGAGGGTAATGTGGAAGTTCTAACCGTGTTAAAATACGAAAGCGGATGTACAAAGACTTTCTATTTGATAATCACAACGACAAAAAGGGCTTGTCATTATAAATATCAATTTTATCATGTTTATATTTTTTTCAAAATAGAAATTTCTAGTAATTTATAGAACATAGGTTTTCTTACTCTCTAAATTAAAATTTGTTTAAAAATGTTTATTAGTTTGAATTAGTGACTGACTTTTTTTCTAGTAAATTCGTACATGAGTAAATTTTACTAATAAATAGAAATTCCTATTGATTTGAATTATAAAATTCCTATTTTTTAAAAATTTTTACTGCAGTCAGTAATTTTTGAATGTATACAGGGATGCCACAGATCAGAAAAATCAGGAAAATCAAAGAATTCAGGGAAAAGTCAGGGAAACTAGAATTGATCAGGAAAGTCAGGAAAAAGTCAGGGTATTTGATTAAATGTAGGGGAAAAAATTAAATGTTTAATATTTACAACAATATTCTCAATTTTTGTGTCTGACTCATAAATTATGAAAATTACCACGAATTCGAAAAAAAAACATTAAAACTTTTTCTATCTCTAACAATAATTTATTTTAACGCAATCTTAATAAATATTAAAATTCTTCCTAGAAATTTAATTATTTTCAAAAATTTTTAAAAAGTTCTCGTAAGCATTTCAATTGTCTTTATATATAATAATCAAAATTCTTCGACAAACTTCAATTTTATTCTGGAATTTTAATAAAATTCATCACAAGAATTCAATTATTTTCATAAATAACAATATTCATCGCAAGAATTCAATTAATTTCAAAATTAATAAAATTCTTCGCAGAAATTCATTTTCTCAATAATATTTTTAATACTATTTTAAATAAATTAATAGAAAAATTCAATTATTTTCACAAATAAAGATTTCCACGAAAAATCAATTATTTAAAAGAAAATGTTCGTAATATTTGTTATATTTCGAAAAAATTAATTATTTAAAACAATGTTTATCAAAATTCATAAAAAAAATTCAATTATTTTCAAAAATAACAAAATTTTTCACCGAAATTCAATTTTTTTTTAAACATTTTAATAAAATTTTTTGCAATAATTAAATTATTTTCATAAATAATAAAATTGTTCTGAGGAATTCAATTATTTGTAAAAATTTTAATAAAATTCTTAGCAACTATTCAATTATTTTTATAAATAATAGAATTCATTGCAGGATTTTAATTATCTTTAATATAATTTTACAGTAATAATTGCTCAAAAAATGTAATTATTCCTAAAAATTTAATTTCAATTCCTCGAAAAAATCAATTATTCAAAAAAAAATAATGTTTTTTTAAGATTCTTCTTGGAAATTCAATTATTTTTAAAAGTAATACATTTCTTCTTTAAAATTCAATTATTTTTGAAAATAATAAATTATTTCTTGAAAATTCAATTACTTTAAAAAATTCTAATGTAATCGTTCGAAAGAATTCAATTATTTTTATAAATAATAAAATGCTTTTTAGAAATTCAATTATTTTCAAAAGGAATAAAATTCAATTATTTTCAAAAATTTTAATAAAATTCATTGCAACAATTATTTAAATGCAATTTTGATAGAATTTCAATTACTTTTTAATACAATTTTTATCGAATTCCTCGAAAAATGTAATTATTCTTAAAAAATGTTATTAAAATTCGTCGAAAAAATTCAATTTTTTAAAAATTTGTTGAAAAAATTATGTTTAAGGTTTCAATTTCAAGAAATATTCAATTATTCAATAAATTATCTGTTTTTATTTAAATAATTGAATTCTCCTGGAATTTTCTAATAAAATTTTTGATAATAATGACATTTTTCAAGGAATTTTATTAAAATTGTATTAAAAATAATTAAAATTCTGCAATGAGTTTTAAAAAAAAGTTAAAAAAAAAAATTTATAAAACTAATGTTAAAATGAATTTTTCAAAATTAAAAAAATACCTTGTAGAAATATCAAAGTATGACTCATTTTGAAAAAAAAAATGTGGAAAAATAGTAAAACAGAAAAAAATTGGAGAATTTTTAAGCGTCTCATTCAATGTTCATAATATATTATCTAATTTATGAGTGATAATTCTTTAAGTTTTTCCATTTATGTTTTTTTTTCGTATCATTCATTGTTGATAACATGTTTTAAGAATATATATCTTATCGATACCTACTTAAGGCTAATAATTATGTTTGACCTAATATTTTATTTTTAAATATATTATACAAAAAATATAGGTACATATATTTTGTATTGGAAATAATTGTTATTGTTTTTGTAATTGATTGAGAATATATAATAGCACAGTGGTATTTACTACGTATTTAGTTAATTGTTTTTTTCATCATTATTATTATTATTATAATTTCCCATTTCTATCTAAAATATTGTATACAGTAGTTTTTGTTATACTATACATTAATTAATAATTAAATAAAAATTTATAAATTTAATTAGTACTATAATTAAATATCAAAATTAAGTTTTTTATTAATTACTGGTATCGTTAATTGATAATACTATATTAATTGATAGTATTATTAGTCGATAGTATCATTAATTGATAATACTATTAATATAGATAGTATTATTAATTGATAGTATTATGAATTGATAGTACTATTAATTGATAGTATTATTATTTGATAGTACTATTAATTGATAGTATTATTAATTAATAGTATTAATAATTGATAGTATCATTATTTGATAGTATCATTATTTGACAGTATCATTAATTGATAGTATCATTATTTGATAGTATCATTAATTGATAGTATCATTAATTTGTTAGTACCATTAATTGTTAGTTTCATTAATTGATATTTGAACTAATTAATAGTATATTCGATTGATGGGATCATTAATTAATAGTATAGTTAATTGATAGTGGAATGAAAAATTAGTAGTTTTGATAGATAGTACCATTAATTAATAGTTTCTTTAATTAATAGTAGAACTAATAATTAGTAATTTTTTTCTTTGAATTTATTTGTTTTTTTATTTATTTTTTTATTTGTTTTTTATTCGTTTTTTTTTGTTATTATTTTTTTTTTTTTTTTGTTTTTCGTTTTTTTTTTTTTTGTTCTTAATGACGTGAGTGAAAAAATTGACAATATTTAGTGTTAAATTTTAAAGGTACTTGATACATAATTCAAAGGCAAAAGCGAAGGATGAAATCGCCTTATAATCTATATCATTATCGAGAGAGGAACAATTTCCTGATCTTGGGAGCGATGAAATGAAATTTGAGGGGGTAGTTCGCGTGAAGCAAAAAGGCGCGCGCCATATAAGTGACTGCGGCGAGAAATCAACTTTTTTTTCTGGTCTCCTCATATTTTTTTTTTTTTTTAAATTTTATTTCAAAAAAATTTTTCTTGTTTTTTCTTTTTTCTTAATTCTCTTTCGTCTGAGGATTTACGATCGATATATATAGTGTCTTGAGAAAAAAAGTGTATTATATCAAACGATGATTTCGAGACGCGAAAGTAGAGGTTTACAAAGGTGTCGGCAATAAAGAAGGGCAGGGGGGCAAACTACACCTTTCAAAAAAAAAAAAAAAAAAAAAACAGAGAAAGCCGCAGGTATTGCAATTCGAAATAATCTTCGTAAAATATTTTCTCAACCAAAAGCCGTTACCTTTAAACATTTTTTAATTATAACTTGTAGGGAAATAATCTTTTATCTTACATCCAAAAATATGTAATTTTTATTTTCGGTTTTTTTCTTTTCTTTATTTCTTTCGTTTTTTCGTTCTCTTATCTCTTTCTTTGTTTTTTCTTTTGTTTCTTTCTTTGTTTTTTATTTTGTTTCTTTCTTTGTTTTTAATTTTATTTCTTTCTTTGTTTTATTTCTTTCTCCCTTTGTTCTTTCTTTTTCATTCTTCTTTTATTTCTTCCTTTTTCCATCTTTTTTCCCCCACTTTCTTTCTTTATTCGTCTTCTTTTCTTTCTTTCTAATTTTCTGTCTCTCCTTTTTATTTTTATACATTCCTTCTTACTTTAATGCAATTTTTTCTCTGAAATCTTTTCGGGACACAAAATATTTGATAGAATAAGAAAATAACTTCATTTTATTGTCAGTACAGAAATTTTTTACCAATCGGAGAAAGTAGCACGAGAATTTTTTACTCTCAAGCTTTTTTCTCTGTCTCTCGGAACGTTAAAAATAAAATTGTTTACTAATTTTTTTTGATATCATTAAAAAAAAATTTTAAACTTATTTATTTTTTTGATGTCATTAAATAAAATTGTTTACTAATTTATCTTTTTAGACCTTTTAAAAAAAATTGTTTTCAACATTCGAAAAAAAGAAACGTTTTGAAATGTTTTTTCTTTTTTTTTTTGAAAATAATTTTGTTTTAAAAGTTTCTCCCCTTTTTTTGTGGATGAGTTACTACCCTTAATTTTCTACATCACGATATTGAATATGACAAATATGAAAGATGTATTTTTTTTGCAACGATTCAGGCATTTTGCCAAGTTGATTTTAATTTTTCAACTTCTAGTTTGATGGACATTAATTTGGCTGAATTTTCACTTTGCCGAAAATTTCTTTCCTCGAAAGTAATAACTTTTATAGGGACACATTTACTTAATGGTATATCCCGACGACGAATTGCTTTTTTCTTTTACAAGAAATAGAAAAAAAGAAGAAGAAGAAACGAAAATAAATTTCTGTAAATTTTTCTGGATGTAAAAATTATTTTTATTACGCATTTCAATTAGTTAATATTTGTGAAATAAAATGAAGCAGTCTTGTTAAATTTAAATTGAAATAATTTTCTTAAAAGTATCAATTTGATAATTTCTAGAAAACTGTAAAATTTATTTCATTATAAAATTATAATTGAAATTATAAATTATTATTTTAATCATAATTGTAATTATCAATTAGTCTTTTTTTTTTGATAATATCAATTATGAATTATTATTTTAATTATAATTGTAGTTATTAATTATTATCCCAATTACAAATGTGATTATCAATTATCATTTTTATTATAATTGTAATTATCAATTATGATTTTAATTATAATTGTTATTATCAATTACGATTTTAATTATAATTGTTATTGTCAATTACGATTTTAATTATAATTGTCATTTTCAATTACCGTTTTAATTATAATTGTCATTTTTAATTATTATTTTAATTAGTTTCTTTTGCATATATTTTTTCACATACCTGTGGAAAATATTTTTTTTCCAGGATAAAAATTAAAGACAGGAAAATATATTTTTCAATATATATTTGTGGAAAATTTTTTTTTTCAGCATAAAAATTAAAAACAGGAAAATATTTTTAAATATATATTCGAGGGAAAATTAATGCAGAATGGTTGAGAGAAATACTTCGAAATAGATTGAAATGTTTTGCATTCCATTGCCGTTGAATATTTTAAATACTATATATTATAAGAAAAAGGGTTTCGTTCCATTAAAATATAAGAAATTTCAATTCAATTAAATTTTCCATAAAAAAAAATATTGCAAAAAAAAAAAAAATAATAAAAAATTCTATTTCTATAATTGCAAAAATTGTTTAATATCGAAAAAAAAATTTGTATAGTTTGCTAATTAAAAGTATGAATGTAAAAATGTTAAGTAAGTGAAAAAAAGGGATATCCGACTTACGCCCTTTGCCGTCGATCCGTTTAAAAAACTTTTGCAATTCCTGTTCGTCTATGAAAGTTTTTTTTAAGAGAAGAGAGACAGAGAGAGAGAGAGACGAACTTGTTCATTGAATACCCTTTTTACAGACTTTCGTTATACATCCTCGAAAATTAATTTCCCTCATTTGTATCGACTTTGTGTTTTTCAAGTTGCAAACTCATTTTTTTGCGTGGGATTTTTTTTCTTTAATTATATAAAACGTATTTTTTAAATTTTATTTTCGCGCAACAAAGAAAAATTTGAATTCCTTCTTTCTCGGGAATTTCTTTTTTGAATTAATTAAAATAATTGAAAAATTTTATTTGAATTTAAAAAGAATATAAATATAATAAAATAATAAAATATATTTATTATATAAAGTAAATAAATTAAATAAATGAATGCTAAGAATTAATTATTATTATAAGAATAATTTTTTTTCCTTTTTTCTTTCAGTTTAAAAAAAATAAAAAGTTAAAAAATATAGTAAAAATAGATTTAAAGTAAAAAAATAAAAAGGGGAGTAAAAATAGAAAAAGTAAAAAATAAAAAAAAGTAATAATAGAAGAAGTGCAAAAATAAAAAGAGAGTAAGAATAAAAGAAAAGTAAGAGAATAGAAAAAAGTAAAAATAAAAAAAGTAAAAAAGTAAAGAGAGAGTAAGAATAAAAGAAAATTAGGAAAATAGAAAAGAGTAAAAATAAAAAATGTAAAAAATGTAAAAAAATAAAAAAAAGAGTAAAAATAGAAGAAAAGTAAAAGAATAAAAAAAAGAGTAAAAATAAAAAAAAGTAAAAATAAAAAATAAAAAGTAAGAAATAACTTAGAAAAACATCCACTTGATATATTGAATAATTCATAAAACTGAAAAGCGTCTGATTTTTCAAGTTTATTTTTGCAGAAATGCTAAAAAGTATCATTCAACTCTCGACAATTATTCTAAAGAGATTCACTTCCGGTGAAAAAGATCGAGAATGACGATGGTGCGTTTTAATAACAAAGACTCTCTTGATTCGAATTCCATCTGCCGCGTGTAAAGACTGTGAAGTCTTTAGACAAGGAATAGAATATTACGGGGCAAAGAGATAGCTGTATATATATATATATGTATGTATATATGTATAGAGAGAAAAGGAAAAAAAAAAGAAAAAAGAAAAAAAAAAGCTTCAGGCTCTCGCGTGCTTCAAGTGCGATTGTTGTGGAATTGTATAAGGACGTTAGGTGAGGTTAGGTTTTCTTTCGACTCGTTCTTTCGATCGCACGGTTATGTACCCAGCCGTGCGAGCGAGTTAGAGTTCGATGCTCGCTTCAGAAGGAGTGTGAGACAACTTCCGGTGTAACGATCGCCGGGAACTTTGGCTGTTCCGAATACGACCACTTAAACAGTTCATATATATGTACATAGCGATGATAGGCCCAATTTTATCGTAAACAATTATTTTTAATAACAAAAAAAAATAAAATAAACAAGAAATTTTGTTTGTTTTTTATTTTGGTTCCAAATGAAAATTCAAATTTGTTTTTGTTTACATTGTTTTTTGATTGTTATTTATTGATTCTATTCTCTATGATTATTATTATAATTCTAAGCACAGTTTTTCTAAGGATATCAAATTTTCTGAAAATTTAGGCTGAAAATTTCGATTGTTCGCGTTATAAATATTAGTCGCGATATGAATTTTAGTATTGAAACTATAGTAAAATTTACTTCAGAAACAGTTAAAATTAATTAATTTTGTTAAAATTTATTTTGGAATGGTAAAATTTATGAATTTTGCGCAAAATTTACTAAAGTTGATATAGTAAAATTTACTATGAAAATAGTAAATTTTACTAATTTTTTTTTTAAATTTCTGCTAAAAATTGTTCCTAATTGAATATTAACTTTTACTATACGAGAAGTAACTATTAGTATTAAAAAATAGTTAAATTTACTTCAAAATATTTAAAATTTTCTTCGCACTGAATTACTAATTGCAGAATAAAATTTATTAGTCTCGAATTAAATTTCAGTTTTAAAAAATAGTAAAATTTACTTCTCAGCAGTAAAATTTATCAATTCTTTATCAAATTTATTTCGTTAATAGTAAAATTTACTATAAAAATAATAAAATTACCGATTTTTGCAAATTTCGTCTGAAAATTTTTACTAATTGCAGATTAAAATTTACTAGTTCCGAATTAAATTTTTGTTTTAAAAAATAGTAAAATTTACTTCGAAAAGTAAAAAATTTACTAATTTTTAGTAAAATTTACAAATTTTTTATCAAATTTACTTCATTAATAGTCAAATTTACTTTTAAAATAGTAAAGTTACTAGTTTTTGCAAATTTCGACTGAAAAGTTTTACTAATTGCAGATTAAAATTTACTAGTTCCGAATTAAATTTTTGTTTTAAAAAATAGTAAAATTTACTTCGAAAAGTAAAAAATTTACTAATTTTTAGTAAAATTTACTTAGCAACAGTAAAATTCATTATTATTTTTTGATCAAATTTACTCCGCAAATAGTAAAATTTACTCTTTTTCAACTTTTGGATGAAAATTTTTACTATTTCCGAAGTAAATTCTACTGTTCGTGAACTAAATTTTAGTATTAAATAATAATTGTGAAATTTACTTTAGAAACAGTTGAAATTTACTTTTAAAAAGTAAATTTTATTTATTTTTACTAAAATTTACTTTGATTAAGTGAAATAAAAGGAGGTAAATTAACTATTATTAAATTTTACTTTAAAAATAATAAAAGTTACCATAATTTTAGGCAAATTGCGGCTCAAAATTTTTACTATTTCTGTAATAAATCTTGCTAGTCGCGAACTATATTTTAATCTTAGAAAATAGTAAAATTTATTTTAGAAACAATTTAAATTTATGAAATTTTTATTAAAATTTACTTCGAAATACTAAAATTTAGTAATTTTTAGTAAAATTTATTATGAAAATAATAAAATTTGTTTGCAAATTTCGACTGAAAACTTTGACTATTTGCGGAGTAAAATTTGCTAGTCGCGAAATAAATTTAAAGAAAAAGGGAATAAATAATTAGGACTTTAAAAAGTAGTATTATTTTTATTTTCGTTTATTCGCTAATAGTAAAATTTACTCTAAAAATAGTAAAACTTGGTAGTTAGAATCAGTTGAAATTTATTAAAATTTACTTTCGAAAACAGTAAAATTTGTTAATTTTTATTTTTACCCAAAATTTACTTTGAAAATACTGAAAGTTACTCTCTTAATTTTTTGTTACATATAATTTTACTAAATGAGTAATTATTTTTTTTGTTTGTATTTACCATTCTAAAGATAGTAACAAAAAATAATAATACTATTATTATCAATAATTATAGTCACTATTTAATAATGAATCTTAATTTTTTTAATTCTCAGTTACAAGAAAATTTCTATTTTTTTTCTTCCACTTAAAACAAAAAAAAATTGCTCTTTACACGTTAAATCAATAGTTTAGTGCTAAAACGACAGTGTGAAGAGTTCATAAATGTAGAAAATGGATATTGTCGCCTTTCAAGTAATCATATCTGAACCTTCGCTTCATATCTAAATAGTCCTTTAGGGTAAATACGTCGACAGTTTCACAACTTTTAAGATCTTTCGAATATAAAAGTTGGAGTAAAAAATTTTTTTATCAATTATGCAAAAAAAAAACTTATTTGTTATTATGTAGAATTTGCGGTTTTTTTAAAAACTTTACCATAAAAATAAGTATTATTACTTCAGAAGATTGTTGATAATGGTCTGTAAATTTTACATTGTAAATTTTACTAATAAATAACAATTTTTAATAATTTATTAGTAAAATTTACAAATTCAAAAGCAAAAAGTCCATTAATTGTTAAGTTTACTAATAAATTAACTTAACAACTAATTCACTTTTTGCTTTTGAATTTGTAAATTTTACTAAAAAATTAGTAGAAATTACTATTAATTAGTTAATGCCACAAAATAATTATACGTTTTTATTGATTCAAATTTGGAGAGTAGAATAAATTTTGCATAAATTTTTATTTTTTTTTTTAATAAAAAAATTTTTTTTAGAGAAAAACTTGAAAAAAAGTCAGAAAAAATTAATTAACGATTTCTTGGAAGATGATATTTAAAAAAACGCGACAATGATATAAATAAAAGTTTAGATTTGCCTTACAATTTAATGACGTTCAAAAGACTTAAAATCGACAGACAATGGAAAGCTGTTATTTTTTCTATAGACATATATATGATTACTGGTTTCTAGAACTTAACAGATGGTGTATATGTATTATTATAATAGTTTTCTTGGCAAATAGTTCGAGTTGTTTTAAACTATACCAGCTTTCTATTAGCTTTTAATCTTTTGAATATTATTATTTTTTAGATGAAAAATATATTTTTTTTTAAATAAGAAGTAAAATATAATTATTTAAAATTTAATTTAGAAACTTTTGACACTATAATTTTACCTTAAGTTGCACTTTTATTCTTTAAAATATTTTTTTGTTTATTTATTTAGAGAAAATATTGTGCCCTTAAAAATTTCATTGGTCTTTAAAATTGTTCAGTGATTTTTAAAGTTAAAATAAAAAAGAAGTATTGAAACCTTTTTTTACAATGTTGAAATAAAAAAAAAATAAAAAACGATATATAATTTGTTCCGTTTGAAAAGATTATTATTGCACCGTGACGTTTCGATTTTAAAATATAGTTCAGAAATTTTTATACTTCTCGTTAATTTCACTATTTTTATATAAATACCAGTTCGTTTTCAAAATGAATAAAATTGGTAAATAAAAAAGAATTTAAAATCTTATAATTATTTCTGAAAGGTTGGAAATATTTTAATTATTATATTTAAAAGTTTAAAAGAATAAAAAAAAAAAATTTTTTTTTAAATTAAAAAGAATTCTAGTTATTTATTAAAAAGTGAAAAAAAAATTATTTTGTCGTTAAAAATTGAAACAAAATTATTTATAATATTGTTTTAATTTTTAACGACAAAATAAATAAACATTGCTTAAAGATAAAAAAATTTAATTATTGTTCAGAAATTTTCACTTGAATAAAAATAATTTCATTGAAAGGAATAATATGCTTTATGTATACTATATATAATATATAGATTTATAATATTATAAATATTATATTTACCGGCAAAAAAAGCCTCAAACATCAAGGACACTATCGATTTGCATTGCGACTTTCAAGGGAAAATTGAAAATAAGAAAATATTCTTTAAAACTTATTTGGTATTCATCAAATATATATTTTTACATGATTCAGATGATTCATTTTCTCAGAATATAATCTTCTATTTTTATAATCCAAGGTTATATTTTATAATCTATTTAATTGTCCCCCTCGTTCATTATATAAAAATATCATAGTTAAAGTGTTCCCTTTATTATCTATATATAGAGCACATGAACTTTGGATTATTTTTATTATTTCATTATACATATTATTTTTTCTGTCCATATAATAAAATATATTTGCTTCCTCTTCAAAAAAATTTATTTATTTATCTATTTTTTACAATTTATTTATTTATCTATTTTTTACAATTATTTATTTATTTCGTTTATTTACTCTCCCTGACTTTTTATTTATTTTTTGTATTTGTATGAATTTTAATTCTCGGACCATTTAATATAGTTTAATACCAAAAAATATTTGAAAATTACTCACAATTCTTGTTTTTTAGCTGAAATTTTTGATGGCATCAAAAAAATTTTTTTCTTTTGAATCAAAATTTTTGATTTTGAATAAAAATTTTTGATTCCATCAAATGCTGTTGCTTTTAAATAAAAATTTTTGGTTTTGAACTAAAATTTTTGATTGCATCAAATAAATTTTTGTTTTTTACTCAAAATTTTTGTTTTCTAATCGCTATTTTTTGTTGTTAACCAAAAGTTTTGTCTGCATCAAAAAAATTTTTTTCTTTTGAATAAAAATTTTTGATTGCTTTACAAAAATATTTGGTTTTGAATGAAAATTTTTTATTCCTTTACAAAAATTTTTGGTTTTAAAACAAAAAATGTTTGACTAATACATTAAAAGAAATTTTTGATTGCATCAAACTAATTTTTGGTTTTAAACAAAAAATTTTTGACTACAACAAGTAAAATTTTTCTTTTTAATCAAAATTTTAGATTACATCAAGAAAAGTTTGATTGCTTTAAAAAAATTCTTGGTTTTAGACCAAAATTTTTTACTGCTTTGAAAAAATTTTTTCTTTTTAATCAAAGTTTTTTGTTTTGTATCAAAATTTATAAATGCACCAAAAAAATGTTTGGATTTAAATCAAAGCTTTGGTTTGCATTAAGAGATTTTTGGTTTTTAACCAACATTTTTGACTGCATCAAATAAATTTTTGCTTTTTAATCAAAATTTGTTGTTTTGGATCAAAAAAATTTTGATTTTGAACCAAAATTTTTAACTACATCGAATAAATTTATGTATATAATACAAATTTTTAAATGAATTAAATAAACTTTTGCTTTTTAAGCAAAATCTTTGGTTATGAACAAAAATTTTTGATTACATCAAAAAAACTTTTGCTTCCTAATCAGAATTTTTGCTTTTTAATCGAAATTTTTGTTTTTGAATCAAAATATTTGTTTTTTACAAAAATTTTTGACTGCATCAAATATATTTGGCTTTTTAATCAAAATTTTGTTGTTTTGAACCAAAATTTTTGATTGCAGCAAATCTTCTAGTTTTTTAATCATAAAATTGTGGTTGTTAACCACAATTTTTCACTGCATTGAATAAATTTTTGCTTTTTAATCAAAATTCTTTGTTTTGGATAAAAAAAAAAGTTGATTTTCAACCAAAATTTTTAACTACATCGAATAAATTTATGCATTTAGAAAAAAATTCGACCTAAACATGTTTCTGCTGAATAAATATTTCAATAAAATTACACAAACTCAACTTTTTTTCACCCAATACCATTTTTTGTACAATTTTCATTCTAAATTACCGTGTTCAACAAACAATTACTCTACAATCGCGATTATAAAACCATTCTCTCTCCTTCACTAATGTATCTATAAATTTTCTTTCCATTGTCCAATCATCTATGCATTAAAAATTTGATATTACACAACACATTATATTTTCTCCCGATACAAAAGCAATTTATATAGGTACACTTTTTTTTTGGGGTGCAGAAAAATTCTTTTTATTTAATCATGTTGCAAAATTTAGTTTTTTCATGTTCATTAAACTATTCTCCCTGTTTATATTTGTAAATGTATATACATGTATGTATATAGAAACAGAGGATAACAAAACAAGTTTCATACACATACTTTCATTTCGCATTGTGCCATATTAACTGGAAAGTTTTTCTTGCCACTTTTGTTAATGGCAAAATGTACATACAGTATGTTCCAGGGCTGTTTTTATTTGAGCGTGACGTATTTCCCTCTTTTCTCTCTTGTGTATACCTGACATTAGTTATAGTGACGTGTACAGATATGCATAAAGCTTTTGCAATGAGATACAAACACAATTTTTCTTCACATGAGCATGTATACATATACAAAAGTTGGAATTAAGAAGGTTAGTTGCACTCTGTTAATCTTCTGGTGCATTCAAGGTGTAAGTGAAGCGAGTTGAGAGAAGATAGAAGGAGGGGGGGAATAGAGGGGGGGGGGAGTCTGCGTCATACTATATAGAAGAAAACAAGAGGACGAGGAATTGCCAGAGAGAGAGAAAGAGGGGATTCCTTCTCTTCTATCGGTTGTGTATTATGCGCTTCCCAAGGAACTTCGGTCCTTGACCAGAGAAACGCGAGGAATTCGCCCCCCCGAGTTCTCGGCGCGTTCTAACGAACAAACTCGGAGCGCTTGCCTCAGACTCCATCGGAATAAGCTCACGTGATATCGCACCAAGGCTATCAGACCTTGATCGTGGCACATCAACTTGATGAGGACAATGCATGTAATGCTCCTTTCCGACTCTATATTTCAAACCATCTCGCATTTTTTTCTCTCCCTTTTCACTCTTTCACTCTTTCAAAATTACAATGCAACCGAAATTGTTATTTTTATTATTATTATTATTATTATTATTATTATTATTATTTTATACAGTAATTACTACCATTATTTTTGTAATGACTATAATAGGAATAATAATAATAAACATAATAATAATAAATTAATAATTATTATTCTGCATAAGTATTAATATATACACGGGCAACGCTTGTGTATATTTTGAAGCAATCAAATATTTTGATTAAAAAGCAAAAATTTATTCGATGCAGACAAAAATTGTGATTAAAAACCAGAATTTTATGATTAAAAGCAATAGAACATTTAATGGAACATTTAATGGAATTAAAAATTTGTATTCAAAATCAAAAATTTATTTGATGGTTGATGCAGTCAAACACTTTTTTAAAAAACAAATATTTTGATCCAAAATTAAAAATTTTGGTTAAAAAGCAAAAATTTATTTGATACAATAAAAAATGTTGGTTCAATACCACAAATTTTGATTTAAATCCAAACATTTTTTTTGGTGCAATCAAAAATTTTGATTAAAAAGCAGAAACTTATTTGATGCAATAAAAAATTTGGATTCAAAAGAAAAATTTTTTTGAGGCAATCAAGAACTTTGGTTCAAAACAAAAAATTTTTGTTTATAACCAAAGTTTTTTTTATAAGAAGCAAAAGTTTATTTAATGCATTAAAAAATTTTTATTGAATGCATAAATTTATTCGATGTAGTTAAAAATTTTGGTTCAAAATCAAAATTTTTTTTTGATCCAAAACGACAAATTTTGATTAAAAAGAAAAAATTTATTCGATGCAGTCAAAAATTGTGGTTAAAATCCACAATTTTATGATTAAAAAACAATAGAACATTTGATTCGATCAAAAATTTTGATTAACCCTTTAAAGCCCGAATTATTTTCACCGATTCGATTTCAACCACACTTGGTATATAATGGTTTTTGGGGTCGCTGATTACGAATCTGAAGTCAAAATTGCAAAATTCAAAATGGCGGATCCAATATGGCGGACGAGAATTAAAAATTAAATAGGATTTACTTGAATATCGTTACCATTATTTTTTAATTTTTTCGTCCTCCATATTGGATCCGACATTTTTAATTTTGCAATTTTGACTTCATATTCGTAATCAGCGACCCCAATAACCCCCGAGTGACAAGTTTCATATAAATCCCATTATTTTTTATTTTTTCGTCCGCCATATTGGATCCGCCATTTTGAATTTTGCAATTTTGACTTCATATTCGTAATCAGCGACCCCAAAAACCCCCGAGTAACAAGTTTTTAACGAATCTGATTAATTTTTTAAAATTTTTTCGTCCGTCATAGGAGAAAATGTATCTTGACACTTTTTTTATTTATTATTATTTTATTTATTTATTATTTTTTTACTTTTGTTTTTTTTTTAATTATCTGCTGGAAGAGTTTTACTAGAGCTAAGAATTTAAAAGTTTTAGTAATATGTATTAGTTTCAAAGTTATGATGACTTTAATGCATTTGTGGTACAGCGTATGTACCACTGGGCGTTAAAGGGTTAAAAAGCAAAAGTTTATTTGAAGGAATAATCAAAGATTTTTATTCAAGATCAAAAATTTATTTGATACAGTAAAAAATTTTTTTAAAAAAACAAATATTTTGATTTAAAAACAAAAATTTTGATTAAAATGCAAAAAATTTTTTTTTATTTAGGTTTGGTGTCAAATTTTGTAAAAAATGTGAAATAAAATTCTTTCTTGAAATTCAATTATTTTCTTGAAAAAATTTTTAAATAAATTTCTTCGAAAGAATTCAATTATTTTCAATATACAAATTTAATTAAATTCCATTCCAGGAATTCAATTATTTTCGAGAATTTTTAATAAAATTCTTCGAAGCAATTTAATTATTTTCAAAAATTTTTAATAAAATTCTACATTCGCAAGAATTTCATTATTTCAGATTCAAAAATTTTTTATATTTTCTGCTTCCTCACCTATAAAGTACTTGGTATTATGGACAAAAATATTATTTTTTAAAATTAGGAATTAATTAATACGTATATTATAACGCAAAATTATGGAAGAGAAAATAAATTTAATTTATTTTCAATATTCTAATAACTATTTTTCATGTTTTGGAATTCTAAATTAAATTTACAAATTAAATTATGTTTTTTAATTCAGAAACAACTTTGTCCAACTAATTAATTATTATTATTCAATCTCCAAAGAAGAGGTAAATTGGAATTTTAATTTAATTTAAAAATTTTAAACATTTAAAAAGAATAATAAAAAAAAATTAGGGAACGTCATTAAAAATTTTCGATTATGAATTAAAAAAAATAATTGCTTTACTCCTGAATATTATTCTCATAATTATTCTAATAAAAATTCATATAATAGAATTCTCAAAAGACATTTAAAAAAGATTGAAAATAATTAAATTTTTCCTAAAAGTTATGCAGAAAATACACGAATGCCAAAAGATCTCGTTGAATTGAGTTACATTTTTTTAATAATTGAAATTCTTGACGAGCTATTTTCAAAATTTAATAAAAATAATTAATTTAGAGCAGAATTTTAATTAAAAATTCCAAGAATAATATTGACTCTTCCAGGAAGAATTAAATTTGCAAATTTTTGAAATAATTAAATTTCTCAAAGTTTTATTTTATTTTATTTTTCTGTAATAATTGAATTCTCAACGAAGAGTTTAAAAGTTAATAAAAATAATCGAATTCTTAGAAAAGTTAAGAGTTGCTATTTTGAAAATATAATTAAATTTCGACAACGTTTTCAATTTGAATTGCATTTTTTTTTTTAATAATTGAATTCTTGAAGAACTTTTCAAAAATTTTGATGGAAATATAATATATAATTAATTTAGCGAAGAATTTTAATTAAAAATTCCAAAAAAATACTTTATTAAACTTTAGAAGGGTTAAAGGTCTTTGAGAATTTATGCTCAAAGAACTCCTTGAAAATTATTCAAAATAATTAGAAATTTCATTCAAGTTTTTAGAAAATAATTCTGTTTCTTAAGAGATGAAATTTTTCACATTTTTTTTCGGAATATGGAAAATATGTTAAAATTCTATTTAAAAAATTAGGAACAAGCGGCGACAAAAAAAAAAAATACAAATATTTGTGAAATTTTTGTATTTTAATATTTTTAACACAGTTTTTCTAAGGATGTCAAATTGAGGCAAAAAGAGAATCAAAACGTTGCTTCGCAACATTTGTGATTCGTTTTTTGTCTCAATTTGATATTCTTAGAAAAACTTTTGATTCCATTTTTTGGTCTCAATTTAATATTCTTAGAAAAACTGTGAACTAAAAATTATTTTTAGTTTAATATTTAATAAATATTTCCCCTAAAACTATTCTAATCTCTTTCAGTTTTTTTTTAATTCAAACCATTTTATCAAAACGTTTCATTGACACAATTTTGATTTGTTTTTTTGTCTCAATTTGATATTCTAAAAAATGTGTTCTGTGACAGATCATGAATACTAAAATTTAAATTTGAAATCACTGTTGACTGTGGTAAATTATTAAGTTGTATTCGAAATTAAACTAATTGTTCGAAATCACCCCAATTGTCGGAAGAGTGTCAAATCCCATTTCACCCCGTGGTGAAAATTCTATTTTTCTTTCTTTCTTTTTTGTTTTCTTTTTCTCTTCTTTTTTTTTTTTGAGAAAATTTGTCACGAACTGTAAAAGAGCCGTCACAGTCAACTTCCGTTTTTCTCTCTCTCTCTTTCTCCTCAAGTGTCTTGAGGAATTGCGCCCCACGTGTTTGCATATCCTTCCGTGTAATGCAGCTGTAAGTATCGTTTTTATGTCGACTTTTATTTGCAGTGGCACTTCAAGTTTTCGTGGTCTCTTTTCACACCTGGTTTGTGCTGTGCTCCTAAATTTTATGAATCAAAAACGAAATTCCATTTTTCATCTCCCATTTTGTTAAAATTTCCATTATCTTTATAAATAATAAAACTCTTTTCCAAAATTCAATTATTTTCAAAAATTTTGATAAAATTCTTGATAAAAATTCAATTTTAAGAAATATTTTTAATTATTGAATAAATTATTTATTTTTGTATGTAAATAATTGAATTCTCGAAAAATTTTCCTTTTTGTGCTTGAGCACAAAAAGGTACTTGATCAATAAAATTTTGATACTTTTTCCAAGAGAAAAATTGGATTTTTCATTTTTGGTTCTGTAGAGGATCCCTTGTATCTAATTTTACATTAGACAGTTTACAGCGAAAGAAAATGAAAAGAAAAATAAATGTATAGACACTTTTGAAACAAGTGAGCGCGTAAAAATACATTAAAGTCGTGGGAATATATAGAAGGAGGGCGTTTGAGCAAATAAGTAGGTGAAGTGGCAGTCGGGCGGCGAAGTGCAAAAGCAATTGGCTCCTCTTTCTCTCTCTCTCACACTCATTCACTCGCAGTTTAAAATTTCTGTGCAATTCCGGCTTTGATTTGCATCATTCCAGTGCTATCTCTCTTTAAACAAAAATAAATAAATAAAAAAAAAACAAAATTGTAGAATGACCATTAAGATTTATTACATGTTGACAGTACTCAATTCTAATTATATACTTGAATATTTTACATAAAATTAATTTTACCCTATTTTGTAATTAATACCTACACAAATTAGTACCTATCAATCCTTCATTAATTTTCTGAAATTTCTTCTCGAATTTTTCATTAGAATTTTCTACAAAATTTTTTAATTTTAATAATATTTTTTTATACTCTCCTATAAGTACTCTTCTGTTACTGCTTTAAAAAAATTTAAGAAAATTTTTCGTAAGAATTCAATTATTTTCATAAATAAATAAAATTTTTACAGGAATTCAATTATTAAAAAACCAAATTTCATTGAATTTTTTTTTTCGAAAAAAATCAATTATTCAATAAGAATTGAATTATTTTCAATTAAATTTTAATTAAATTCCTCGAAAAATATTTTTAAGAATTCAATTATTCAAGTAAATAATAAAATTATTCTCTGAAATTTAATTATTTTCATAAATAATAAAATACTTTAGATAAATTCAATTATTTTGAATATAATTTTAATAAACTTCTTTGCAGAAATTTAATTGTTTCCATATAGATATAATAAAATTTGTACTGGAATTCAATGACTTAAAATAGAATTTTCATAAAATTTTTCGAACAAAATCAATTATTTATAAAATTTTATTCTTTGCAAGTCTTAAATTATTTTTGTAAATAATAGTAATACGTTTCACAGAATTTCAATTATTTTTTAAAATGTTATTGAAATTCTTCCAAAGAATTCAATTATTATTTTAAGAAATTTTGATAAAATTTTTTATAAGAATTCAATTTTAAGAAATATTCAATTATGCAATAAATTATTAACTTTTTATATTAAAATAATTGAATTTTCGTAGAACTTTCTAAGAAAAATTGATTTAAAATAAAATCAATTAAATTGAACCAAATTAAAAATTTAGTTCATAATTAAACATGAGAAGTGTTATATTATGAATTTTTAGAAATAATTAAATTTCAAAAGATTTTTAAATTGTAATCTTTGAAAATTTTAATTTTTGTAAAAGTAACAATATTTAATTTTTTATTAATTTAATTAATATATATTTTTTTAATTCTAGTCTTTGAAAATTTTAATTCTTGTAAAACTGTAAATATATTCAATTTTTTATTAATTTAATTAATATTTTTTTTATAAATATCAAAATTTATTTTTTTCTTAAAAAACTATGAAAGTTTTAAATAATTTTAATTGAATTACAGTTGTAAATTTTAAAAATTGTTAAATTTCAAAAAGATTTTATATACAGTAAATAATATATACTGTAATTAATGTTGTAATTAATTCATCTCGTAATCAATTACAAGAATATTATATCAATTTGCGCATTATTGTTTGAATTAAAGATATTTTATAATTGAATGAAACGTAAATTTTATTGAATCAAAATTATTATATTTAATTCAACAATAGTTTTTCGTTGAATGCAAAACAAGATAATTAAGTTTGAATCAAATATATTGTCTTCTCCGTGTATTGTTATTTTTATTTATTATTATTATTATTATTATTATTATTATTATTATTAATAATTATTGTTATCATTTTTATTAATTTAATTATTATTAATTATATTAATTATTAAATTATTCAATTGTTAAGTTCTTCCTTTAATTCAATTAAAATTTTAATCAAAATTGAAATTAAAATTTTTTATTTTTTCAAATCAAATAAATAGAATAAGAGTAAAAAATAGAGTAAAATGTATAATAGAGTATAAATAAAATAATTTTGAAGGTGATTATTTGGTCGTGAGGTCCAAGGCACCAATTTGAATCTTGATTAGTAGGGGGTGAAAATCTAGTAGTGGGGGTGGGAATAGAAAACTCATTTAAAAAAAAAAAAATTAAAAATTGCAATTGGTGGTAGTTCTCTACCACCTATTGCAATTTTTAATTTTAATTTCTTTTTAAACGAATTGGCGGTGCGAAAAATACATTTTAGAAAAATAAAAATCAAAGTCTACAGTATGGGGGATGAAAAAAGGGGAGAGTGGAACTGATTGAGAGGGGTAGAGAAAGAGGGGGGGGGATGGTGCGAATATATAGATATAAATTTTGTGACAAGATTTATTTCCTGGCAGTGCGAAAATGAGAATGAAAAATTTTAAAATTCCATATTTGTCGATCAGGAAATAATTTATTTATTGAATGAAAAGTCAGGAATTACCTTTTCAGTGGTGGCTCAAAAGTTGAAAATATTTAGATCAAAGAGTATAACGTATCGAGTTGAAATTGAATTTCGAATTGGTTTAACGTGAAAGTTTCGTGCTCGGACACTCATGCAATTTAATGAAAATGAGACATTGCATTTTAATGAAAACTTGAATATCGATTCGCTCATCTACATCGAAAAAGCTTGATTCTGCGCATATTATTTTGCAACATTGCTTTTTATAGTTTGTTTTGAGGGGGAAAAAATAATAATTTTCTGATTATATCGTCGAAAGAAAGTCAGTGCCATTTTTTTTTTTTTTTAATGGAAATTTGATTTTGAGACAAAACAAACATATTTTAGTTTTGATCCAATGACATTTTTTTGTTTCGAAAGAAATCAAGAAGAATTAATTTTTAGATTCTGATTTTGGACTCAAAAGATAATTTTAGAATTCATTTATTCGATTTTTGTTTAAAAAAAAAAATATAAACAGAATTTAATGACGATTTTAATTTTGGAATTAAAATAAAATGGAGAATAAAATTAAGTCCAGATTTTTTCTCTCTCTCTCTACTTTATTTTGAAATATTTCTTTTGTTCCTAAATGAAATTTTTCGATATAATAATAATAATTTTTTTTTAAAGAAGAAAAAATGAAATTGAAAGGCTTTTTTTTCCACCGCTCATCAGATTTGGAGGGAAAAAAAAAATTCAAAAAACCTCTCACAATTTTCGATTAAAGTTTGAATAGAAAAGAGCGAGATTCCTCTCGTTTCTTTTTTTTTCACAATCTGGTCCGGAAGGAAAAAAAAAATTTCGAAAAACTCTAACAATGGATTACGATGAAACTGCAGGAATATAACGAAAACTGTACGCTGGAGTTTTTTCTCCAAACATCTTTCTCCGATATCTCTCAGAATTGCGTTTGGTAACAAAAAATGAAAAAGAGGTTCGTCCCTCTTTTTTGTGTATGTTCTTTATAAACCACTTTGAACAAAAAAAAATAAAAACGTTACTTAAAAAAAAAAAATTATCGACAGAAATGAAATACAGAAAATGATAACAAAAAAAAACAAGGATAAACTAAAAATACAGTTGTTACTGTAAAAAAAATTATCGAATAGAAGAAAGAGAAAATGCTGAAATATTCTCTATAAAATTTTTAGTTTCAAAATTTTGTGTCTGTGTACATGTACATAGAAAAAAAAAGCTAGAAACATTTTTGCTCGTCACAAACCAGAAAAGTCTTTTCTCAAAAAAAACCTATTGTGAAATCTAATCTATCTCTCATTTCAATATCCTTTTGTTGGCACATAATCCCTGCTCTCTTTCAAGTTTTTTTTTCTCGAATGTAGAGCGTAACGTTTTACGTGAGCCACGTGTACATCTCTCCTACAGTTACAGGTATATACACATATATATATATATATATAAAAATATAAATCTGAAGAGTTGTTTATAAACGGACAATTTATTTCTTTGTTTGCTCGCGCAACTAAAATAGCATCAGCAATACCGAAAGGTATGTCAAGAGTTATTATCGAATCCTCCGGCAATATGTTCATTTCCATTATCGCAAGACATGAACGAAAAAAGACATGATGAATATTAATTCGAAGAAAATTCTAATAACTGTTTTCGAATTTATAGTATAATAATAAAAAGTTGAATAAAAGTTAATTGAAATAATTAAGAAAAGAATTCAAGTCTAAATTGAATTTATTGTTACGAAAGAAATTAGTAAAATCTCAGTGTATCAAATAATTTCTATTTGTGTCCAATAATATTTATTTTTATTAACTAATTTTCATTTGTATTAAATAATTATTATTTGTAAAAAATGATTTTTATTTTTAATGAATGAATTTTGCAACTTTTGAGTAATAAAATTGGTAGTCAAAAATTACCAATTGGTAGTAGAAAAATATTTATTTATTTGCTGAGCCCACTATTTCAATTAGTAACGTTTACTTAATTAATTAATGACTTTAACAAATAAATTAATAAATTACAAGTTTTGTTCTACCAATTAGTAGTCAAAACCGAGGTCAAAACTAATAATAATAGTAGAATTCTATTAATTGATTTGTTAAAGTCACTAATTAATTAAGTAAACGTTACTAATTGAAATAGTGGACTCAGCAAATAAATAAGCATCTTTCTACTAACAATTAATAATTTTTTACTACCAATTAGTAGTTTTTTTTACTACTAATTAGTAATTTTTTACTACTAATTATTATTTTTCAACTGCCCATTAGTAATTTTTTAATACTATTTAGTAGTTTTTACTATTGATTAGTAGTTTCTTTTACTACTAATTAGTAATTTTTTACTAAAAAACATTTTTCTACTACCTGTTAGTAATTTTCTACTACTAATTAGTCAGTTTCTACTACCTATTAGTAGTTTTTTTTACTGACAATTTGTAAAAATGACTGTTTATTACTAAAATTTACTAAAATTAATAGAAATTATTTATTAGTAAAATTTACTATTTAATTAAGTAAAAATAAACTAAATTAATTAATTTAGTAAACATTTTTACTAATTTAACAGTTAGAGAGTAATTTTTACTATATATAAAATATCAGTACCCATATCATTTTACTTTTTTGTCACTAAAATTTCAATTAAATCAAAACGAAAAAAAATTACTAAAAATTCCCTATCATCGTAAATTATTGCGTCTCGAAAAAAAAAAGGAAAAATAAATTTTTGTAATTTTTGGTTGAGCGGATTTTATAATACAAAAAGCGTAACTATAACGAATGTAGCTCTATATATATTCATATAAAAAACTGACGAAGGTCGCTGCAAGGAAGAATGGTATAGCGGCGGGGGAAGAAAGAAAAATGCATGGGGGTTCGCCCCAATGAAGAAGGGGAGGGGTAAAAATGGGGGGGTTTTTAGTGAGCCAGTGAGAGAGAGGGTGTCGGCGGGTAGTGGAGTTGAAAAAAATGGGGGTTGGGGGCAAAAAAAGGTGAAGGTGGGATGGGGATGGGGAGGAGGGGGGTGATGAAGCGCGGGAGAAGATGGTGGTGTGCCCGGCTCTATGGGATGGGGGGGTCGAAGACGAGATGAGGGTGGCAGACATCTCTCTCTCTCTCTTCTTTCTCTCTTTTTTTTCTCTTTCCTCGCCGTTTCTCTCCTTCCTCGCTGTTTCTCTCTTCTCTCTATTTTTCTCTTTCTTCTTCTTTTTCTCTATGTTTATCTTTCTCTCTATTTTTCTCTTTCTCCTTCTTTTTCCCTATTTTTCTCTTTCTTCTTTTTCTCTTTGTCCATCTTCTTTTCTCTTTCATCTCTCTCTGCTTTTTCTCTCTTTCGCTGTAAAAACCTAGGAAGTCGCATTTGCCATAAGGTTGAAAATCGCTTACTATAGTAAGCGACTTTCAACCTTACGGCAAGAAATGCGAAAGAGAAAGAAGAAATACACAAAGAGAAAAGAAGAAATACCCAAAAAAGAAAAGAAGAATTAGAAATAAAAAAAACAAACAAAAATTAAAAATATACAAAGAGGAAGAAAGAAAGAGTGAAAAGAAATACACCAAACCCTGGGAGAAAAGGAATTCCCGACACTAAAAGCGAAGAAGAAATACTAAGAGAAAAGAAATACACTCGACCTAAAGTTTCGAAGGAATACACACACAACACCCAGAGAGAAAAGCAATACACAATATACCAAAAGAGCGAAGGACTATACGCCACCAAAAAGAGAAAAAGAAGAAAATATTATAGAGAAAAAGAGAGAGAGAGAGAGAGAGAGAGAATGAGATTTTTTACAAAAAGCCAGAACGGCGCGGTTCCCCCTTTTTCTCCCCATCGCATCTCGCGGCGGCCGATGCGAGAGGCGACCTCGCGGAGAGAGCGATGATACGACAAAAAATCAGATGCACGGCCATTGGCTGTTCTCAATTCGAATTATTGGCTTCCCCGGTCGCCGTTCGTCAGATTCTCCCCCGGCCACCACGATTTCTCCCGCCCGCCATCGCTTCTCTCTACCCCATGTGACCCCTTGCTTCGCAAGTTCTCTCTCTCCCCCCCCCTCCCCCTGGCTGCCACCCTCTCTGTCCTGCCTCCGCGCCACCACCACCACCACCACCGCCACCCCCGTGAGTTGAAGCGGGCGCCGCCGAGAGAAGGGCCGAAAAAACTTCGAAAAAAAATCCAATTTCGTTGCCATGGCGACCGGCGTGCGTTGACTTTGATAAAGATCCCCCGGCAATGTATATGTGTCTACATGTGCATCTCTACACCCACACAAAACTCAAAGTAGCGTCCTCTCGCTTCTAGAGTTTTTCTCTTTTTTCGCGCGCGCGAACGCTTCAGCCTCTTTTACCCCCTTTCGGGTTTCTCTTCCCGCTGCCTCGAAACCCCCTTTTCGCCAACCTATACCTCTTTGGGAGAATTTTTTTTCCGTCGCTTTCTCACTCTCTTTCGCATTTTCTCTCTCTCGTTCTTTTTCGCTCTCTTTCGTTTTCCCTCGCTCTCTCTCTCTCACTCTCTTTCGCATTTTTTCTCTCTCTCTCTTTCGTATTTTTTCGTTCTTTTTCGTTTTTTCTCGAAAGAGAGAGGGAGAGAGTGCGCTCTCTCTCTTCATCGTCGACGCCGACGTCGGCTATATGACGCCGTCGCTTTTGCAGTTTCTCCGATTTCATGTTCTTCGTACATACACACGCGCACTTTTTTTTTGATATCTCCAAATGTGTATGATTCACGCACCCACGTTTCGCTTTTTTCGATAGACATGAGAAAAACCACCGATGTGTACTTCTCTCTCCTTTGTTCTGGATATCCTTCTCTCTTCTTCTCACTATCTCCAACTCATTTTTCTGCCCTTTTTTTTCTTTCATTTTCCTTCGTCTTCTTTTTTACCTCTCTCGCCTTTTTTTTATTTTGCAGTAGTTGAAAAAAACGAGGAGTACGAGCTTTCTCTCTCTCTTTCCCTTTTTCTTTCTCGTTCTCTTCCGTTTTTTTAAAAATAAAAGAAAAGAGAACGTGAAAAGAAAAAGTATAAGAGAAAGAAAGAAAGTTTATAGGAAAGGAAGAAAAAGAAGAAAGGGAGAAAGAAAAGCAAGAAAGAGAGATAGAGGAATGAAGAAAGAGAGAGAGAGAGAGAATGAAAAGTAAAAAGGAGAGAGAAAAAAAAGAAAGGGTTGAAAGAAAACTAAGTAGAAGAAAAGAAAGAGGAAATTAGGAAAAAGAGGGAATAAATTAAAAAAGGGTAAGAGAGAGAGAGACAAAAAGAAGAAAGGGAGAAAGAAAAGTAAGAAGGAGAGAGAGAGAGAGAAAAGAATAATCTACTAAAAAAGTAAGAAGGAGAGAGGGAGAGAGAAAAGAATAAAGGTAGGAAGAAAATTAAGAAATAAAAAGAAAAGAAGAAAGAAGAAAACTCTTCTTTTCTTTTTATTGCTTAATTTTTTTCTTTTCTATCTCTTCTTGTTACTTTTCATTTTCTCTTTCTTCCTTTATTTCTTTCTATTTCTTAGTTTTCTTTCTCTTTTCGTCTATTCTCTCTTCTATTCTTTTCTTCTTGAAAAGTAACAAGGAGAGAGAGAGAAAAAAAGAAGAAATGGAGAAAGAAATCTAAGAAGACAGAGAGAAAGAAAAGTAACAAGGAGAGACAAAAAAGAAGAAAGGGCGAGAAAAAAGTAACAAGGAGAGAGAAAAAAGAAAAAAGGGCGAGAAAAAAGAAGAAAAAGAGAAAGAAAAATAACAAATAAAGGGAAAGGAAAGAGTAAGGAGAAAGAGGTAAATAATTAAAACTAGAGAAAGAGAGAGAGAGAGAGAGAGAGAGAGAGAGAGAGAGAGAGAGAGAGAGAGAGAGAGAGAGAGGGATAGAAAATAAGGAATGAGAGAAAAGAAGGAAGGGAGAAAGAAATCTAAGAAGAAAGAGATAAAGTAAAGTAACAATAAGAGACAAAAAGAAGAAAGGGCGAGAGAAGTGTAAACAAGGAAAGAGAAAAAAAGAAAAAGAGGAAGAAAACTAAGAAGTAGAAAGAAAAGAAGAAAGAGAAAAAGAAAAGTAACAAGGAGAGACGGAAAAGAAGAAAGGGTGAGAGAAATGTAAACAAGGAGAGAGAAAAAAAGAAACAGAGGAAAAAACAAAGAAATAGAAAAAAAAAACTAAGAAGTTGAAAGAAAAGAAGAAAGAGTAAAAGAAAAGTAACAAGGAAAGGCAGAAAAAAGAGCGAGAAAAAAGAAAATAGGGAGAGAGAAAAGAAGAAAGAGTGACAAGAAAGAAACGTAACAAGTAGAGGGGAAAGAGAGAGTAAGAAGAAAGGGGGAAACAACTAAAAATAGAGAAAGAAAGAGAGAGAAAGAAAATAAGGAAAGAGAGAAAAGAAGAAAAAGTACTAAAAAAGAAAGGAAAAGCAAGTCGGAGATAGAGAAAAGAAAAAAGAAAACGAAGAAAGAGAGAGAAACGAAAAAGTAAAAAGAAGAAAAAGAGAGAAAGAAGAGAGAATAAATAGAGAAAAAGAGAGAAAAAAGAGAAAAAGAGAGAAAAGAGAGGAAAAAGAGAAAAAAGAGAGAAAAAGAGAGGAAAAAGAGAGAAAAAAAGTAAAAAGGAGAGTAAGAGAAAGAGAGAGCACACGTAGAGGTAATTTTTATTTCGAAAAAAACTTTTTTAATAAAAAAAAAGTTTCCACCTCCATTCCGCACAGAGGTAAAGATGGATGGCGCTGCAAGGGAATATAGTAAATATTAGTATACATATATATATTTTTGTAGGGGAGGTTATATATTTATGTATATAAAAATGTATATTGAAGGTGTATACACTTTTAGGGAGTGTATGTTGGTGTGTATATATATGTATATTATATCCGGGAGAATGGGAGGCGCATTAAAAGTTTTACGGCGAACGATATTTCATAACTTTTGTATTTCGAAAAATGCACAGTTGTGTGTGTATGTGCGCGGGTTGAGGCTGACGCTACTCTCTCTGTGTTAGGTTTACAAATACGCGGGCGCGCAGTATCAACTGCTATTCTGTTTTAACTAGTCCTCCTCGTCGTTGTGCAAAGCAACCCTCTTTTCCCGCCGCCTTTTTTTTTTGCTTTCTTTCTTTCTCTCTGTCTTTCCCCGCCGTTATTTACTTTCTTCTCTCTCTCTCGCTCTCTCTCTCTTGTGAATTTTCGCCCCTTCCCTCACTCTCTGAATTTTTCTTTCGCTCTCTTCGTTTTTTCTCTCTTTGCTTTTCTTTCGTTCGCTTCGTTTTTTCTCTCTTTGCTTTTCTATTCGCTCTCTTCGTTTTTTTCTCACTTCATTTTTCTTTTGCTCTCTGCTTTTTTCTCTTCGCTTTTTGTTTCGCTCTCTTTGCTTTTTTGTTGCCTTCGTCTTTCTCCTTCTCTTATTCTTTCTCTCTCACTCTTTTTCTCTTTCTTACTGTTTTTCCGTTTTCCCTTTTTCTTTATCTTTAGTTTACTGTTCTTTTTCTCCTTCTTATTTTCTCTCCCTTTTTTCTTTTCTCCCTTTCTTCTTTTTTCTCTCTCTCTCTTTCCCTTCTGTTTACTTTTCTTTCTTCCTTTCTTTTCTCTGTCTTCCTCTTTTAAATTTTGTTTTTCTCATACTCTCCCCTTTTTACTTTTCTCTCTCTCTCTCGTTCTCTTCCCTTTTTTTTAGAAAAAGTAAAAAAAGGAAGAGAAAGAGAGAGCCAGTACTCATCTTTTTTTTAAAAAAGTGAAAAAGAGAGAGAGAGAGTGAGCCTTCACTCATCTTTTAAAAAAAAAAGCGAAAAGGGAGAAAGAGGACTCGTATTCTTCCCTTTTTAAAAAAAAAAGCGAAAAAAGAAGAGAGAGAGAGAGAGAGAGAGAGAGCTCGTACTCTTCCCTTTATTTTTAAAAAAGCGAAAAGGGAAAAAGAGGAAGAGAGAGAAAGAGAGCTCTCTATTCGTTCGTACTTTTTGCTCTTTCTTCACCCCTGCCACCCCCTCTTAACATACCCGCGCGATATATTAGCTTCACGCGCAACCTTTATAGCAAATATTTCAAATGTTTCCACGTTGAAAAAAGTCATCATTTATAAGTATAATCTATATGCCTCTCAAGCAACACTCTCATTACGTTTGAGTATATATTTTCATTCATTATATGGACTTGAGGTTAAAAAAAAGTGGCTGCGATGAAATGAACCACGTTGATCTCTTTTAGCGCGATAAACAAAAAAAAAAAATTAATCAAAGAAAGGAGAAAATCCAGATTTCTTGCTAATTTGTGATAAATCTTAAGCTAGTAATTCCCACAAAGCTTGTAGAATTGGAAAAATTGGAATTTTTTGTTTAGTTTGTAAGGAGGGGGGGATAAACTCTAAAGTTGAAAAATGTTAAAGAAAATGGTAAATAGAGAAGGAAAAAGAACTTTTAACTTAAAAAATGGCAAATAGAGGAGGAAAAATAACTTTAGGCTAAAAAATGCTAAGAAAAATGACAAATAGAAAGAAATTTGTTTACTATAGGGTAAAATACGATTGAGTTAGTTTGTGGTCTAGTGGTTAGAGTGTCGACCTGGGAATGTTGGAGTATTGGGTTCAATCCCCGCCGCCTTTGGGATTTTATCTTCGCGTTACTGTCATTTAAAATTTGGTTTTAAAAAATTATAATTCACGATAGTTATCATCAAGAATTAGTAAAACGAAATAATTATTCAAATTTGTAATTATAATTATTTATAATTATAATTCTTATTTAGATTACCATTATTATTACTTTATTCAAATTCTGAATGAAATGTAATTTTAATTCAATTCTTTATATTAGAATTGTAATTAAAATTAATTTAATTTGAATTAGAATAAATTTACCTACGAATGATAATTTTAATTCTAACTAATTCTTATTTGAATTTTGATTATATAATTAATTTGAAATCGAATCTGAATTTCAATTATAATTAATTTAAATCGAATTATAGTTGGTAATTAATAAAAATACAATCATGAATAATTTTAATTCGAATTCCAATTAATTCTCCTTCTTATCCGAATTATAATCAATTTTGATTCTCATTCAAACTTGAATTAATATAAGTTATAATTAATTTTAATTCAAAGAGTAATTAATTTTAATTCAAAGAGTAATTAATTATAATTCGAATTCGAATTAAGTGAAATTAAATATAATTCTTATTGAAATTCTAACCAATTCTAACTTTTAATTAAATTTGTAATACTATAATTAATTACTATACAATAATGACAATTTATAAAAATTATATATATAACAATAAAAATAATAATATTAATAAAAAATAATAATCATTACAGAAGTCACTTATCAGCTGATAATAGAATAAAGCGTTAACTTTGAAATATATTTTCTGAAAAAGCCACTGCATTGAAAATATCGCCTGTCATTTTTATTTATTTATTCTTTTTTTTATTATTACTATTATTATTATTATTATTATTATTATTAGTGAAAAATAACGAAAAATATTTATATTGAATTCCATTCTATTATTTCCAAAATATTATTCCATTTTATACAATATATCTTGTGATTGTAAACTCAATTAAAAATTTTGTATTAAATATTTTGATTTATTTTTCATGAAAACTGTATTTTATTTTTCTTTTATTATTATTTTTTTATTTTTTTTATTTTTGCTCATCTAAATTCCAATTTTTGTTTGAAATTCATTTTTTTTTCTTCTTTCATAAATCAAACCACTCTAGATTTTCATATAAACAATAATGATGATAAAAAATAATAAAAGGAAAAAAAATATTATATGACCTCAAAAAAAACAAAATGAAATAAATACAAAAAAAATAATACTGAAAATATAAATTCAAAAAAATAGCATAAAAATAATTGAAAAAAGAAATTTTAATTTAATTGATAATTAAAAATTTGATTGGAATAGATGGAATAATGAGGGTTAATTAAAAAAAATTCTTCCCTCCAACGGTATTTATAATGATCATTGTTTAACAAAGTTAAACTGCAAAAATAGAAATTTTAATTGGGACGCTGCTTAAATAATTTTTTGTTTTTTATTCCTTTTCCGATTTTTATTTTTGTTTTATTCTTTTATTTATTTTATTTCTTTTTCTTTTATTTTTTTTGTCTTTTCATTCTTCTTATTTTAAATTTTATTTTAATTGTTCTTATTTTATTTTCATTCTATTTTAATTTTTAATTTTTTAAATTACAATTAATTTTTCTATTTTAGAATTTTTCAAGTTCAGCATTTTAATACCTAATAATACCTATTCTCAAAGAAATTATTTCGCTTCTTAGAATCGTTTCCAATAAAAATTAAGTTCTGCTCTTTGATAATAATTTAAGGACAAAAATCAAATTAATATTGCTTCTCTAAATATGTAAATTTGGAAAAAAAATATTTTTTTTTTGGTTATAATATTTTCGTCTATAATGATATAGGTATTTTTCATTTCGCTCTTTTTTTTCTCTATATTCCAATTTTTTTTTCTATTCTTTTTTTCTGTTCATCATTGTTAGTCTTCTATATATGTATATATGATAGGTGGGTTTGCCAGGGTCTCTTTCGATTCTCCCGCCATCTTTCGCATCCCTTTTTTCTTGCCTCTCGTTTATCTTTGCCCTTTTTTTTATTTCCAAGTATTCGAATTCAAATGCGTCCGACTCGATCCCAGGAGTTCTCTGGACCTCCATCTCCTCGTCTCTAACTCGATTTTAATGCGAAATTGCGGCATCGGGCTATTTTGAATATTTATTTTCGTCAAGGAGAAAATAGTGTTGCAAAAAAAAAATTTTTAATTTAAATTTATAATAATGGGATGAAAAATTTAATATATTTATATATGTAACAATTTATTTATCTATTAAATTTGAAGTTTTTTTTATCTAGTAACTGACTTTTTGCTTTTGAATTATAGTGAATTTTACTAATAAATAGTAATTTTTACTAATATAAACAGTAATTTTTGCAAATTTATTAGTAAAATTTACTAATTAAAATATTAATAAATTAGTAAAATTTACTAATTAAAAAATTAGTTCATTAGTAAAATTTACTAATTGAAAATCAAAAAGTTAGTCCCTAATTTAAATTAGTAAACATTTCTACTACAAAATTAGAATTAGTAAAAATATTTACTAATTTTGATGTAATGACTTTTTTTGCTTAAAAATCAGCAAATTTTACTTATAAATAGTAATTTTTGCAAATTTTTTAGTAAAATTTACTAATTGAAAATACAAAAAGTTAGTTACTAATTTAAATTAGTAAACACTTTTACTGCAAATTAGAATTAATAAATATATTTACTTATTTTAAATCTATAACTGATTTTTTGCTTTCTAATAAAAAAATTTGAGTAATAAATTAGTTTAGAAATAATTATTTATTAGTAAAATTTACGAATTGTATAAAGCAAATTCGAATTATAATGAATTTAAATTATAATTAATTTTAATTCGATTTCCAATTAATTCTAATTCGTATAAAAATTAATTGTCATTCTCAGTCGAATTATAATTTTAATTTTAATTCGAATTTCAATTAATTCTAATTCGTTTAAAAATAATTGTCATTTTTAGTCGAATTATTATTATTGTAATTTTCAATCGAATTTCAATTAATTTTAATTAGTTTAAAAATTAATTGAAATTTGACTTCGAATTATAATTAATTCGAATTTTAATTAGTAAATTTTACTAATAAATTGTGATTTCTACTAATTTATTAGCAAAAATTTACTAATTAATAAGCAAATTCGAATTACAATGAATTTAAATAGGAATTACAATTTTAATTGTAACTAATTTTTATTAGTATTTCAATTACAATTAATTTTAATTCGAATTTCGATTGATTCTAATTCGTAAATAAATTAATTGTAATTCGAATAAAAATTTATTGAAACTTGACTGAGAATTATAATTATTTCGAATTCGAATTAATTCTGTTTCATTTAAAAATTAATTGTATAATTCTCAGTCGAATTATAATTGTAGTTTTAATTCAAAGTTCCATTAATTCTAATTCGAATAAAAATTAATTAAAATTCGACTTCAATAAATATTATTTGATTCAATTAAATATTTAATTGATAATAGTCAAAATTAATCGGTTATTTGAATCAATTAAATTTAGTGATGATTTTTTTCAATTTAAATTTGGAGACTTGATACTAAATAAATAAATAGTTAAAAATATTTAGTGATAATTTTTTTCAATTCAAATTTAGAGAGTTTTGATATTAATAAATAAATAAAAAAAATAGTGATTGTCATTAGTCATCGGAATGTGATAATTGTATTTTTATTGAGATTTGACGGAATCTCAATTGAGTCGTATACACAAATCTGGTAATAGTGTGAATTTAAACGGATATATCGTTCTCTCTTGCAAACTGTTGAACTTGAACGTGTGAGCCAACTCCTCTTTCTCACTAATTCCCTGGGGAGTTGGATTGGAAACTGTCGGATTCAATCGTCCGTTATGTTCGTTCACTAGGAAGATGGTCGTTTGCGATGGCATTCTATGGACCTCCTTGAGGTAGGTTAGGCTCCCTTTTCTTTACATTTTGTCGCCTCCTCTTCCTCATTATAATTTTGCCTCTGTTAATTCACTAATTCGCTTTCGAAAATACAGAATATCAAAAGTATTTTTACACAAATTTATCAATGCAAATTGGAAAACAAAACTTCTAAACTTTGGAAATGAACTTTCGAATGAAATAAATGCACCATTAAAATATGCCATGATTTCCGTGTCGAGAAAAGAGAATAGTGCATTTTTTTAACCTTTTCTATTTTTAAATAATAACTTTTGTTTAAAAAAAGAAATTTTTTTCGATTATAATATTTTTTTTAAAAAAATATAATGTGTATATATCTATACATTTTGTTGTATATCGCGCCAGCAATGAGAGAAAGAGTGAATCAGATATAGAAAGGGGGGAAAAAAAAGAAAATAAAAACTGTCGAGTCCACGAAAATTTTTATTGATTTCTTGACTGTTCAACCAGCAAGAGGAGAGAAAAAGAGAGAAAGAGAGTCGGCATGTAGCCAGAAAAATGATTCGAAGAAGGGAGCCATTCAATTTGTCAATTTCTTTTTTTTTCCTCCTTTTTTTTATTCTCTTTCTAATTTCCAGACAGCGAGAGAACCCCTCGGAACTATGGTCAAATAATAAAAGAGAATCGAATTTTCATTTTTCCGCGCAGTGACTGTAATTCTTTTTTCTTTTTGGCGAATCACGAAGGAAAAATTAAATTAAAATCGAAAGTACTCGCTGAAATTTGAAAATTAGTTATAAATAACTAATTGTTGCAGAGTAAAAATCTTAGATGGCTTTTTTATTTTAGCAATTAGTATAGGAAGTATAACTAAATATAAGTAGAAACTAACTAAATATTAGTAGAAACTAACTAAATTTATAGTATAATTGATTTCTAGAAGAATTTTAGTTAAAAAACACTAAAAATAATTGAATTTTAGAGCAATTACAAAATTATTGCAGAAATTCAATTATTTTCGAAAGTAATAAAATTCTTCGCAAAAATTCAATTATGTTCGAAATTAAAAAAAAAAAATTCTTGTCAAAATTCCAATAATAAAATTCTTCGAAATTCAATTATTTTCAAAATCTTTAATAAAATGCTTGGCAAAATTTCAATTATTTTCAAAAAATTTTCTCAATAATTCAATTATTTAAAAAACAATTTTAATACAATTTTACGCAAACAATTAATTATTTTCATAAATAATAAAAAAATTTTTCGAAAAGAATTCAATTATTTAGAAAAAATGTTAATAAAATTACTATTATTATAATTTTTGAAATTTTGAATTTTTCACACTTTTCACTATAACAATTCTGTAAAATCAATTGTTTTAAAAAAGTTTAATTGAATTTTTGATAAAAACACTAACAAAAATTCAATTTTTGAGAAGTTACAAATTATGTTTATGAATTTTTTAAAATTATCTTCCGAATTTTAATTGCTTTCAAAAATTTTAATAAAGTTCTATGCAAACATATTTAATTATTTTAAAAAATAATAAAGATTTCACAAGGAATTTAATTACTCAGATATTTTTAATACAATTTTAATTAAATTCCTGGAAAAATGTAATTAATCGTATAATTTTTTATTAAAATTCGTCAAAAGAATTCAATTATTTAAAAATGTTTCGATAAAATTCTTTGAGATTTAAATTTTTCAAAAATATTCAATTATTCAATTATTTTTGTATTTAGATAATGTAATTTAAATAATTTGAATGTTAATAATTTAAATAATTCTCGTAGAATAAGTTGTGGACTATCAAAAAAGTTTGAATTTGAAATTTTTAATGAAAATCTTAATTCTTATGGAAAAGTAATAATAAATATTTATTTAAAAAGGAAGTTATTGATGTTTTCAAATAATTTTTCAATTTAGGAAATTCGTAAATAAACGTAATAGAACATTCTTTTTTTTTTGAGTATTTTTAAGAGTGAATCAGAATATTCTTTAGGTTGAGGGAAAAATTCAAAATTTTGTCTGGAAATCAGGGAAAAACAAAATCAAGTTTTGTGAGACAACCCGGTTTTAGTTGTGAAATAAATCCAAATTCATTTAGTCAAATTCTTTTAAAATACAGTTCAAGTTCGGTTTACATTTACCCCGCGAATTTTCAAACTTCTCGGGGTAAATGTAAACAGTTTATTATTTATTAACTAAAATTGACAAAATTCAAAAGTGAAAGTTAATTTTTTTTCATGACATTAATTAGGAATAATTTCTGCCGCCACAGGAGAGTCAGGATTTTCTAAGGGCCCCCTTAGAGGGCCGTTACATTACGTCAAAAATGTAGTTGAATTTTGACCTATTTTTTCACCTACAGGTCAAAGAAAGGCCCAAAATATAGATATATATTGTATATTAAACAATATTTCTTCGGTCTTTTCTGTTTTTGAAATTCGCAAAAATGGCAACTCGATAGGGAGTACCGCGGTCGAATTCCAGTTTTGCCGGAGCCTCCTCGGAAGTCAAGAATCGCGAACAAAGCGACGCTCTCCTTCATTCTGGAATTTTTCTCTCCTCTCTCTTTTTCTCTCTCTCTCTCTCTCTCTCTCTCTCTCTCTCTTTCTCTATCAAGAGGAATTCGTAAAAACAGAGGAATGCGCTGAGCATCCGTACGTCATTCTGTCCCGAGAAATGCTCGCGGGGTCTACCGGACCCCGGGTTAATGCTGACGGCCTATGATTTTTCGCAGACTAGTGCTTTTGATCTCCCAGAGAAAGAGAGAGAGAGAGAGCGAGAGAGAGAAAGAAAAACAGTCACAGACCAACACGCATATTGTTTAGATATATTGTACATTCTTTTCCCGTGCACTATATACAAAGTTCAAAACGCTTCTTTTTTTTTTTTTTTTTTTTTACCTTTTCATATTTATATATATGTATATATTTTTATCTTGAATATAACGTAAAGTGAAAGAGGAACTTTTGATGTTTTTCCAGGGCTTTTGAAGTCAGACTTGTGTTTTTTTTTCTTTTTTCTTTTTTTTTTGCTTTCTCTCATTTTTTTCCCGGTATTTCTTTTTTTCATTTATTTGTGTGTATTTTTAATTAATATTGTACTCGATGTGGAGGGAGAGGGGGGGGGGGAAGAACTCGTCTTGATTATATTAACAAACGCTATTGATTTGATTTGAAAAATGAGACAGACAATAATAATTCATTAGCATTGGGATAAAGAAATCTTTGATTTCTTTTATAATTATTATTATTATGGACAATCCCCAGGTATATATATGGGAGAAGGAAAATTAATTACTTTATATATATATATGTATATTTAAATATAAATATCAAAGAAAGAGTAAATGTGAAACATTAAACAAATGAATTCAGTAAAAAATATTTACACTTTTCATATTTCCAGATATGTTCTTTTTTTCTTTGTTCTCTCTTTTTTTTTTTAGTAATAATTTTTGCTTGTAGAATCACTGTATTCAAAGGAAATATCTGATATCTCCAATGGTATGTAATTGCAATGACATTATGTTTTTTTTTCTTCGTCTTTTTTTTTCGAAGAGGTAATTTAATACGAGTTTCATTTAATTTTTGTTTCTTTGATCGACTAAATTGGAGAGAAATTCCGAAAAATGGATATTTAATTATTTATTATTGAAGAATTTACAATTATTAAAGTTAATTAATTATTATTGAAAAAAATGAGTAATTAATAATTATAAGAATAATAATAATATTCGCCTTTTGTTAAACCCGCTTTAATTATTTTAATTAATTTTAATTCATTTTTTTATTATTTTTTAATAAATAATATTAAACAGTTCATGGAATTAAATCATTTGAAGTTTAAATTTAAAAATTTATTTATTATTTGATTAGGACTAAATTTAATTTAAAATTTTTAATTAATTATTTTAATATTAAAATGCAATTAATTCATTTATCAATTAATTAGGTACTTTAATTAATGAGTTAATTGCTTTAATTAATAAGTTAATTACTTTAATTAATTAGTTAATTAGTTTAAGTAATTAGTTAATTATTTTGAATTATTAATTACTACAAATTATTTAAAGTAATTCGATTTAGTGAATTATAACTTTTATTGAGTATTTTACTCTAATTAGTAATTTTAATGTTTGACTTATTTAACTGAAAAGCAATTTCAAAAAATATGTAGCCAATTCATAATAATTAATATCTGCTAATTTTTTGAATTAATTTAAATTAAAAAATTCCAAATTTGAATCAGTAAAATTTTCAGTAAAAAATCAGTAAAATCACTAAATTGAATTTGTAAAATTTCTTACTAAATTGAATTAGTAAATTTTGTTACTCGATTGAATGAATTAAAATTCTTACTATTTGGAATTCAAAAAATTTTTACTAATTTTAGTAGAACTTCTTATTAATTTGAATAAATAAAATTTCTCAAATTAGTAAATTTTTTTAGTAAATTATTATAGTAAAATTTTTTTTCTCAATCGAATGAATAAAAATTCTTACTATTTTAAAATTCGTAAAATTTTTTACTGAATTGAATGAATTAAAATTCTTACTATTTGGAATTCGAAAAATTTTTTACTAATATAAGTAGAATTTCTTTTTAATTTGAATAAATAAAAATTCTCAAATTAGTAAAAAGTTTTACTAATTCAAATTAGTAAAAGAAGTTTTACTGAATTGAATGAATTAAAATTCTTACTATTTGGAATTCAAAAATTTTTTACTAATTTTAATTTTTAAAAACTTTTACTAATTCTAATATTTAAAAATTTTTTACTAATTTTCCATTAGTGACTCAATGAATTTTTCTCTTCCTTTCATCGACTTTAAATTAAAAAAAAAAAAAAAGAATTTCGACAAAAAGAAAATGTAAAACCTTTGAATACACAAAACACGACTTTATAATTACCAAGATGTTATGACTAACTTTGAACAATCTTATCAACACGAAAGCATATACCAGAAGATCACATATTTTTTTCAAATTAATTTTTAACTCCCACCCCTTCTTCTCCTTTCTATTTTTATCCACTCGGGATATTGAAAAATTATATAACGTCTACGCTTTATTATAAACTTGTCTTTTATTTTATGCACGTTAATTAAATTTTAAAAAAAAGAGAGAGCAAGGCAAAAAAAAACTTTGAAGGAAACTAAATCTTTTAGACTTTCAAAAAGAACTGTCAAGCTGAAAGAATTTTTTTTTTTTTTTTTTTTGCATAAATATGTGCTACATTTATAAAATAAAACTAGCAATTTTACAAATGAGACAAGCATTTTTTTTCATTTTTTTTCAAAGGACTATATATAGTGTAATCTGAATATATATACAGCGCGCGAGGGAAAAAAAAATAAAAAGTATGAGTAAAGCTACGTTTTGAAATCATTTTTTCGTGGAATTTTAAAAGCCTCAAAAAATTTGAAAATGTGTCGAAAGGGCGTAAATTTGAAAACGCTTTTAACTTAATTTGGTTTATATTCACAGGTCTTTCGGGACTTTTAGCTGTTAATATTTTTTCTTCATTTCGTTTTTTGTTCACTGGAAAAATATTTTTTTAATTGCTCCTTTTTTCTCTCTTTTTTCTATTATTATAGAAAAAAAGAAATAATAATAATAATAATAATGATAAATAAAAAAGTATCCCTGGAATTTATCGTGAAAAATTATTGACATAGAAATTCTCATTATCGAGAATAATACAAAGCTTGATGCACTATTTTTTTTAAAACGAAAGAAAAAAAAACAATAAGAGAAGGAAACCAATCAGTAGGGTTACAAAATGCAAGAAATAAAAGTAAAAAAGCTAAATAATTATTTTTATTTGGTTTAAAATTTATTTTTTTATTTATTTATTATTTCCTTTATTATTTATTTATTTATAACTTATTTTCAACTAACGATAACAGTATTATTTTGTACATAAAATTCTCTTTATTATAAACTATAATTCTAATATTATTGGAAAATAAATTTAAAACTATGAAAAAAATTCAAATTTATATAATATTATTATAATTTATTATTATTATTATTATTTTTTATAATTATTATAAATTAATTTTTAAAAGCGATTTTCACTGTTTTTTCTTTGAAAAATATTTTTTACTGAATAAATAAATAAATAAATTTTGCCTCGAGATTGAATAAATTTTTTTTTAATTGAATAAATTATTTTTGAAATTTGGTAAATTTTGTTGCGGATTTTCAAAAAAAATCGTGGAGAAATTTTTTTTTTTTTTTCGAGAAACAGTATGTGAAGCGTCAATCAATTGAATATAGAGAATTTGTGAAGAAAAGTCGAAGGGTCAATGGACGTGATAAACCGATGACGAGCAAATATACCGTGAGGTGATAAAGACTATCAGTCGTTTCCGAGTTCACTAAAAAAATTTTTCCCAACTGTTTCGTATAAATTTCTATACATCACAAATAGGAGATTTTTTTAATATATAAATATCTTTCGTCAGAAGAAAAAGGAATCGAGCGCATTATTTGGTAGTGTATATAAGAAAAAAGTACCTATTAAATTTTTAATTTTAAATTTAATTTAATAAATTAATTAAATTAAATATTACATCAAATTTGAAAATTCGTTAATAGTTTTTAAATATCAGTTATTTTTAATTAAATGCGAGCGCAGTAGAAATGTTACTGAAAGTTCTTTAAATTAATAATAAATAATAATTAAAATTATTAATTAATTATTTAATAATTAATTAATTAATTAATTAATTATTGTTTATTTATAATTATTAATTTTTTAAATAGTATTGCTTTTAAATCATTCTCAACAACGTCAATAATTGAAAATATTTTTTTTACTAAAGTATAATTGACAAAATACTAAATTTTAATATTAACAATTTTTAAAATAAAATTTTCATATTGAAATTTCGAAATTTTTTTAAATTTTTAAATAAGAATTTAGAGATTGTGGCCAAAAGGCAAAATGGAAGCACAAGTCAAATGCAATTTAATTGACTCAAATAAAAATTATTTGATTCAAGTAAATAAATTAAATTGACTGAAATAAAAATTATTTGATTCGAGTAAATATTTAATTGACTAGAATAAAAATTATTTGACTCAAGTAAACATTTAATTGACTCAAATAAAAATTATTTGACTCAAGTAAACATTTAATTGACTCAAATAAAAATTATTTGATTCAAGTAAACATTTAATTGACTCGAATAAAAATTATTTGACTTAAGTAAACATTTAATTGACTCAAATAAAAATTATTTGATTCAAGTAAACATTTAATTGAATTAAATAAAAATTATTTGACTCAAGTAAACATTTAATTGACTCAGCTGAAAAATTATTTGATTCAAGTAAACATTTAATTGACTCAACTGAAAAATTATTTGATTCAAGTAAATATTTAATTAATAATAGCCGTTTTTCTAAGGATATCAAATTGAGACAAAAAACGAATCAAAAACGTTGCTTCGCAACATTTTTGATACGTTTTTTGTCTAAATTTGATATCCCCAGAAAAATGTGAGTAGAGTAATCGGTTATTTGAATCAAATAAATTTTTTTCCAGTGCAAAATATTTAGAGAAAAAAATGTTTATAGTAAAGGGGGGAGGGGGTAATTTTCCCTTTTTTTTAGGTAAACGTTTATAATTTCCGGTTTTTATATACACATACATATATATATATACATCACGTATATAGCATTGACAATAACCTTGGGTGTTTTGCAATGAGTGGCCTCAAATTCAGAAGCGCTTGGCTGAAAATAAAATGACAGAGCGGCAGTGATGGGCGGAAGAAGGATGAGGAATGGGGCAAAAAGGGGGGGTGTGGGGGAGTTCGTCGCGGCAAGCTGCGAAAGGGTGGCGAATGGATGAAGAGAGGGGGGGGGGCAACAACGAGAGGGAATGAGTTCGGGTAGGTGCCTCTTTTGAGTCGGTGAACTTTGCCAAGTTCGAAACGGTCTGACGCCATGCCGGCATGACGTCTCACCCCCCTTCTCTCTCATATCAACCCTCCTGTTTTTTTCCTTGTTCCTCTGCTTTTTCTACCTTTTCGTCTTCCTTTTTAACCACCCCTCTCTTCTTTTCTTTCTGTTTTATCTAATTTTGTGTCTACTTTGTTTGGTTCTTCTTTTAGTTTAGCTTTTTTTTTATTTCTTCAATTTCTTAAGTTCTTGTTTTTACTTTTTTTCTTGTTCTTTTTTGCTTATTAGTTCTTTCTTTTCTCCTTTGTTTCTTATTTCTTCGTTGTTCTTTTTTTTAGCTTCTTTTCTTTTCTCCTTTGTACGTTGTCGGGTTTTTTCCTTTTTTCTATCTTTTTCCTTTTCTTCCTTTTTTCCTTATTTCTTCTTTTTTCCATTTTTCCACCTTTTTTCTTTTCTCCTTTGTTCCTTATTTATTCTTTTTTCTTTTTACTACTTTTGCCTTATTTCTTCATTTTTCCCTTTTTTCTTTTCTCCTTTGTTCCTTTTTTCTATCTTTTTCCTTTTCCTGCTTTTTTCCTTATTTCTTCTTTTTCCATTTTTTGACCTTTTTTCTTTTCTCCTTTGTTCGTTATTTATTCATTTTCCTATTTTCTATATTTTACCTTATTTCTTCTTTTCCCCCTTTTTCTACCTTTTTTCTTTTCTCCATTGTTTCTTATTTCTTCATTTTCCTTTTTTCTACTCTTTTTTTTTTCTTATTTCTTCTTCTTCATTTTTTTCTCATTTTAATTTCTTTCTTAAACTCCTTTTACATATATTTCTCTTTCTTTTATTTTTTTTTCTTATTATTCTTCTATTTTTTCTTTTTATTTAGTTCATTTTCTTTAAAATTTTTTTTTAGTTCTTTCTTTTTCAGAGTTATTTTTTTTCCTCTATACTTCATTTTTTATTCGTTTTTCTTTTTTTCTTCTCTTTTTCCTTTCATTTGCTTTCTTTTTTCTTTATATTTTCTTCCTCTTCTTATTTTATTCTCTTTCTTCTTTAGTTTTTTTATTTCTTTTTCTTCATTTTTCCTTTTAATTTTCTTCCCTTTCTTCTTTATTATTTTTATTTTTTTCCCTTTCTTTTTTAGTTTTTTATTTCTTTTTCTTCATTTTTATTTTCTACCCTTTCTTCTTAATTTTTTATCATTGTCTTTCTTCACTTTTATTTTTATTTTCTTTCCTTTTTTCTTCATTTTTGTATTTATTTTTCCTTTCTTCTTCTTTTTTTCTTTTTTTTGCCTTCTTATTTTCTTTTTAGTTCTTTTTATTTTCTTCCTTTTCTCATTTATTTTTCTTATTTTATTCCATTACTTCTTTATTTTTATAAATACTTATTTTTTTTTGTTATTTTCTTTTTTTCTTAACTTTTTCATTTCCTTTTCTTCCTTTTCTTCTTTATTTTTTTTGTTTTATCCTCTTTCTTCTTTACTTTTGTTTCCTTCTTTTATCCGCATTTTTCTTTTCATTTTCTTCCCTTTTTCTTTTATTTTTTCTTTTCTTTTGCTTTCTTTCTTACATTTCTTCTTTTTCTTCACTTTTACTGTTAATCCTTTTTCATATACATTTTTACTCCCTTTCTTCTTCTTCTTCTTCTTCTTCTTACTTTTTCCCCTTTCTTTTTTATCTTCTTCATTTACTTTATTTACTTCTCTCTATTCTTTTCCGTTTTCTCTTATTTTTCTTCTTTTAATTTTCTCTTTCTTTGTCTTTCACTACATTTCTCCTTTCTTTCTTCTAATTTTTCTTCTTTTCTTATTTTGAAAGAAATGTCTTTCAATTATTTTTTTAATTTATGTATTTTTTCTTCTTTTTTTCTCTTTTTTCAATTGTTTCCCCTTTTCTCCTCTTTTTTCATTTTTCCCCTCTTTTCTCCTATTTATTCCCTCTCTTTTTCTTCCTATTCTCTGTCTCTCTCTCTCTCACGTCTCAATTTTTTTCTTCTACTTGTACGATTTCTTTCACAATATATACAAACTTTCTTTCCCATTTTTTATCTTCTTCATTTTAATTTTTTTTTGTTTTGTTTTTTTTTTGCTGCCTCGCTCACCCTTTCTTCATAATTCTCGGTCGTTTGGTAACTTCTTCCTCGACGCCTGCGCCATTATGGAAATTTTGAACCGATTTGAAAATCGATAACTCCCCGAACGGAGGCCTCCCAAAGTCGGGAACACGGTTTCTCTCTCTTTCTCTCTCATATTCTATATAGGTATACATATATATGTATCAAACACGCGGGGAAAAAAAAAGCTCAGGTTGGGTTAGTCACAAGTTTGACTGCCATATAGCAAAACATTCTGTCTAGTCTCTGAACTCGGGGTAATTTTTTTTCTTTCTCCCCCTATCACAAAACCAACTTTTTTAGGATATTCAGGCAGAATTTAAATTTTCTGTATATAATGCCCAGACGAAAATTCCTAGAATTAACTTTGAAATGTCCATCTACGCTTTAGACTGTTCTCTCTTTCTCTCTCTCTCTCTCTCTGTTTTAAAAAGAACAATTTAATAAAAATAAAAAAAAGAGTGTTATAAATTCAAGAGAAACTTTTATAACGTTTTAAATCGAATTTCTTTCTTTTTTTTTTATTATTTTGCAAAAATTAAAACGTGGAAATTGTAATTGCATTTTTATTATTTGTTAAATCAAAATTGTGAAAAAAAATTGCCACTACAAAATACGTTTGAAAATTGTTAGAATATTCATTGTTGAATTAAATCAAAGGAAAATTCAATTAACAATGAAAGAAAATGCAATCGTGGTATTTTTGAAACAAAGGAAAATTCCTGTATGTTTTTCTTCTCTCTTTTTGTTTTTGAGAAATATTGTTTTTGGAAACGTTTTTTCTTAGATTCTTAAGAAAAACATTTTTTTGAGAAATATTTCGAGTGTTTTAAAATTCAAAAGCTTTCAATCAAATAAAAGTGCTTTTAAACATAACCTGTTTATAGTAGGAAGCTTTTTCAATTTTGTCAAAGCTTTCAACTCTGAGGCTTTCAAAATAATGGCATTTTAGAGTCAATATATACATATATACATTTATAATACAAACTTAAAAATTTTCCTAATTTTCTTACGGTAAATAAGAAAAAATGAAGTCAATCTCTGTTAGTAATTGTCGGTTTTGTTTTTCAACTGATTTTCCGAAAAAAAAACTTTAGAAAAAAATGTTTTTATGTAAATTAGATTATTAGTAGAATTATATAATTTATGGTTGTCATTTTTTTCTAATGTATAATTAAAATTTACAATTAAAAACTACAATTAAAATCTACAATTAAAATTCACAAATGGAATTTTTTTATTCAATTTCACATTTAATATTTTTTATTCAATTTCACAATTAGAATTTTTTATTCAAATTCACAATTATAGAATTTTTTATTCAAATTCAAAATTAGAATTTTTTATTCAAATTCAAAATTAGAATTTTTTATTCAAATTCACAAGTAAAATTTCTGATTAAAATTCACAAATAAAATTTATAACAATGAAAATGTGCAATTAAAATTGACAATTAAAATTCTCAATTAAAATTTATAATTAGAATTGACAATTAAAATTCAGTATTAAAATTGACAATTAAAATGTATAATTAAAATTGACAATCAAAATTTAGAATTAAAATTCACAATTAGAATTTGTAATTTAAATGCACAAGTAAAATTTGTAATTAAAATTCACAAATGAAAATAACAATTAAAATGTACTATTAAAATTGACAATTCAAATTTCGAATTAAAATTTATAATTAAAATTCACATTTGAAATATTTAATTAAAATTGACAAGTAAAATATATAATTAAAATTGTCAATTATAATTTAGTATTAAAATTGTTTTAGAATTAAAATTTTACAATTAAAATTTATAATAAAAATTCATAATTAAAATCCACTGTTTAAAATTTATAATAATGATATAATTTCTAATTGAAATTTCTACAATTTTTCTTCTAAATTTGAAACTTCTAATAAAAATTTTTAATTACAAAATTTGTAATTTCTAATTAATATTTATAGGAATAAGTTTTTTGTTTCAAATAAATATTTACAATTATGAATTTTTTATTTCTAACTAAAATTTACAATTATGAATTTTTAATTTCAAACTGAAATTTACAATTATGAATTTCTAATTGCAAATTAAAATTTAAAATTATAAACTTTTAATTTCTAATTAAAATTTACAATTATGAATTTTTAATTACAAATTAAAATTTATAATTATAAATTTTTAATTACAAATTAAAATTTACATTATTAACCATTTTTTTCTATAAAATAATTAAAATTTAATTAAAATTTAAAATTATTAATTATTATTAAACAATTAAAATTTAATTTACTCGATTATGATTTTGTTAAAGGTTTACATTTAAATAGATCGCTTGCCCAAAAAGTAATGTTGTTATAACTGATAGCAATGTTAGCAATGAGCAGCAATAGAACCATCGGACATGGCAGATTATCCGCTTATAAGCTTTTCGTGCTTGCTGGTCATGTTGGAATTTATATTACGTTATCAAAGTCCAACATACAATTTTGATCCCATTTATTGGTCTTTGCCCTTTGAGTTACGAAATATAAAACTACCGACTGTTCACGGTTAGTTTTTTTTTTTTTTATTAATACAAAAATTATAACTATGAAAATTTCTATAGCAAAAAGCAAAATTCTTCTCTTATCATGCAAATAGAAAAAGGCAAAAATTTTGTTTTAATAATTAATTTAAAAATTTAAAAAACCTCTCAAAATAATTTTCAAAAATAATTTTTTTATTAATATATTTAAAAATAATAAAAGTAAAATAATTCAATTAAAATTAATTTATTAATATAGTTTATTAACTATATTCTATTCCTATATTTTATTATATTTTTTATATTTTGAATGATGATAATTACTATTATCAATAATGATAATAATAATAAAATTTAAAAATAATTATATTATTAAAAAAAATTAATTAACAGGAATAATAAATTAAAATTCCTAATTAAAATTAATATTAATAATTGTAAACTAATTATTAGTGTAAGATTAATTATTAGTACAATTTTTATTATTTGGTATACATAAGATAGTTAATTAATTACTAGGGAATAATAATTAATTATTACTCTGAATATTAATTAAAAATTATTATTTATTTTTTTATTTTTTTTTTATTTTATTTATTTTATTGAAAAAAATAATTAAATTGCAATTTTTATTGTTAATTATTATATAGATGAATGGATATATTTAATAAATATTAAATTGCAGTTATTGGAAGTAATTTTTGAAAAAAGACGAGTTTAGTTGCTTTTAAGTAAAGTACTTTTAATGGACAAATTGAACTAGATCCTTAATATATTCAATTACTGATGAGCTATCCTCTAGTTACTCAGATAATAAGATTCAAGGTGTCAAGAAAAAACACGCAGTATAGATTATTTTGTACAGAAACTTATGTTTGCTTTCATAATGGATTCTGCATTTTAAGTGTTTCACAATGAAACCTTTAAAGTTTATTTAAAACTGTCACTGAATATCATTATTACCATATATAATAACACAGCATTGTTTTAACTGAAAAAAAAATTATTAATAAAAATAATTTTAAAAAATTATCAAAAAAATTGCAATACAAAAAAATTGCAATACAAAAAATTCTAATAAAAAAAATTTTTATAAAAAAAAATTGCAATAAAAAAAATTTTGAATAAAAGACAATTTCCATAAAAAAAAATTTTCCAATAAAAGAAATAAAACTTTTCATTAAAGAAAAAAAATTAAATTTCTCAAAATTCTACATACTTTGGAAAAAAAAGAGCAAAAAAAAAACTAGAGAAAGAAAAAGAATTCATATTTTATCAATTTAATCAAACATTCTTCTCTGACCCAAGTGCTCAACCCTCACATTTTATTCTACACTTGGCGCAAAAAAAAAGGAAAAAAAAATTATTCCGGTATTAAAAAATTTTTACGAAATAATAAAATTCCATGGAAACATCAAAGAGATACTTTCCAAGTGATATATTAAAATTATTGTATTAAAAGCTTTCAGGAATTTTGTTTAAAGGTATATTTCATAAAGATATCAAATTTGGAAAAAAAAATTTCGCCCTGGGGTGAGAGAGGGGTTGAGGGGGGTGGGGGGGCAAGGGTGATAAAAGAGCTTTAAATTTATGAAAAAATTTTAATTTTCAAAGTAATAAAATTCATAAATACTTTCAGTACATTTCACACGTTTAAATAAATATGTAATTTCGTTGTTAATAAAAGGAAAAAATATTTACAACACCACATTTTTAATGTTAACGATAAAAGTTGTATTTACTAATATCAATAAAAATAATAACAATGATGATGATGATGATAACAGCAATGACAATGATAATAAGAAAAATAGTTATAATAATAATAATAATTATAATATTAATGATAATGATAATTAATAATAATAATAAAAAAATAAAAATAAAAAAAATAAATAAATAATAATAATAATGATAATAATAACAATAATAATAGTTATATTAATAACAATAATGATAGAAAAAATAAAATCTTTTTCGCCTGAAATAAATATTCACTTTTTAAAATCCTTTTGTAGACAAAACAATCAATATGATATAATGATTGATTGTGGTGTGAAAAGCAGGTTTACAAAATTTTCCGCCGGCTTATGCACAATTGCAATTTCCAAATGAATTTTGATTAAATACGTGATCTCTATATTCAAGTCGTTAGTAACTTTTATTAATGTAGACATATATATGTTTATTTTTGTATATCAATCATGGATATTGAATTGATCAGATGCTAGTTTGCCTAATCGGATCTGACATATATTTATACTACTCAATTAGAAATCAAATGTTCTTCTTTTAAAAAAAAATAAAATTAGTGGAAAAATAATATTATAGGAACTATTATTATTACTATAATTATTAATTTCTGTTATTATTATTTTCCACTGATACCAGGAATTTTTTACTAAAGCTACCAACAATCGAAACTACCAACTATACCACTATCTGTTTCAAAATTAAAAATTGTTGCTTAAAAAAACAATCATGTGTTAATAACTATTAATACTTGTAACTACTAATTAATACTTTTTAATAATTAGCACTAATATTTATTAGGAATACTAATAATTAGCACTAATAATAATTAGAACTTCTTATAATTAGCACTAATAATAATTAGAAATACTAATAATAAAAATTACTAAGAAATAAAAACTACTAAAGAATAAAAACTACTAATAAATGGGAACTATCAAAACTACTGTCAATTGTAGACAGTTTCGATAGTATTTATAAAAATAATTAAAAATTAATTATTGATAGTAACTACCAATTCTTGGAACTATCAATAATAAATTGATGCTACTAACAATTGAAACTACTAACTACTGAATTAACAACTGTCGAAAGTACCAACTCTAAAAAAATACTAATTTTAATAATTTAAATTCTTCTGAAATTGGTAAAATTGTTTAATACATATATATATATTTAATTAGTTATTAAAAATAATGGACTCATAGAAGAATTTTAGTTAAAAACACTAAAAGAAAATTGAATTTTGAAGAAGCTACAAACGATTGTAGAAATTTAATTATTTTCAGAAGTAATAAAATTCTTCGCAAAAATTAAATTATGTTGAAAAATTTTTAAAAATAAGATTAAGATTAAATAAATTAAGATTTAAATTTAATTATTTTTAAACTTTAAAATTTAATTTAAAATTTAATTAAATTTTTAATTAAATTATGATAAAATTAAAATGGATGAAGATTATATTATATTTTTTTTATTACTCTTTAAAAGGGCCTTTGAACCCGTATATGTATTAAATAAATAAATAAAAATTCTCGTCTAAATTTCACTTACCTTTGTAAATAATAAAAATAATTCAACTTAATTCAATTATTTTCAAAAATTTTAATCAAATTCTTGGCATAATATCAATTATTTACAAATTTTTTTATAAATTTCTTCGCAATAATTAAATTATTATTTTCAAAAAATTTTAATAAAATTCCTGGTAAAATTGCAATAATTGTTTTATAAATAATAAAATTTTTGCAGAAATTCAATTATTTAAATCACAATTTAGAAAACAAATTTTTAAATAAAATTAATAAAATTCTTGGCAAAATTGCAATAATTGCTTTATAAATAATAAAACTTTTATAGAAATTCAATTATTTAAATCACAATTTTCAAAAGAAATTTTAAAAAAACCCAATTATCTGACAAGATTTTTATACATTTCGTCGCAAAAATTCAATTTAAAAAAAAAAAATTAATTTTTTTTCGCAAGAATTCAATTATTTTTATAAATAGTAAAATTATTATTAGGAATTCAATTATTAAAAATTTTTTTAATAAAATTCGTTGCAAGAATTCAATTACTTTCATAAATAATAAATCACATCGCTGCATCAAAATTATTTTCTTAAATAATAAAAATTCTACAGGAATTTAATTATTTACAAATTTTTTATAAATTTCTTCTCAATAATTCTATTATTTTCATAAATAATAAAATTCTTTTTACGAATTCAATTATTTTTATAAGTAATAAAATTCTTATTATTTTTTAATAAAAAAAACTCAAATTTGATGAAAAAAGCCCAAATTTGATATTATTCGACTCAAAAATTGTGAAAATAAATTTTGCATAACCAGTGTCGTTTTTCAAGATACAAATTTTTTCTGAATAGGAAATAAATTCTAGAAAATTTCCGAGTACTTCTACCTTTTGGAAAAAGCTCTTCTTTAATAAAAAAGAAGCTCCAAATTGATAAAAAAGCTCAAATTTGATATTTGACTCCAAAAATTGGGAAATTAAATTAACAAGACCAGTGTCAAAGATACAAATTTTAAAAAGCTCTTCTTTAATAAAAAAAAAAAACTCAAATTGGATTAAAAAAACCCAAATTTGATAATCGCCTCCAAAAATTGTTTGAAAAAATTGCCAAACCATCGTCATTTTTCAAGGTAGAAATTTTTTCTAATCAGAAATAAATTCCAAAAAAGTTTGATTCTACGTGTTTCGGAAAAAGCTCTTCTTTAATAATAATTCTCCAATTTGATGAAAAAAAGCTCAAATTTGATATTCGACTCCGAAAATTGTGAAAATAAATTTACAAAACCGGCGTCGTTATTCAAGATACAAATTTTTTCTGAATCGGAAGTAAATTCTAAGAAAATTTCCGAGTACTGTCGCCTTTTGGAAAAAGCTCTTCTTTAATAAAAAAAAAGCTCCAAATTAATGAAAAAAGAACAAATTTGATTTTCGACTTCAAAAATTGTGGAAATAAGTTTTGACAAAGTTTAATTACTTTTTTTAAAATTATTTGAAGTTTTTATATCCTAATAATTATATATTTAATTAAAGAATTGCCGAATAATCGAAATTTTTGGTAAAATTAAATTGTAAACAAATGGATTTAAAAATTTTCAATGAACTTTTGAAAAAATTTCTTAGAAATAATTGATTTAAAGAAGAATAATAGTTAAAAATTCTATAAATTAATAATTGAATTGAAATGATGAAAATAATTTTCGTGAAAAAACTTAATTAAAATCGATAATCCTAGAAAAGAAAAATTATAACAGTATTTGGAACATGAAATAAATATAATAAAAAAAAAAGAATCAGACACGTTTCTCGCGCACTTTATCGAACATTATCAATTTCACATAAAAAGATTTTGCCTGATATCCTCTGCCAGCAACAAGGTGAATTCTGCTAACGGATATGTACATAAATAAGCAATTCCCACGAAGGAAAAGTTAGGTCTCTCCTTATATCACTTCCTCATCTAACTTTGTGACTTCTCGCCTATCCCATAGACCCCTCATGAAATTTGCAAAGGTTCCAACACACACACACACACATACTTCTTACCGTTATATTTCCCACAAAAAAGTTGGTCGTTTTTTATACCCATACACGTGTATATTTATTATTTATACACACACACTCACACTATTAATATATTTACACAAATTTACAATATATTCCAAAAGGATAGTGTTGAGTTTTTCTATTCAGAAGAAAAGGAAAATGTTTTGTTTCAACAGTTTAAAAAATACACTCAATGATCTAAATCTTTGTAAAACAGAAACATTAAGTCCTTTGTATAAAACAATGAATTTTAATTATAATTTAATTCAATGGGAATAACTGTTTTTCGTCAATTAACAGAGGGATACAATTTTTTTTTTTTTTTGCATAATAGTTGGAAAATTAGTGAATTATAAATTAAATCTAAAAATTAAGAAGAGGAAAAATTTAAAAAGATAAAAACTGTAAATAAATTATAATAATATTATTACTACAGGGCTCGAACATGAAGAAATCAATGACTCCGAGTCGAAGACTCGGAGTTATCGATTTCTTCATGTTTTATAGTTATGCATAATTTAATTTATAATTTTAAGTAAAATGTTCTCTTGTAATAATTATAATAATAATTATTAAAATTATTTTTAAATATTTTAATATATAAAATATTTCAAAAAAGTTTCCAATTCAAAAGACTGGAGAAAAGAAGTGTGTATATATATAATGTATATTTTTGAAAAGAACAAAACTATATAAGAAGAGTTATCAAAACTTTTAAAGGATATATAAGTTTAGGATCAGAAATTGCAATAAATGTGAGATTAAAAACGGGAAAAACTTTTTATACTTTAGAAAACTAGATATCTTATTTGGCACGGAAGTCATAAATTATTAAACGTCACAGAAAGCAATTTCAAGACACGAAAGTGTGAGTATTACGTATATATAAAACAAACGTTTCTCATGAAATTAACGAAATTGTTCACAAAAACCAATTAGTTATGACAAGATTTCAAATAATTTCTTTTCAAAAAATATCAAAAAAAAAAAAAATAATAATTTCTCTTCACTAACGGATATTTGTAATATATCACTGTCGAATAATTATCTAAATGTTTAAATATTTAAAAAATTTCCTACTTATTTCTAATTTCTAAATGCTGAATTTTGAAAAAAAAGTATTTTGTGTTTTTGTCAGTAATTTTGGTAAATATTATTTTACCATTAAATTATTAATTTTACCAAATAATAATAATAATTCTATCATGATCAATTTTATTAATTAATTATAATTATTAATTTTTTAGGTGAAATTATAAGTTATAAATTATTGCATTAAATTTTATAATGACAAAAATAATTGAACTTTGGAGAATATGCAAATAAATCTATTTTTAATAATTTAATTCTCGGCGTGCTTTTTTAAAATTATATTTACAAATTATTCATCGGATAATTTTGCTTGAAAATTCTATAAATAATTGCCTTTAAAAAGAGGTGAATTTTTTGATAAATAATTTAATTCTCAATGAATTATTTGAAAATTGTTTATAAAAATAACCTAGTGAACAATTTTACTTAAAAAGAAAATTCTAAAAATACTGGAATTTTGGAAGAGTTTTTACTGAAATTTTTTTAATCATTGAATATTTGAATTTCAAAAGAGTTTGAATTAACCAGAAATGTACAAGACTTCATCTCAAGAAAATAGTAAATACTAAAGAAAAGAGTGAATATTAAAGCAAATTAGAGAATCCCAAAGAAAATAGGAGAATCCTAAAGTAAATGAGAGAATCCTAAAGAAAATAAAAAATAGTAAAGAAAATAGAGAATTCCAAAGAAAATAAAGAGAGTTTTCTTAATAGATGATAAAAAAATTTACCTTAAAGTATTAAAGAAAATAAAGAATCCCAAAGAAAATAAAAAATCCTAAGGAGACTGGAGAATCCTATGAAAAAATAAAGAATCCTAAAGAAAATCAAGAAAAGTTTCTCAATACATGATAAAAAAAATTAGCCTTGCGATCAATGAATAAAGAATATTAAAGAAAATAATGAGTTTCAAAGAAAATATAGAATTTCCAAGAAAATAAAAAATCCTAAAGAGAATAGAAAATTCTAAAAAAAAATCAAATAAATCCTAAAGAAAATCAAGAAAAGTTTCCTTATGCATGATGAAAATTTAAACTTTTGATAAGTAAATAAAGAATATTAAAAAAAATATTGAGTCTCAAAGAAAGTAATTAATTCCAAAGAAAATAAAAAATCCTAAAAAAAAAGGAAATCTTAAAAATATAAATAAATCTACAGAAAATCAAGAAAAGTTTCTTAATGCTTGATAAAAAATAATCCCTGCAATAAATAAAAAAAATTAAAGAAAAAAAAATGATAAAGAATATAAAGAATCCTAAAAAAATAAAGAATCCTAAAGAAAATAAAATAAAGTTTCTTAATGCCTAATAAAAAAATTAACCTTGCGATAAATAAAAAATATTAAAATAAACCGTCCTAAAGAAAATAAAAAATCTTAAAGAAAAGAAAAAATCCTAAAGAAAACAAAGAATCCTAAAGAAAAGAAAAGAATCGCAAAACAATATAGAATCCTAAAGAAAATAAAGAAAAGTTTCAAATGCATGTTAAAAAAGAATTTTTGCCATAAATAAAGAATTTTAAAGTAAATAAACAATCTTAAAGAAAATAAAGAATTCTAAAGAAAATAAAGAAAAGTTTCTTAATGCATGATAAAAAATAATCATTACAATAAATAAAAAAAATTTAAGAAAATAAACAGTCTTAAAGAAAATAAAAAATCTTAAAGAAAACAAAGAATCCTAAAGAAAAAACAGAATCCCAAAAAAATAAAGAATCCTAAAGAAAATAAAGAAAAATTTCTTAATGCCTGATAAAATATTAACCTTGCGATAAATTAAATATTAAAGAAAATAAAGAATCCTAAAGAAAATAAATATTTCAAAAAAATGAAGAATTCTAAAAAAACTAAATAAAAAATAAAATCAGGATGAATTAAAAAAGCTCAGAAGAAAATAGTTACTGCTGTATAAGTACACAGCGAGTGTATTTATACCAGTGTATATAAAGAGATGAATTTATAAGTTCAGGAATGTGACAAAGGACGTTATATTGTGGAAGGAGAATTCCCCTCCGACGCCTGGTCAGTTTCTCTGTGGCGTAGTGGCAACCGGTTTCCGCGGCGATGTTCACCCGCATTTTGAGAAAAAATTGAACCAGTTTGTAAAACGAAAAAAGCTCTATAAGTCCTCTCTTTCTTTCTCTCAGTGTTTCATCCTATACAAAGAAACAAGAATGAGAAGGAAAGAGAGAGGAGTCATGGGAACGAAGAGAGCCCGCACACAAGACGTCGTGTTTGCCCGTCTGTCGTCCCAGAACCCCAAGGCCCTCCTAAAGCGAATTTTTTTTTCTTTCTTTTTTTTTTGTTTTTGAAATTGGCATCGTGAAAATTTCACAATACTCACTTGAGCAGAGCTTGATGTGTGTATGTGCTGGGCAACAAAAATTCCTCAAGTGTACACAACAATAATGATACATTCACTTACTCATTGGAACAATGAGAATCTTGAGAAATAATTATAAAGACAGCGAAGGTATTCATTATCTGTGTTAATAAAATTGGACTTTTTCTCTGAATATTGATCGAAAATTAATTTTTTTCGGGGGATTTATTGCTTTGATTTTTTTTGCAATAAAATATTTTTGTAATACAAATTTTTGCAATACATTTTTTTTTGTAGGTAATTATTTTTTTTTGCAGTTTTTACATTTTTTAAAACAATTTGTTTTGGAATAAAATTTGTTGAAACTTTTGCATTTTTTTGCAAATAAATAATATTCAATTGAACCGATTTTGGTATTTGTCTGAACTGAAATATTAGCCGCGCCAAATAAAAAATTTAAAATATGTTTTTTCTTAAAGTTCTGAACGTTCAAATTATATATTTTTTTTCTATTCAAATATTTGCAAAAAATTACAAAAAAAATTTTGAAAAACAAAATAAATTCAACACTTATAGAGAGGAATTAATTTTTTAAATTAAGAAAAAAAATTTCTATAACAAATTTGAAATTTTAACGAAATATAAAATAATTAGTCGAATTTTGAAGAGTCGAATTTTCGAAATATTTTATTTTTCTATAAAATTTTCAAAGTTTAAATAAACGAATATTTTTTTGTCTGTATTTAAACATTTTTGAAAATTACCAGAATTCGAAAGTAAATTTTAATTTTCTAAAGTATCGAAAAAAAATATTTCTAAGAAATGAAAAATTTAATGAAATAGAAAAAAATCGGCGTTCGTTTTGAGTATAAAACAGAAAAAAATTCTAATTAATTCTAAACAATATAAAAATTATAAAATATTTAAAAATATTCATCAAAAAGTTTCATAACTTTTTGTTGAATGAAAAAAAAGGAAAAATTTACTATTTTTTCTACTTTTTCTCAAACAGTCGCTCAACTCTTTTTTTACCAAAAATTTTTTGTGAGCGATGAATTATTAAATTTTCAGATTCGAATTTAAAATGTATATTTTTGAAAAAATTCCAAGACGAGTAAAAAATGAAAAGAATAAATTTTCGAAATTTGCAATTATGAAAATAAATTTTAATAATCAATCGCCTTTAAACTTTGTACAGGAGATTTTTTTTATGATTTCTAAACGAAGACTTTTTCTCTCTGAAAAATAACGGAATTTCGAATTGCAAATTAGAGATTTTTTAATTCAAAAAAATTTATTTTCTTTTAAATTTACTTTTAAATATATTTTTAATTTATTTTAAATTTATTTTTAAATTATTTTAAAATTATTTTTAAAAAAGCTATAAGAATTTCAAAAAAATAATTTCTTCTCCAAATTTTATAAAATTGACTCTTAATGAAAAATCTATAATTTTCTTTAGCATTTCTTAAAATATAATTTTGTTTCCCAAATTCTATAATTATTTGTCATTTAATGAAAAATCTATAAATCCTTTTCTTAGCATTTCTAGAAGCAATTTCAGTAAATTTCTCACCTTCTTGAAAAAAACCATGTATTTTTAGTTACATAATAATAAAAAATTTGAAATAAAATAAATAATTAAAAAAATAATAATAAAAGCAAAAAAGTAAAATAATTAATCAAACAAAAATAATGAAATCAAGAAATTAAATTAATATAATGATTAATAATTAATAAATTCAAAAAAATATAAATAATAAAAGAAAAATATAAATTTTTAATTCATTATATATTAATTTCATTACTTTGAGAAAGCTCTCAATTACCGTTCGCGTATTTTCTCACAATTTTTATCCGTTCCTCAGTATATAACATAAAATGAAAAGAATTTTATTTAATTGTTGTATTGTTAAATTAATTAATTTTTAATTGACAGGACAAATTCATTGTTAATGATAATGATGCTCTGTATTAATCATAATTATACTCTTTATTACTTTATTCCATGGAAATAAAATTTGGTTGCATTTGGCAAAAAAGATACAATGAAAAGAAAAAAATGTCTTTCTACTACTAATTTCAGTTATTTTTTTATTTTGAGTCTTTGACAATAATTTATTTAGTAGTTGAAAATAATTTTTACTAAATTTAAAGTGGAAAATTATATTTTCACTCATATTTTAAATTTCTTAAAAAGGATTAAATGTTGAAAATAATTTTCACTCATTTTTTAAATTTAGTAAAAAATAGGTACTAAATTTTGAAAATAATTTTGACTGAATTTTTAAATTTTAGTAAAAATTATTTTTAACCACCGAATAAATTAGTTAAATTCAATGCTAAAAATTACTTGAAAGTTGAAAATAATTTTTACTTTTTTCCTAAATTTATTACAAAAATAATTAAATATTAAAAATAATTTTCACTCACTTTTTAAATTAAATTATAAATAACTAAATTTTGAAAATAATTTTGACTCAATTTTTAAATTAGTAACAATTATTTCCAACTGACGAATAAATTATTAAAAATTATTAAAATTTAAAAAATTATTTTAAAAAAAAATTGAATTTTAATACTGAATTCGAAAAACAAACAAAAATACCAAAAGTGTCCTAAAACTCATGAATATATAAAATTGTCATTAGAAAATTTTGAAATAAACATTCAAAAGCGATCATTATCGGAATAATAAATATGTTGTGGAAGTTCATTAGAAACTTTTTTTTTCTCTCTTCAATTAGCATTAATATAAAGTTCAAAAACATTTTGTGAAAGGAGAGGAGGAGAGAGAGAAAAAAAATTTTCATTCTTCTAAGAATAATTAATTTGATAAAACGAGGTCCTTAAACCGCAAACTGTGTATTTATTATTAGCAAGTTCATTACCCCCTTTGAAAGTTGATAGCGTGCGAAAGTTTCGGTGATATCTGGTATAGATGATGATATACACCAAGTGTATATATGTGTATACATTTAATTTTTAGTCAAGTATTCAAGCGCGATCGGAATTATGATGAGATCAAAAAAAAATAAATAAAAAATAATATCTATCATTTATTTACCACGAGCAAAAAGAAATATGTTTCGTCTTTACGAGAAATGCATATTTTTTTCCCAATGCAAAATATTTCTCTGCAAATCAATTTTTAATATTGAAAATTTTTATCTGAAATTTAAAAATGAGAGGAAAATAGGGAAAAATGGAAAAGAGAAAAAAAGAAAATGAGAAAAAAGAAAAAGAGAAAAATGATAAAAACGAAAAAATGAAAAACGAGAAAAAGAAAAAAGAAAAAAATGAGAAAAAGAAAAAAGAGAGAAATGAGAAAAAAGAGAACGAACGGAGAAAATATTTCCTTAATTAAAATTTTTCGACTTGAATAATTTTTCAAAATATACATTTTCCAATTTCCCCCCCCCCCCCTTAATTTCGGCTTTTTTCCAATTTTTGTCGGACATTTAAAAACATTTTTTAAAATAAAATGAATTTTATATTTTTCGAAATGCTACATCCGTTAATCTAACGGGGTCACATTTGTCCACTATCTTTCTCAAAAATAAATTAAAATGAATCTGTGTTTGTATGATTATCAAACTATGACAAAAATTCCAAAGTGGAAAAAAAAATATTGAGAAAGATTGGACTTATTTATTACAACGTCAAAGATCAAAGATTCGAATCGAATTTTTAACTTCTATTTCAAAATAATAAAAAAAACAAATAAAGAAAATATTTATTGATATAATTGTGAAAAAAAGTAAATTATACAGGTGTCCAGTATAGTGCGTACTTGAGATTAATAATATTTTATAGAAATATATCAATTTTCTTCTGATTAGTTATTTTCTTTTATCTCAATGAGAATATTTTCAATAAAAAATTTTTCATTCCTGGAATTGTTTTTTTTTTCTTGTTAATTATTAATAATTAATATTTAATATTGACAGCTTCTCTCTATATTATTAATATTTTAATAAATAATAATGCTAATAATACTAATAATTATTATAATTAATAATATTAATAATTATTATAATGAAAAAAACATTTTGAAAAAACAGTAGAAATTGAAAAAAAAAACGTAAAACAGATTTTAAACATTGTGAAATAGTTGAGAGTGCGGAAATTTCATTTTCAAAATTATCGATAATCAAAAATTCATTATCTTATAAATGTAATAATTTACATTGACATTTAATAATAATAATAATAAATTATAAATGAAAAAAAAATGATGACACACAGGTTCCTATATTTCGTCACTCAAAAAATTGTATTTTGAAACGACAAAAGTAGATAAGAAAATATTTTCATTGATAATAAATATATATTATTACTAAGACAGTGGAACATGTATTAATATATTTTTTCAAAATTTAAAAACTGTTATCACTATTTCTTTTTTATCGCTTATTCTTAGGAATTCAATTATTTTAACCATTTTTATTAAAATTCTTCGCAAAAATTCAATTATTTAAAAAAAATTTAATAAAATTCTTGGCAAAATTTAAATTATTTTTTTATAACTAATAAAATTTTTACAGGAATTCAATTATTTAAAACACAATTTTCAGAAAATTTTTTTTGAAAAAAACCCATTACTTAAAAATATTTTTTAATTTTCTTCGCAAAAGTTCAATAATTAAAAAAAAAACATTAAATTTCTTCGCAAGAATGCAATTATTTTTATAAATAGTAAAATTCTTCTCAGAAATTCCATTCATTTAAACATTTTTAATAAAATTCTTCGCAAAAATACAACTATAAAAAAAACATTAATTTTCTTCACAAAAATTCAATTATTTAAATATTTTTTAATAAAATTCGTTGCAAGAATTCAATTATTTAAAAAAAAACATTAATTTTCTTCACAAAAATTCAATTATTTTTATAAATAGTAAAATTTTTCTCAGGAATTCAATTATTTTAAACATTTTTAATAAAATACTTCGCAAAAATACAATTATTTAAAAAAAACATTAGTTTTCTTCACAAAAATTCAATTATTTTTATAAATAGTAAAATTATTCTTAGGAATTCAATTATTTAAAATTTTTTCAATAAAATTCGTTGCAAGAATTCAATTATTTACAAAAACATTAATTTTCTTCACAAAAATTCAATTAATTTTAAAAATAGTAAAATTATTCTTAGGAATGGAATTTATTTAAAAAAATTTTAATAAAATTCGTTACAATAATTCAATTATTTTCATAAATAATAAATTTTTTTTTAAGAAATTCAATTATTTTCATTAAAAATAATTAAAAATTCTAGAAAATTATAATTAAATTAAAATGATAGAAATAATTTTGAGAAAGTTACAGTAACAATATTCATATAATATAAAATAATGATTTTGTCTCTCGGTCATCTTAAATTATTATAAAAAATGAAACATGAAGAAATACTTTTATAAGTTGTTTAATTTAAAAAAAAATGTTTAAATTTGAAATTTTTGAATATTTTTTTAATTCCTGTGGGAAAATAATAATAATTAAATATTTATTTAAAAAAAGCAGTTTTTGTTGTTTACGAATAATTTTACAATGAAATAAATTTGTAAATAAATGTAACAGATCATTCTTTTTTTGTTTTTTTGTGTAAAATTTTTTCCTTTATTTTCTGAATTTTTCCGGCAATAAGAAAGAAATGTTTGGATAATAAAATTATTTTAAGTAAATTAATTTTTTTTGCAACAATATATAATTGTTCTAAAGTCGGTGTTTATTAATACTTTTCAATCCTAGTGAAGTGTATTATTTTTTTTGCAAGAAAATGAAAAATTGTTCTTGATTTTTTCTTGAATTTTCTGATAATAGGAAAAAGTAGTGTCGTGGCCATGTGGTTAGAGCAATGAACTGCGAAGATTTAGGGATCTGCGTTCGATTCCCCTCGCCAATTGGTCGATTTTTTCGTCATGTATAAAAGTATAAAAAAATTTAAAAAGTTACTAATAATTGTCAGTGAATTATTATAATTATTAGGTAAACTATTATAATTATGATAAATATTAGAAAATTATTATTTATTATTATTATAATGAATAGTGAATTTTATTTATTATTCTTATAATGAGCAGTGAATTATTATTATTATTTGAATTTTCACAGAATTTTTCACGAAACAATTGTCAATTCATTAGTAAGTCCCCTCACTAAATTAATTATTATTAACTATTATTATTAATTATTAAAATTATTATTATTATTTTTATAAATTGGACACTAGGTAGAAAAAATAATTCCGCTCTGAAATATTTGACCGATTTTCACTGATCGCAATATATTAATATTTGAAAAAATAATGAAAAGAAAAAATAAAAAAAATTGCAGTTGAATAGATCGATTAAATACGATGGTTGTTACATCATCGTGTGTGTGTTTATAGAGATATAATAGAGAGGGAGGAGGAATGTTGTACAGAGGATGTTTACGATCATTCGGATACTACATCCTCATGGCAAAGAGGGGAAACAGGTCCCGCGCGGGGGAGAGGAGACGAGAGGAAGAGAGTACCGAGAGAGTGTTACTTCCGGTTTCTGGCGGGCAACCAACTAAGTTCAGCTCTCTCTCTCTCTCTCTCTCTCTCTCTCTCTCTCTCTCTCAGTTTCATCGATACTCAATATTGGCTCGAGTCACTCTCTCGTGTATAAATGTGGTTCACACACCCACACACATACAATCTCTCTCTCTCTCTTTTGCTTCTTGCTACCAAATTGATTTTGTGTGAGCTGGTCCTGCCAATTTTGCGGGGTTGTGTCTACCTGTCTGCGGCCGATACATTCTCCGCTATTGTTGATGATTAACTTTATCCATTAATCTACAAGCACGAAACCCAACTCCCAAGACTAAAACAACATCACACACTGTTTATAATACCATCTGCCTCTAAATACCGAGCATTTTATTACCAAAATATTCCCGCCACAATTAATTAATAAATACGTTCATCTTTTTTATTTGATACGATAATTCGTATAGTACAAGAATTTTTATACGATAAAATTATTTTTATTTAAAAATTATTAATTTTTGTAGTATTTGGGAATTTATCTTTTCATTATCCACATATATTTGAAACAGGGGAAAAAATTTCATTTTAGAGAAATAGAAAATAAATATAGATGTATACAATTCAGCAGAAGAGAATAATGAAAATTAATTTTAAATAAATGTATTGTTAGAAAAATTCAAAATTTTTTTTGCAAAGAAAAACACTTTCCACAACTTTACATTTACTAATACTAGAAATCGAAAAACTATTCACAAAAATTATAATCAAATTCTTTAAAATGATTCAGTTATATCTTTTAAAAATATTCGACATTCAATTATTTTCAAAAAATTTCGCAAAACAATTCAATTGTTTAAAAAAAAATTAATAAAAGTCAATTATTTAAAAAGAATTCAATTATTTAAAAAAAAATTAATAAAATTCAATTATTTAAAAGAAAATTAATAACATTCAATTATTTTCAAAAATAATAAAATTTCCCCCTGAATTCAATTAATTTAGAATAGCATTTTCAAAAAAATCAATTATTTAACGAAATTTTTATACAATTCTTCACAATAATTCAATTTTTTTCACTAATAATAACATTTTTCATGGAAATTCAATTATTTAATAATATTTTTTATAAAATTCTAAACAAGAATTCAATTATTTTCATAAATAATAAAATTCATCGAAGAATTTCAATTATTTTAAAATAATTAATGGAAAAATTCAATTATTTTCATAAATAATAAAATTCATCGAAGAATTTCAATTATTTTAAAATAATTATTAATGGAAAAATTCAATTATTTTCACAAATAAAGTTTTCCACAAGAATTCAATTATATAAAATAATATAATTTTCATAATATTTATTATATTTCGAAAAAAATAATTATTTAAAACAATGTTTATAAAATTCTTATAAGAAATTCAATTATTATCAAAAATAGCAAATTTTTTTACAGAAATTCAATTCTTTTCAAACAATTTGATAAAATTTAAAATAATTTAATATATTTAATAATTTAAAATAATTTTAAAAAATAACCAAAATTTTTCACATAAATTCAATTTTTTTAAACATTTTAATAAACTTTTTCGCAATAATTCCATTATTTTCATAAATAATAAAATTCTTTTCAGGAATTTAATTTTATTTCAAAATTTTAATAAAATTCTTAGCAACTATTGAATTATTTTCAAAAATAACAAAATTTTTCACAGTAGTTCAATTATTTTCAAATATTTTAATAAAATTTTTCGCAATAATTCAATTATTTTCATAAATTATAAAATTCTTCTCAAGAATTCAATTATTTTTGAAAGTTTCAATAAAATTCTTATCAACTATTCAATTATTCACAAAAATATTAGAATTTTTCTCTGGAATTCAATTATTTTCAAATATTTTAATAAAATTGTTCGAAAGAAATCAATTATTTTAAATACAATTTTAATTAAATTTTTTAAATTAAATTGTCAGTTTTGTGAAGTGTCTAAAACGAGATTTTTTGGTCCTCAAGTTTAATTTTTCGTTAGCTACATTTTTACTATTTTTTTTAGTTTGAAAGAGCTACTTTTTTGCTACTGTTTTGAAATTAATTATCGAGTGCGAAGTCTGCACTTTAGTAGAAGCGAATAGTTTTAATAAAAAATTAATTTTTAATAATTATTTTGTTGCAGGAAAATTTAAATTTTTTTGCGAAAAGAAAAAATTCAGTAAAAAAAGTATTAAACGGAAATGAAGAAACATGAAGAAATTGATATTTAATACTAAAAAAATAAATAATAATAATAAATAGTTATTATTTGTTTATTTATATTTTATATATTTATTATTTAAATTTATTATTTAAATTAAAAAAAAAGAAAAATCGTGATTAGATATTAAAAGCTATATTTTTATAAATGGAAAATATTACTAATAATGAGAGTAACGAGGCATTAATAAATTGTTAAATGCTTGAAAATAGAAAATTAAATAGTCTTTCTGACTGAAATGTCTCATTCAATGTTAAAAAAGGTTTCACATCCAGACGATCGATGGGCGTTCATCGTTCATCGCCTCGTGCTATACGAAGCGTTGTATATTCTTAATTAGTAAAACCGTTCGTAGATATATTTTTTTTTTATTCATTGAAAAAAAACTATCTTTTTATAACTGCGATTTAACTTTCAAACAATTTTTCCATTTCCCTAAATTTACGATTGATATATTATTTGTTTTTTTCAGATAGACTTAAATCATATATCGTTTATAGACTTCGAATATTATTTTTTTAAAGAAAAAAAGAGAAAAAAAAACAACCGAACATTCTGAAGGTAATTGATGCAAAAAAAATTTAATTTTATCCTACATTAGAGACTTTTAATTAATTTAAATTACAATTTAATTGTAATTTCGATTTATTTAATTTATTTAATTTAATTTGAATTGCAATTAATTTTTAATTTTTTTCACGCTTTTTCGTAAATGTTAAATATAAAGTTTGAATTTAAAATAATTTGTAACTATTTATTTAAAATAAAATTTTTAAAATAGTTTCTTTTTTCTATTAAGTTTCACGTCTTTTTGAAATTATAAAAATAAATTCAGTGCAATATTTAATTGTAATTTTAATTTATTTAATTTATATAATTTAATTTTAATTGTTAATTAATTTTTAATTTTTTTTACGCTTTTTCGTGAATGTTAAATATAAAGTTTGAATTTAAAATAATTTGTAACTATTAATTTAAAATAAAATTTTTAAAATATTTTCTTTTTTCTATTAAGTTTCACGAATGTTTGAAATTATAAATATAAATTCAGTGCAAAATTAATTTTTTTGTATAAAAAGAATAATAATAATAATAATAATTGAATTACTTTCTGAATTGAAAATCTTTTTGAAATATTGGTCATATAGTCGACATGCACAAACAATTTCAAGTTCAAAATTGTATTTCTTTTGGTGTGTGGTACATACCTCTGTGTGTATATATACATATATATCACGCGACGTTTGAAATACATTTATCTTGAAAACTCGTTGAGTCTGCAATTTTGCCGTGCGTTGATGTCGTCCTTTTTTATTTCTGCTTGTTTTTCATTTTTTTCTCCTTCAATTTTTTTTTCCTTCATTTTTTTTTTATTTTCTTTTTTTTCCTTTTTGACTTCCATCCAGCGTCTGGAATAAGGATGAGTTCAAGTTATTCGAATAATCAACGTGGGCGATGACAAATACTAAATTAAATTTTTCAATTCAACGAGTTTTCATTCCCCGTTTTTAATTGTGATAAGGGTATAAGAAATAAAAAAAAGAAGAAAAGGAAAAAAAGACGAAAAAAAATATATATGAATTTTATGCATACGGAGACGAAAATCAATACATTGGAGGAAAATTGTATAAATAATATCCGAATCAAAATGAAAGATAAAAATATTTTTGTGGAAATTTTTTTCATTTCGCCTTTTTTTTCTATATATACTCTTCATTAAACAAATGAGAAATCTATTGTTTTATATTTCCTTCTATTCAGAGATATTAATGCTTTTAGTTTATAAAAGCTTCAAAGTTGAGCGATTCTATAATAAAAATGTCCAATTTTAGAAACTTGATATTTACAGATTTATGTAAGATTGGAAATAATATAAAAAAAATTTTATTTTTTACGACAATTCTTCTCTGAGTATTTATAAAAATCTATGTCATTGGATTTAATAATAGGAGGAAAAACTGAAATAAATTTTTACTGTTTATCGAAAGTAATTTTTAAGTAATTTTCACTAAATTTTATTAATTATATTTATCAAAATTTAATAATGAAGTAAAATTTCTTGTTCGCGAATATTTACTTTAGAAAAAGTAAAAATTAACTATTTTTTCTGTTATGCAGTAACAAGTGAAGTTTAAATTTTTAAATTTTACTACATTGACTGCAAATTTTAATATTTTTTTTTTTATTACAAAAAATTTTCTCTGGAAATAGTAAAAATTTACTTTGAAAATAGTAAAAATTACAAGAAATGGTATGAAAGAAATATATTTTCTTTTATTAAAAATATTTTCTCTGAAAATAGTAAAAATTTACTTTGAAAATAGTAAAAATTATAGGAAAGTGGTATTGAAATTCATGCTAGATTAAAATTTTTTTTTAACATTATAATAAATCAGAATTCTATTGACTTTGAGAAATTGATCGATAGAAATTAGTATTTCCATCATTTTATTATTGGATATAATTACAACAATCGAAAGTTCAAACTGACAAGGTCGATTATTGAAAAATTGGAAATTGCAATAAATTCACACTTAAATGATATTATTCGTGAAAACCTTTTAATATTTCAATTGATATTCACACAAAATTCCAGTTGTAACGAATATAAGTAAATCCATTTCGATCAGTTGAAAATAGAATTAATAAAGATTATCTTTTATTAAAAGGACATTTCAAAATAAATGTGAGCTAAATTACATAATATTTTTGTACATGAATATAAATATATTATACAATTATAGTAATTGTAATTTTATTATGTAATTATGGTAATTGTAATTGTTATCAGTAAATTAATTCAATTGAAATTATTAGTAAGAGCTTTAATTAATTTACTATCTAAATTTTTGAATTTTGGAGAAGATGCAAATGTTTGCAGAAATTCAATTACTTTAAAAATTTTTAATAAAATTCTTCGCAAAAATCCAATTATTTAAAAAAATGTTAATAAAATTCTTGGCAAAATTTAAATTATTTTTTCATAAATAATAAAATTTTTACAGGAATTCAATTATTTAAATTCAATTTTTTTAATTTTATAAAAATTGTTTTTCATAAAATTAAAAAAAAAAAACATTTAAAAATATTTTTTAATTTTCTTCGCAAAAATTCAATTATTTAAAAAAAACATTAATTTTCTTCCCAAGAATTCAATTATTTTTTTAAATAGTAAAATTATTCTTAGGAATTCAATTATTATAAACATTTTTAATAAAATTTTCCGCAATAATTCAATTATTTTCATAAATAATAAAATTCTTTTCAGGAATTCAATTATTTTTGAAAATTTTAGTAAAATTGTGAACAATTATTCAATTATTTTCAAAATAACAAAATTTTTCACAAGAATTCAATTATTTTCAAGTATTTTAATAAAATTCTTCGCAAAAATTCAATTATTTTCATAAATAATAAAACTTATCGCAGAATTTTAATTACTTTAATAAATAATTAAATTTTTGGAAATAATCAATTATTTATTAAAGATTTTAATAAAATTCTCCGCAAACATTTAATTTTTCTCATAAATAATAAAAATTTCACACGAATTCAATTATTTACAAATTTTTTTGATAAATTTCTTCAATGATTTTCATAAATAATTACATTTTTTACAGGAATTTAATTATTTGTATAAATAATAAAATTCTTTTTATGAATTCAATGATTGTCAATATCTATTATTCTCATCGAAGAATTTCAATTATTTTTAATACAATTTTAATCCAATAACTCGAGAAATGTAATTATTCTAAAAAATTTTATTGAATTTTCACGAAAAATAATTCAATTATTTAAAAATTTGTTGGTAAAATTTTTAAGAGAATATTCAATTTGAAGAAGCATTAAATTATTGAACAAAGTATTAAATTTTTTTATTTAAATAATTGAATTTTCGCAGAATTTTCTAATAAAAATTTATAAAAATAGAATTTCAGTAAAAATTTTCGAAAAGAATATTTCATATACTTTTTACTAAAAATTCTGTAGAATTAATTGTTTTTGAAAAATTTATAAGTCGTTGACTTTCAAAAAGGTTTGAATTGAATATTTTTGAAAATCTTGAGATTTTAAAAAATTTATTATTTATATTATTTTTTTAATTATAAAATTTATTAATTATTATTGAAATTAATTAATTTCTATAATAATAAATATTTATTTAAACAAGAAATTATTGATGTTTTCGAATAATTTTTCAATTAAAGAAATTCGTAAATAAATATAATAGGATTTTTTTTTTTTGAGCATCTAATAATTTTTCGTGTAAAGCAGAATATTTTTTAGAATCAGAGAAAGAATCAAAATTTTGTCTAAAAATCAGGGAAAAGTCAGGGAAAAAACAAAATTAAATTTTCATGTCAACCCTGTAAACATTTAATTAATTTGTTTTTCGTTTAAAACAAAACAGTATTAAATAAATAATTTCCAAGCATAAACATAATTTTTTCTCTCCTCAATTCTGATGAACGTACATTATTGTATTATTATCAATGTTGTCAGGGTGCGTTGACACGTTACGGAAATTAACAAGTTATGTTATAAAACGTAACGACCTACAATACTACAAATGCTTCGGGAATTGCCTCCAACTTGACGTAAGCTCTTCCAATCCCCACTACAAGAAAAAGCCACCCCCTTTTTTTCTCCCTCCTCCCTCAATCCCCCTCCAGAGGGATGAAATTCTCCTTTAGCCGCTGTGTTGACAATTCTTTTTCCGTTTTCTCCTTCTCATGTATATACATATATAAAATACTTTTTAACATTTTCCACCCCTTTTTCTTCTTAGACGTACCGTAACCCCCTTCAACCTCCCCCCCCCCCTCATACCCTTCACTTGAACCACTCCAATCCCACTTCTTATACTTCCACTTCAGGTTTAACTTTCCGTCAGCGAATATCATTCCATGCCAAATTTAATTTCACTATAATTCATTTAATGAAAAAAAAGAAGGAAAAAAAAATATTGCCAACCATTAGCATTAATTAATTTTGAAGAAGAGTTCTCCTTCCCTCCTAAGCAAATTAAATTTACACTCTAAATTTGAATTTGGAAAAATTTCAACTAATTTCAATTATAGTGACTGAAATTTTTGTTTAAATTAGTTGACATTTTTGTTGGGTATTAATAACAATTAGTGGAAAAAGTATTTATTTGTTTGACTCAGAGACAACTAAACTCTTTATTTGATTCAAATAAATTTTATTTGGTTTAGGTAAAATTTTATTTTCGGTTCAAATAATATAAATTTTATTTTGTTCAAATATATTTTATTTGATTGAAATATATTTTTATTGGTTCAAATATATTTTATTTGTCATAAATGTAGTTTATTTGGTTTAAATATTTTTATATTCGATTTTTTAAATATATTTTATCAGGGTTGCCACAGGTCAGGAAAATCAGAGGAAAATCAGGGAAAGTAGAATTGGTCAGGGAAATCAGGAAAAATACAGGGATTTTTATTAAAAGTACTGGAAAAAATTAAATTTTTACAGAATTCATAATTATAGTTTTATTTCATTTTTAAATATGTATTTAATTAATTATTAAACAGAAGAATTTTAGTTAAAACCACTAAAAAAAAAATTGAATTTTATAGAAAAGTTACAAATGTTTGCAAAAATTCAATTATGTTCAAAAAATTAAAAAAAATTGTTTTTGGCAAAATTTTAATTATTTTTAAAAATAATAAAATTCTTCTCCAAAATTCAATTATTTTCATAAATAATACAATTTTTTACAAAGATTTAATTATTTTCATGAATAATAAAACTCATCATAGAATTTTAATTATTTTTTGTCCAATTTTAACCAAATTCCTCGAAAAATATAATTATTTTTGAAAATTTTATTAAAATTCGTCGAAAAAATTCAATTATTTAAAAATTTTTTTATAAAATTCTTTATGAGAATTTAATTTTTAGAAAAATTCAATTATTAAATAATTTTTTCATGTTTGTATTTAAATAATTGAATTCTAGTAGAATTTTCTAATAAAATTTTTGAAATCAATAACATTTTTCGAAGAATTTACTTAAAATTGTATTAAAAATAATTGAAATTTTTTTTAAATAATTGAATTCCTAAGAATAATTTTACTGTTTATAAAAATAATTGAATTCTCGCGAAGAAAATTATTACAATTCTTTTAAATAATTGGAATCGTGTGAAGAATATTATTATTTATAAAAATAATTGAATTTTTGCAACGAATTTTATTACATTTTTTTTTAAATAATTGAATTCTTTTGAGAAATTTTATTAAAATAGTAAATTTTGGAAATATTTAAATTTCAGCGAAGAATTTTGATTATTTGTCAAATGTAATTGAATTCTTGCAAAAAAATGTTTGAAAATAATTCATTTTTTCGAAAATTACATTTAAAATTGTATTAAAAATAATTGAAATCCTAGGAAAAATTTTATTATTTGTGATAATTGAATTTTTACAATGAATTTTAATAAATTTTTTTTAAATAATTCAATTAATGTGCAAAATTGTATTACTTATAAAAATAATTGAATTCTTGGAAAGGATTTTAGTAAAATTTTTGTAAATAATTATATTTTTTTTTTTTTAATTTTATGGCAGTTTAAATATATTTTATTTGTTTCAATTTTCAAATATCTTTTATTTGGTTCAAATGTATTTTATTTGGTTTAAATGTATTTTATTTGATTTAAATATATATCTTATTTGTTATAAATATAGTTTATTTGCTTTAAATATAGTTTATTTGCTTTAAATTTATTTTATTCGGTTCAAGTATATTTTATTTGGTTCAAATATGTTTTGTTTGATTCAAATATATTTTGTTTGATTCAAATATATTTTATTTGATTCAAATATATTTTATTTGGTTTAAATAAAGTTTACTTGGTTCAGATAAAATTTTAAGTGGTTCAAATATATTTTATTTAGTTCAAATATATTTTATTTGGTTTAAATAAAGTTTTCTTGGTTCAGATAAAATTTTATTTGGTTTAAATAAAGTTTTCTTGGTTCAGATAAAATTTTATTTGATTCAAATATATTTTCTTTGGTTCAAATGAAGTTTATTTGGTTAAAATATATTTTATGTGATTCAAATATATTTTATTTGGTTTAAATAAAGTTTACTTGGTTCAGATAAAATTTTATTTGTGTCAAATATATTTTCTTTAATTCATAGAAATTTTATTTGCGACGAAGAAAAGGAAAATAGTCAATTACGAATTGAAATTGAGCGCTCCAATGCAACAACTCGTTCGACGCTCAAAAATTTTTCGAGCGTCGAACGAGTTGTTGCATTGGAGCGCTCAATTAGTAAACATTTTTTATTTTTACTAATTAAAATTCAGAGTTAAAAAAACCCAAAAAAAATTTCTTTTTCAATTTTTTTTTTTTTTTGGTTTCCTCCTTTTTTTCTGATCTTGCTCTCCACATGCATCGTAATTCCTATCTCTCTCTCTCTCTCTCTCTCTGTATTCGAGATAAGCTGTTATCGTTTCCTCCCCCTTATTTTGTCGCACTCTTGTGAAAGAGTTTTGAGTTTCTATTTCACAGCCCCGCGAAAGTGCTGTGTGAAAATTCGCGACGAGTCGCGTCGCTTCGTATACATATACACGGGAGAGGAGAGGAGAGAAGAGGAGAGGATGGCTTTGCTCGATTTCAAGGACTCCAACGTCCTTTGTTTTTCTTTCCTTCCTTTTCATCCGCCCTTTCGTTTTCTCGTTTCCCTTTCACTGCAACTAGCGAGCGAACAGAGTATGTATATATATATATATATACAGTGGCAACAGCAGTTCAGCATAGCTTTGCCCTTCGCCCTTGCCTGCTCACTCAAGCTTCAAACGCGGAGGAGTAAATAATTCTTGGATTCGACCTTGTTACTCCAGTTCCTCAACGCAATGTATATGTATATACAACGTCAGACGTTTCCTCGTTCCTGTCCTATCGCTTCTTATCGCCACGTGGGACTGGGACTGTCTCACCAGATGCAATCGACAAAATCGTCTCCTTCACTTTCTTTTTAATTTCTTTTTTTTCTCTTCTTTTTCTTCTTTTCTCGTTACAAATTCCTCTCGAGATTTTTCTCTTTTCTTTTTTTTTCCTTCTTTCTTGTTTTTCATTACTTTAATAAGCGCTTTGAACTTTGATTATTATTATTATTATTATTATTATACGTTTTTGTTTCGAGACAATTTCATTTATTTTAATGACACAAGGGGAAAGGGGGAATATTTGAAACATTTTTGAAATTTTAACTATTTTTTGTAGTTTTATTCTAAATTATAATTTTTACTAATCACTTTCTACATTTGAATTAGACAAAATGTTTACTAATTTGAATTAGTGACTAAATTTTTGCTTTTCATTTAGTAAATTTTAGTGATAAATTATTTTTTTACTAATTCATTAGTTCTAATATTTATTAGTGGAAATAGTAATTTAAATAATTACTAATTTCTACCAATTCATTAGTAAAATTTTCTAAGAGATAGTAATTTCTACTAATCTATTAGTAGATATAGTAATTTAAATAAATAGTAATTTAATTTCTATAGAAATAGAAATTTAAATAAATAGTAATTAAATTATTATTTATTTAAATTACTATTTCTACTAATAAATTAGTAGAAATTACTATTTATTTAAATTACTATTATAAAATTTAGTAATAAATTAATTTTCTACAAATTCATTCGTTCTAATAATTTAATAGTAGAAAAAGTAATTTAAATTACTATTATTACTAATTACTAATGAATTAGTAGAAATTACTATTTATTTAAATTACTATTATAAATGTTGGTAATAAATTATTTTTCTACAAATTCATTCGTTCTAATAATTTATTAGCAGAAATAGTAATTTAAATAATTACTATATCTACTAATAGTTTAATAGAAATTACTATTTCTTAGAAAATTTTACTATGTAATAATTAATGAATTCATTTAATTTGCTATTTCTACTAATAAATTAGTAGAAACTACTATATCTTCTAATAGATTGGTAGAAACTACTATTTTTTATAGTAAAGTTTACTAAGAAATTATTATTTATTTAAATTACTATTTCTACTAATAAATTAGTAGAAATTAAATTATTATTTATTTAAATTACTATTTCTACTAATAAATTAGTAGAAATTAAATTATTATTTATTTAAATTACTATTTCTACTAATAAATTAGTAGAAATTAAATTATTATTTATTTAAATTACTATTTCTAGTAATAAATTAGTAGAAATTAAATTAATATTTATTTAAATTGGTACTTTTACTAATAAATTAGTAAAAATTACTATTTGTTTGGCAAATTTACTAATTTAAAAGTAAGAAGTCAGTTATTAATTCAAAGTAGTAAACATTTTTATTAATGCAAATATTATTGTAAATAATATATTATTTCTTATTATTTTACAACAATAAAAAAAATAATAATATTTCTAACTAATTTAGTCATTTTTAATTAACATTTTTATATATTTATTCGTTTATTTAGTTCATTTAGTTATTTACACTTATAATAAATTTATAAACTTAATTCACTCAATTTAAGAATTCTAAATTATTGGAAAAGGCTTGTCCCGTTTATTTTTGTAAATAAATAATTAAATACCTAAATGACGAATTTTTTTCGCGTATAGTAAAATTTATTATTTTTTACTAAAATTTACTTTGGAGAAAGCAAAAATTTACTAAATTTTAATTTTCTCAATGTTTACTACATGAATAGTGAATTTTACTAATTCTTACTAAAAAAATATTCTTTGGTAGTAAAATTTATTTTTTGTTATAATAACCTTTTTGGAAAATAGAAAAATTAATTAATTTTTACTCAAATTTACTAATGAAGTGAAAATTATTAATTTTCTACTAAATTTTACTAATGAAGTGAAAATTATTATATTTCTACTAAAATTTATTAATAAAGTAAAATTTATTAATTTTTACTATAAAATTTCATTTGAACAAATGTAAAAATTAAATACGTAAGAAACCATTTTATCTTATTCAAATAATTTTTTTTTCAAATAATTAAATTTTATTAAAAATATTTTCATTTCATTTATAATGTAATCAACAATTGCGATACATTTATTTTTTAATTTACATAATATTTTATATAATATATTTCATACCCCATGCTTGAATGGATAATTATTTTTTTTCAATTCTCATAATATTTTATATACATATTTTATCGAAATGGAAATATTTATCAGAAAAAAAGTCCATTTGATTAATACAGAAAAAATTTACAAAAAAAAATTATTTTTATATCTACCCTCGCAATAATAATGTTGGAAAATAAGTTGACACACCCAAACAATATACATAAAATTTTTTTTTTTTAATATATTGAAAATTCACTTTTTCCCCTCCCCCTTAATTCAAATTTTATCAAAAGGGTAATAAATTGTTATTACATATAGATATATTTGGAAAAATAAAATAAAATTTATGACGTTCCGATTTTAATTAATAAACCAAATTTTTTTTTTATTTCCTGCGTTTTTAATTATGTATTCAACGTTTTTGCAATAATTTATATTTTATATACAATATAGATCACTCTTGTAATTTCCTGTGTTTAAAAAAAAAATTTTTTTTTCTTTTTTATTTGGCGTAATTATTAAATTATCCCCCGAGTCTATAAAAGATATAGTCGTAAATAAACAAATTGTGCATATATAGAAAATTATCAGCAGCAAAGATTAAATGAGATTACAAAAAATACTTATGCAATGAAATATTCTTTATGTTTTCAATGATAAGAGTTGGAAAAACTTTCTAAGTAATAACAAAAACACTTTGGATTCAATATTATCAAAATTTACAAAGGGAAAATTCTTTACTTTCTCCCCCCATTAGATTAAAAATTCTTTTTTTCTTTTGGTAATTTTTATTTTATTTTTTAATTTTATTCTTTGTTTCAATAATTTTATTTTTTTTACTTTTTTATTCATTTTATTCTTCTTTTTATTTATTTTTTTACACTTTTATTTACTTTTTTTTTTTTTTACTTTTTATTGATTTTATTCGTCTTTTTATTCATTTTTTTCCACTTTTGTTAATTTTATTTATTTTTTATCGATTTTGTTTATTTTATACTCTTTTATTGATTTCTTTTCTCTTTTATTTCTTTATTTCTTTCTTTTCAATATTCTTCAAAAAATACTTTTATCGATTCCAGAAAATGTAAACAAAAAATTATTAATTAGCGATTTATTAAAAATTTCAATAATTAATTTAAATTACCCCGTTTATTCTTGCTTATAAATAAATAAATAAATTAGAAATTAATTATTAAAATTCGACTAATTATTTTTTTTCCACTGATTCTTTGATCGAATTTAACGAATTTACTTGAAGAGAAGTAAAAATAATTTTTTCAGAGTTGATTGAAACGATTTATTCCTTTCTTTTTTTTTTTTATTGCAAATTGAAAAAGTTTCGGAAAATTAATATTTAATATTGCATTCGACGATGCCCTGATTCGAGTTTCTTAGTAAAACTATAATATAATCGCGACCGCAAAACCGTTATTCCGTTATAATCGAGGACCATGTAGACGTTTAGAATTTTTCCTAATTAACAAGAAAAGTTGGAGAGAAAATTATTATAAAAATAAATAAATTCACTTAAGGGATAATTTGCCTAATAATATTTAAACGAAACAGTTTTTTATTCCTTTGCCTCTATTTTGTTAAACTAAACGAATATTTTATTTATTAATGAAAAAGATAATTTCTTTTTCATAAAATATTTTTTTAGTCTAATTACTATTTTTTTTTTATTTTTTTCAAAAAAATAGTAATTAGACTAAAAATTCTATTTTAGGAAAGTATTAATTAAAAAGAAATAATTACTTTAGATAGAAATTGCACTAAAGAAATTACTTTGTCGAAAAATAATAATTAGAAGAAATAATGTTGGCGATGGTCGCAGTCATTAAGGCATGAGAAATATTGAGTGGAACTTAGGGTCAGTGGTTCGATCCCCGCCACCCAGAGATCATAATTAAAAGAAATAATAACTTTAAAAATAATAGTTGCATAATAATTGCACTGGAAAAATTACTTTCGAAAAATAGCAAATAAAAAATAAACACTTTCAAAAATAATAATTTTACTAGAAAAATTACTTTCAAGGAATGACAATTAGAAAAAATTACTTTAAAAATTACTAATTGTAGTAGAAAAACGACAAGAATAATAATTAAAAAATAATTACTTTAAAAATAGTAATTACACTAAAAAAAATACTTTACGAAATTTTAAATTAAAAAAAATAATTACTTTAAGAAAATAGTAATTTACTAAAAAAAATTCACATAAAAAAAGTGATAATTAAGAAAAAATAATTACTTTAAAGAATAATAATTAATTTTAGAAAACAAATACTAAAAAAAAAATACTAATTTGTAATTGATTTAAAAAATAATTAGAAAAAATAATTATTACTTAAAAAAAATAATTTAATTACATTTTTTTCTAAAAAGAAAACAATTTCTCGTATACTTTTCTCATCAATAAATAAAATATCGTTCATTGACATTAAAATTTATTATAAATACAATTTGACCCGCTTTCCTAAATAAACTTTTTCTCAACATTCGCTATAATACAATATTTTATAAATTATTCACATTTTTTTTCCTCTAACTGGTTAAAATGTGCAATAAGAGAGGTTTATAAATTTAAGAGTTTTGTGACTACATAAAATTTTATTTCATGCATATATATTCTTTTTCCTCACACTTCGTGAATGATTAATTTTTCTTAGTTCATTTTTTTTTTCTTTTTCATTCTTTTTTAATTCACCAGTAGTTGCAAAATAAATGTTACGACAGCGAATTACATCCCCGCCACTTTGCAATAGATACTTTCCTGTAAACTGATGAATATTGCTCAAGTATCCTATATATATTTATATAAATACTACACGAGAAAAAGGTGGCAAAAAAAGGAAAAATTTTTTTTTTTTTTTTTTGATAAAGAATCAAATTCATTGCAAAATTACTGCACTGTTAATTTTGACTCGTTTTATCTCATTATTGACTCATTGGAAAGTCATTTACATTCTATTTCGTGTGTTAAAATAATTTAGAAACAAGAAAAAAAAAATTTTACATTACGGTAAAATTATAATGTTTTACTCATTTATATCGAGAATCAGTGGGAAAAATATTCAGAGCTTAGAAGAAATCTTGCCATGATTGGAAATTAATATCGGATAAAATTTTTATTTTATCGTAAATTGTAATAATAATTATTGCTTTTATTGTGTTTTTCTATTTTTTATATTAAAACATTTTTTTTCTATTAATATTATTATTTTTATTACTATTATCAATATTTATTATATTATTTTTTATATAAATAATTTTAAGTATTTTTTTTTAATTAGTATCAACGGGCTTACAAAATAAAATAATTTTATAAAAAATATTATTTATCAGTAATTATTTATTTACTTTATTTATTATTTTATTCAACTATTTATTACCAGATAAAATGATTTTATTGTAAGTAATTTATTATTTTTGTAAATTTTAATAATAATAATTAATACACTTAAAAAAAATTTATTTCATTCAAGTAAAAATGATTTGATTCAAGTAAATATTTAATTAATATTAAATAAGTAAATAATAAGATTATTTGAATCAAATAAATTTTTTTTCAGTAAAATTATTTTATTATGAAAAGTAAAATTGATAGGAGTTAAAATAAAATTTATAAATAATTTTTTTAATAAAATTATTTATTAAAAAAATTATTTTTAATTAAAATAAGTTAATAACTAATTTTTTTAAAATACTAATTTTGTTTTGCAAGCAAATATTTTTTTCGCAAATATTTTTTTATTTCCTTTGAGAGTAAAATATGTACAAACGAAAAAGTTTGTACGATTGCAATGGCAGTTTATGTTACAGGCTGGGTGCACGATTATAACTCGATTAACTTAAACGATGACTCACAGAATTTCTTCGAGAAGAGATGCTCGAGACAATAGCTTTTGAGCAAATCTTTAAGGTCAGAAAGTACGGGTCAATAATTTTCAAAGGAAGGCATATTTTATTTAGCAAAAAAAAGAAAAGAAAAAAAAGAATAATAAAAAGAAAAGTAAAAGTCGAATAAAGAAATTTTTAATTTTCAATTTTTATTTCATTTCTTTTTTTAACGATTTTTCTTCGTCATTTATTTTTATTAAAAGAAAAAATAGTAGAAGTCGAATAAAAAAGTTTTTATTATCAATTTTCTTCTTATTTTTTCTTATTTTTTTTTCATTTTTTTATTTTCCTCAATTTTTTTATTTTTCCTTTTTTTCTATTTATTTTATTTTTTTTTCTTCTTTGAGGTCAGAAAATACGGGTCAATAATTTTCAAAGGAAATTTTATTCAGTAAAAATGAAAAAAAATAACAATAAAAGTAAAAATAGAAAAAAAAGATTATTTTTTTCTTTAAAGAATTCGAGACAAATTTTTCTTTTTCAAATTTAATTTTTTTATTGAATCCAAAAGTAAATATTTTGCTAACAGGAAATACCGACTTTAAAAATACATCAATTTGTGAACCTTTTTACGACCGCCAATATTGCGAAAAAAAAAAGAAAAACAATTTATTGACTTTTTAAAAATTGAAAATTTCAGAAAAACGTGACTTTTTTAGTGTATTTTAGTTTTGAAATTTTCAATCTTCGTGTAGAAAAAAAATTGTACGAAAAAAAAATCGATTGACCTTTTTATGGAACCCTTGTGACCCGCAATATTGAAAAGTAACTTTTGAAAAATTGAAGAGAGGAATTTTTCATATTTCGGATTTTAATATAGAGAGAAAAAAAACTTACTTTAGTAGTTTTATTTAGAAGTCTTTCTTTTTTTTGCGCTCTTATTCGATAAAGAAATTATTTTTTATTCAAAGTTTACTTTTATTATTAATATTTTTTCTTTTATTGCCTCTAGAAAGAAATAAAGGTCTGTCGTTTGAAAATTATTAATCCGTATCTTTTTTTTGACAGAAGAGGAAAATTTAATAATCTTAAAATATTCTTTCGTTCTTTTTTCCCTCTTTCTATTCTTATTAACCTGAGAAGAAATTATTCAATTTTTATTTTTTTATTAATATTTTTCTCTCTTTTAATAGCTTTTTTTTTGAAAAAATAGCTTCCTTTGAAAATTATTGACCCGTATTTTTTGAGCTTAAAGTAGAAAAAAAGAGAAAAATATGAAAAAAAATACAAAACAGTAGAATAAAAAGATAATAGAAAAAAAGAAAATAGAAAAAATTACGAAAAAACAAAAAAAAAACAGAAGAATACAAGAAATTACAAAAACATGCAAAAAAGAGGCAAAAGAATCCAAAAAAATAAAAAAAAAAGATACAAAAAATGCAAAATTAAATTAAACAAAAAAACAACAATTAAATACAAAACAAAAAACAAAGTACAAAAAATACTTTTGTATTTTTTACAAAAAGAAATGTAAATAAAATTAAAAAATTATTTCACTCAACTTTTGCTTTTATTATTATCTTTCTTTTTCTTTGTTTTGCTTTTATTATTAATATTATTTTTTCTTTTATTGCTTTTAATAAAAAATGAGTCCTTCTTTGAAAATTATTGACACTTTTTTTTTGTGCTTAAAATAAAAAAATACAAAATAAATACAAAAAATACAAATAAATACAAAAGAATAGGAAAGAAAACAAAAAATGTACAAAAGTATTTTTTGTACAGAAAAAGTATAAAAATATTTTTTTTACAGAAAAAGTATAAAAATACAGAAAAAATACAAAAATACAAAAGAAATACAAAGAGATGTAAAAAAATACCAAAGAATACAAAAAAAAAATACAAAAATACAAACAAAGAAATAATAGGAACGAAAACAAAAAAAGTACAAAAATCCAAAAAAAGTACAAAAATACAGAAAAAGTATAAAAATACAGAAAAAGTACAAAAATACAGGAAAAGTACAAAAGTACAAAAGAATACAAAAAAATACAGAAAAAATACAAAAATTATAAATAAAAGTAAAAAAATAATTTTTTCCATCACCGATCAATAATTTTATAAACAACAACAAAGTAAATTTCATTAAAGACAAAAAAAGTGTCGATTAAAAAAAAAAAGAAAAATGAACTTACGATCAGAATGTAATGTTCTATTTTTTCCAGACGACTTAACAATATAATGATGCAAATTATAAATATTTTCATCTTTGTTTTATTCTAATTGTCTTGCAAAAGAGAATGTCTGACGTTTTGCTGCAAGCAGAAACTTTTAATTAGTTCAATATTAACTGAACTGATAACTAGACTTTTTCTAGGGTTGGTTGCACAAGGTCTCCTCTTCTCAATCCCCCTGCTACTCCTACTACTACTACTACTACTACTAGCCGTGCTATAATACAGTTTGAATTGAAAATCGAGATTGAAGTTAAATTCACTCGATGAAATCGCTATTTCAAAAGTTTAACTAGAAATGGAAGTGATGCAAGACGGCCCTTTGTGCAAGAAACTTGCATTTTTCGCAACATTTTATATTATAAAAATTTTTCCCGAGAGTTTTACGATTTGTTTACTTATTGGGAGTGGTGTAGTTTTACATATACACACACACACTCACGTACGAGAGTTTTTTTCTTTTCTTTTTTTTTTAATATTTATTTATTTGAATTGAGTAACTTTCGCCAATAAAATTTTATTCAAGTTATATGTGTATTATTGGTAGTACCAGGAACATTTATTTTTTTTTATATATTGTTATTATTTTATTTTTTATTCATTCTATATTTTATTATTATTAATTTATTTTTTTATTGTATATTTAATTATTTATATTATTATTTTTTTTTAAATTAACTTTTTTATTAGTCGATTTAAAACAATAATTAAGATTTCCGCTGAGTCAAGATTTTCTAAGGGCCCCTCCTCCAAGGGGCCGTTACATTACGTTCCGCATAAAGTCCGTTATACATTACGTCAAAATTATTGACCCGTATTTTTGAACTTAAAATAGAAAAAAATAGACAAAAAGAAAAACAGAAAAATTAAAAAAAAAAAAAAATGATTTAAAATTAATATATAAATTTATTTTTTTTTATTTATTTATTTATTTATTTACGTGTGTGAGTGAAATATTTAAAACAGCAAATTCGACAGAAATTCAGGTCTTTAGATTATAAGTATGTAGTACATTCGGCCGACATCCTAGATTCCTTGTACTTTCTATTGTGTCTACGGATAGAATTAGACTACTTTTGCAACTTGAAGAAAAATATTCTTTTGCGATATCATTAGATTCTAATTCTAAAAATAGTTATCCTCATTTTCTCTCTAAAATAAAAAGAAACTCTTCAATTTTCTGAATAAATCAAAGGCAAAAAAAGAAGGGGAGGGGGGGGGGAGAATCCAGAAACAATCACACAATTGTGACCGCATTTTTCCCCCTTTTTTTATTGGTTCTTGAAAATATTTTTTTCCATCAAATTAATAATCATTATGAATATATTTTTCCAAAAATGCAAATAAAAAATTTGTACTTGCAAAAAAAACGAGGAAGAATTTAATTTAATTTTTAATTGGATATTTTAATTAAGGTTATTAAAAAATTGTAGAAGAAAAAATTAATTAATTATTTTCAATTCTAGTTTAAATAAATCATTTTAATTCTACTTTAAATAAATAATTTCAATTCTAATTTAAATAAATAATTTCAATTCTACTTTAAATAAATAATTTAAATTCTATTTTAATTAATTAATTTCAATTTTATTTTAATCAATTAATTTCAATTCTATTTTAATTAATTAATTTCAATTAATTAATTAATTAATTAAGTAATTAAAGAATCAGTTGTCATTAAATTAATTAATTTCTATTGAATTTTTAATTAATTATTTTCAATTCATTTTTTAATAAAATTTTGAAACTACGAGTGATTGAAACTATCTCAAAAATTAATTTAAATTTAGCAAAATATTTTGAAAGTTGAAAAAATGAAAGTTTATTAAATTTAATTCAATTTAAATTTAATTAACAAAATTTAAGTAAAAAATTTTTTTGCATTGTTTAAATTTTATTGAAAATTACTCTACTATAAATTGAAAAATATTAAAATAATATTTAATAATATTCACTTGTAATAAATAAATAAATAAATAAATAAATACTAATAATATTAAAATTTGAAGAAATTACACAGAAAAAAAATTTGTTTAACCACCGAAAATTACTGCCAATATTAATTATAACTCCGAATGAATATTCTCAGACCAACAATTATTATTATTATTAGAATTAAAATTCAGCTTTTTAAAAAAAAAAGTGCTTTGTCATTAATTTGATTTTTTTTTTCTTTTGCAGGAAAATAAATTGGTCGTGAAGAGGAGAATTATCGTGAAGAAGGTGAGGGAGGGCAGGAGTCAGGGTGTTGGAAGTTCTTCTTGTGAAAAGAAAGAGGACACCGAAAAACTTGAGGCTGAGGAAGGTGAAGATTTCGAGGACTCGGATAAATTCGAGTTCGAGCAGCAGTCCTTCGAAGACGACGACGTCGACGAGGACTCTGGTAAAACGCATGAAATCAATTTTTTAATTAATTTCTCAAAAAAAAAAAAAAAGAAAACGAAGAGCAGATTTTTTTTTCTACTTCGATTTCAATTAATTTTAGTTCACTAATTTTTCATTGACTATATTTTCAAGTTATTGATTATTTTCATTAATTATTAGTTGATTAATAATTAAAATGGTAAATCAATTAATAAATATGTCCGCTAATACTAAATAAATAAAAAAATTTATTTATTTCAAAGAACTGGGGATTTTATAAATTAATAAATAATTTATTTGTCTGCGGATTTTGTAAATAAATAAATAATTTATTTATTTGCGGATTTTGTAAATAAATAAATAATTAACAATAAAATGAATAGATAAATTATTTAATAAATTGTTTATTTAGTAAATGAATTATTTAACAATTTAATTGTTTAATAAATTAATTATTGGACAAATAAATTATTTAATAAATTAATTATTGTAGAAATAAATTATTTAATAAATTAATTATTTTAGAAATAAATTATTTAATAAATTATTTAATAAATTATTTATTTGACAAATAAATTATTTAATAAATTTATTATTTAACAAATAAATTATTTAATAAAATAAATGAATTGATTACTTTCAATAATTAATTTATTTTCATTAATAAAAATCCACTGATATTTTGTTCAAATTAAAAATAAAAAAAACAAAGAATTTCCTCCGATTACTTTTGCATATATATATTAACAACAATGAGTAATGTTTGTTTACATTCGCGATGTTATCGTATAAGTACATTTCTTGGCAAAATTTTCACTGATAAATATCATATAGTCTATTTTATTTTTTAAATGCTCTATATAATGAAAACATCGCAAAAAAAAAAATAATAAATATGTTTGTTGATTTTTCCCAAGCAATTGTTTTCCATTTATTTACTTTTTTCATCAGATTAACAATAGTAAGTCACTAAAAATATTAGTTTAAGCAACAAAACGTGATCTTGTGCTATTAAAATTTTTTTTAATACTAATTGCGATCTTTTGAACAAAGATGATTTTTATTATTAATAGTTTTATTCATTAATATTTTTTATTCATATTTTTATTATTAATATTTTCTATTTTAATTTTTATTAATAATTTTATTGTTAATATTTTCTATTTCAAATTTTATTTGTAAAATTTTCTAATTCAATTTTTATTAATATTTTACGGTAGTAAATTAATAAAATTCATTTTATTTATTAAATAAATAATAATCACTCCTTTTTGTTATTTGCAAAATTAATATTCTTGATGAGAATTTGTATTAGTTTAGAAATTTATGATTTTTTATAATTACAATCTTTTGAATGTAAATTTATATTTAAAAATTTTTTAATTTAATATTCAAATAAATAAAAAAAATAAAATTTATTTTTCATAAATAAAGGCAAAAAAAAATTTATTAAATGTTTATTACATACCTAGAAGATAAATATTTCTTATTAGTCAGCGAGAAATCGATTTTTTCAATTAAGTAATTTTTTTATGATCGATAAATAGCAAAATAAAAGAAAGAAAAAAAAAGGAAATTCGCATCGAAAAGACGTAAAAATAGAGAAAGAATAAATGGTATATGACTGATTATCCTTTAAGAGATAGCAAATCGATGATTCTTATCACGTTTGTGGGAGATAAGTGTCACGCGAAACTTGACCTAGGAAATAAATAATGAATTTCGTAACAATTCAAGAAAAAGAGCAGACTTTTTTTTAAAATGTAAATAAAAAATTTTAATTATGTGACCCTCGATTATTTTTTATTATTATTATTGTACTTTAATTAGTTTTGCATTTTTATTATTATGATTATTATTATTATTATGAATATTATCAGTTTTTGAATAATTCAGATTCAAAATTAAAAAAAATTCTCTTATGAACTATTTAGTTAATTAATTTTCTAATATTTATTATTATCATAGGTTAATAAAATTCGTCGTGGGGATTAATTTATTTTCAGTACATTTTTAATAAAGTTTCTCAAAAGAATTAAATTATTTTCAAAAATTTTTGATAAAATTCCTTTTACAAGAATTCAATTATCATCTTCAATACAATTTTACTCAAATTTTCTCCAACTTTAATTAACTAATTTAATTAAATTTTCTACAATTTTAATTAACTTATTTAATTAAATTTTCTAAAATTTTATTTAACTAATTTAATTTATATTTTCAACAATTTTAATTAAACACATTTAATTAAATTAAAATCCTCGAAAGAATTTAATTATTTTCAAAAATTTTAATAAAATTCGTTGAAACAATTGAATTAGTTCCAAAAATTCTAATTTAAACTGAAAACAGACATTGTATTATTTTATTATTTTTACTAGGTATATTATATTATTGTTTATTTATTTCCTGGGACAAATATTTATCTGCCAATGAGTAATTAAATAATCGATTATTTAAATGAAACAATTAATAACGAATATTTGTAAATATTATTAAAATAATTAATGAAACAATTAATTATTATTTGTATGAAACAATTTGGTAATTCCTTAAAATTTTGTTGATAATCCTATCAAGTTTTTTTATTTTCAATTTCTACTTTCAATCAATAGTAATTTAAATTAATTTTCATTATTGGAATTTTCTATTATTATTGGTAATTTAAACTGTCGATAATAAATCAAGAAAATAATTTCAATAAATGTCAAGTGTTTTATTTTATTTTTTCCATTTCTCGAACAATGAAGAGAACATTTTTTTACCCGATTGATTTTATTATTTGAAAAAATGAAAAATTTCTATTTAGATATAGAAATAAATATTTATTCATTCGAATTGTTTATTTGAAGCAGTTTATTTAGAGTTGTGAAAAACTAAAAAACGGATTCAATTTCAGAAAAAAGTAAACAATATTAATTTTTTCATTTACAATTAAATAAAAAAATTAAGCAGGGCTCGAACCAGTGAAAGTATTTAAAAATACGGATTTTACGGACCAAAAATGAACAATTACGGACCAATTACTGACAAAAAGAAAAAGTTCTTTGACAATTTTCAAATCCATTATTATTATCTAAAATTTTAACCAAAATTCATTTTTAAATCAATTTTTATTAGAAAATTCTACTAGAATTCAATTATTTAAATACAAAAATAAATAATTTACTGAATAATTGAATGTTTTTCAAAATTTAATTCCCATAAAGAATTTTATCAACAAAATTTTTAAATAATTGAATTATTTTGACGAATTTTAATAAAATTTTTAAAAATAATCACAATTTTCGAGAAATTTGATTGAAATTTGATTAAAAATAATTGAAATTCAGCGATAAATTTTATTATTTATGAAAATAATTGAATTTCTGCGATGAGTTTTATTATTTATGAAAATAATTGAATTCTTGCAAAGAATTTTATTAAACATTGTTAAAATAATTGAATTTCTAGGAATAATTTTACTATTTATAAAAATAATTGAATTCTTGGGAAAGAAAATTAATTTTTTTTGAATAATTGAATTTTTGCGAAGAATTTTATAAAATTATTTTTAAGTAATTGGTTGTTTTCAAAAAATGTTATGAAAATTTTATTTTAAATAATTCAACTGCCGTGGAAAATTTTATTATTTATGAAAAAATAATTTAATTTTTGACAAGAATCTTTTTATTTATTTATAAACGGACAATGATTAAAAATTTATGAAAATAATTGAATTAGTGCAAGGAAGTTTATAAAAAATTTGTAAATAATTGAATTCCTGTGAAATTTTTATTATTTTTGAAAATAATTAAATCTTTGCGTAGAAGTTTATTAAAAATTTTTTTAAATAATTGAATTCTTTTGGAAAATTTTATTAAAATTTTATTAAAATTATTGAAAAATCATTGAATTGGGAAAAATTTTTGAAAATAATTGAAATTTTGACAAAGAATTTTATTAAAATGTTTGAAAAGAATGAAATTTCGGAAAAGAATTTTATTATTTATATAGACAATTGAAATATTTACAAGATTTTTTAAAAAATTTTTGAACATAATTGAATTATTAGTTAAAAGTGTAAAAAGACACATTTTCGAAAATTTTAATTAGAAACCTTTTTAAAATTCAATTATTTCTAAAAAATTATGATAAAATGCATTTAATATTCAATTGTAATCTGCAATTTTAATTAAAATTCATTTTTAAATCAATTTTCATTAGAAAATTCTACGGGAATTCAATTATTTAAATACAAATATAAATAATTTATTGAATAATTGAATGTTCCTGAAAATTGAATTCTAATAAAGAATTTCACCAACACATTTTTAAATCATTAAATTCTTTGGACGTATTTTAATAAAATTTTTAAGAATAATTACAATTTTCGAGGAATTCGATTAAAATTCTATTAAAAATAATTGAAATTCTGCGATGAGTTTTATTATTTATAAAAATAATTGAATTCCTAAAAAGAATTTTATTATTTACGAAAATAATTAAATTCCTGTAAGAATTTTATTATTTATGATGACAAATAAATAAGCGTAGAATTTTATTAACATTTTTTAAAATAATAATTTCTTTTGAAAAATTGGATTAATTTTTTTAATTAAAATTTTGACGAGTATTTTAAAAAAATCTTTGAAGTTTGAACTTAATTGAATTTCTGCGAAGAATTTTATTAGTTTTGAAAATAATTGAATTTCTGCAATTATTTGTAATTTCTGATTAAGAAAATTCGAAGAAAAAACAGAAAAATTAATTTTTTTTTATTTATAAATTATAATAAATAGAAAAATAAAGGGGGAGGAATTTGAAGAAAAAAAAATTTTAAAAAAAGGAATTGACGATGCGAAAACTAATTGAATTTGAATGTTTTCAGCTAACGGTGAAGACGAAGAGGAGAATACAGCAGACTTCAACATCACTCAAGGCGGAGGAGAGGCACTGATAGTGCCAAATTTACGTATGTTGCAACAACGGAACGGTTCAACATCGGCGGCACCACCCGCTGCACCCATCATGTTCCCCCAGCAATATTGCCTAAGATGGAAGTACCACCACAGCAACTTGCAAACCATGTTCTCACATCTACTTGAGAGGCAATCGTATTGCGATATCACGCTCGCTTGCGAGGGCAAGACACTGAGAGCACACAAGGTAATTGACCATAGTGCTTTTACATCGTCCTTGAATGTCATGCGATTCTCCCTTTAGGCCTTGAAAAGCTGAAATTCCGACCGATTCCTTCGAATGAAAAACGACGACGGCGACGACGACGACACAGACGTCACGCTTAACTACCTCCGGCTTCTTTTTTTGTCCCCTTTTTTTCCCCTCTTCTCTTCTCTTCTCTTCTCTCTCTTTTTTTTTTTTTTATTCGCAATCGATTTTTGATGATGATGATGATGATCATGATGATGAAGAAAGAGGGAATTTTTAATTTCTAAATTTAATCAGGGAAAAAAAAATCAATTTTAAAAGAATAGGCGTCTTAGTTCCTTTTTTGAGAATATTTATTTAAATAAATATTTTTCCAAAAAGAAACTAAGACTAAGACTTATTTAAATAAATATTCTCAAAAAAATGAACTAAGACTAAGATTTAATTAATTTAATAATTGAAAAATTTTAAGAATTTAGATTCTTCTGAAATTAGTTAAATTTTTTAATACAGATTTAATTAATTATTAAAAATAATGGATTTATAGAAGAATTTTAGTTAAGAACATTAAAACAAATCAAAATTTAGAGCAGTATTTTTTTTATACTTTTAATTAATAATTTTTTAGAATTAATTTTTCTGAAAAATTTCAATTTCAATCCTATTGAAATTATTATTTGAATCTTTTAATAAAGATTTGATATTATTTCAAAAATTTCAACACAATTCTTATAGAAGAATTCAATTATCTTCATAAATCTCAAAATTCTTTCCAGAAATTCAATTGTTTTCAGAAATTTGAATAAAATTCTTTGCAAAATACAATTATTTTCATAAATATAACAATATTTATCACAACAAGAATTTAATTATTTTCAAAAGTAATAAAATTCGTTGTAGAAAATTATTTTAAAAAATATTAACGAATGTCTCCGTCGTCAAGAATTCAATTCTCTTTATAAATAGTAAAATTTTTCTCTAAATATTCAATTATTTTCAAAAATTTAAATAAAATTCTTTGCAATATTTTAATTATTTTTAAAAATTTTCCTTAATTCAACGATTTTCAATATCTACAATTTTTATAAAATTTTCCAAAAGAATTCAAATAGTTTAAAGAAAAGTTTGATAACATTCTTCCCAGAGATTTAATTATTTTCAAAAAAAAAGTAATATATTTTTCGCAGAAATTTAATAATTTAAAAATTTGTTTTAAAAATCCTTTTCAAGATATCAATTATATTTATAAATAGCAAAAATTCCTTAAAAGAATTCAATTATTTTTAATATAATTTTAATCGAATTCCTCGAAAATTGTAAGTATTCTTAAAAATTTGATTAAAATTTGTGTAAAAAATTCAATTATTTAAAAATTTGTTGGTGAAATTCTTTATTAGAATTCAATTTTAAGAAACATTCTATTATTCAATAAATTATTTATATTTGTATTTAAATAATTGAATTCCCGTAGAATTTTCTAATGAATTTTAATTAAAATTGTAGATTATAATTGAATAGTAAATGCATATTATCATAATTTTTCAGAAATAATTGAATTTCGACAAGGTTTCTAATTAAAATGTTTAAAAATGTGTCTTTTTTACACTTTTAACTAATACTTCTGTAGAATTAATTTTTTTTGAAAAAGTTTAATTGATTCTTTTTTGAAATTCTTCGAAGTTTTTATTTTCTAATACTATATTTAATTGTAGAATTTCCGAATAATCGAAATTTCGTAAAATTGAATTCTAAACAAATAGATTTCAAAAAGAAAATTATTGAAAATTATTGATTTGTTATAAAAATATCCTCTCATCTCTCATCAATGTAAAACTTTGAAAAATATTTCAATTTTCCAATAGGCAAAAATACAATAGTTGAAAATAGACGACACCGTCAATTTTTAGAATGGTCCAAAAAATTTGAAATTGGTGTCGCATTTAAATTCAAACGATTTCCAATTTGGATACTATCCAAGTTGAAATTTCCTTAGTAAATTTTTATAAATTGAAATTTAAAAATATTTTGAAAAATATTTAAAAAATATAAATTTTTAAAAAATTTAAATTTTCATTTAAATTAAATTACATAATTAATTAAATTAATTTAAAATGCCTTCAATTTTTTAAATCATTTTCCGAAAATTTCGTTCAAAACGAACAAAATTTTCTTTCTGTCTAAATATTTTCTATCATATTAAATTGAAAAAGAATTAATATTCAAAAAATTAGAATATTTAATTTAATGTTAAAAAAAACAAGTTAATATTTTAGTTTTTTTATTTCTTCTTCCTTAGAATTTTTTTCCCACTAATTAAAAGTATGTATCAAAAAAATATTTTTATTCATTTCAATGTATGAAAAACTTTCTTCTGAAAATTTAAATTTATTGAATTAAAATTTCTAGATTTTTCAATTTTCTCTATAATTTTCTGAATATTGTATTGTACTATTGGTTTTCTATATTTTTCATATATCAGTTTCAAAAGAAACAACTTGGACAGTTGATTGGTTTCTGGAATATACAATTTCAGTTTGATTTTGAGATTCCCTTCGTTTGGGGGGTTTCTCTTTTCTTTTAACAAGCAAATTTTTCTCTTCTGATTCTACTTTCTCTCTCTTTCTGGTTTTCTGTCTCACTTTTCCTCCTCTCACTCTCTTTCTAGTCTCTTTCCGCGCTTTTTCGCGGGCTTCGTCGACGAGTTGAATTTCTGTTGTTTCTCTTATTGTTGTGTTGGTTTGTCGACCTCCCACCATGCAACTCTGAACCGGGAACATAAAACTTGACAAACGATCAATTTTCTGTTCTTTGTTTCTTGCCACGAAGGAACTCCGACATTTCTCGTCTCTCTCTCTCTTTTTTTTTCTTCTTGCTCTTTTTCTTCTTTCCCTCCTCCTCCTTCTTTTTCTTCTTTCGCTTTTTCATTTTTTTTCGTCATCTTCTTTTTCTTGCTTTTTCTCTTCTTTATGTTTTTGTTCTTCTTTCTCTCCTCCTCCTCCCCCTTTTTTTCTTCTTCTTTCTCTTTTTCGTCATCTTCTTCTTCGTCCTCTTTTTTATGTTTTTAGTCATCTTCTTCTTCTTCCTCTTTTTTATTTTTTCGTCATTTTCTTCTTCTTGCTTTTCTCCTCTTTATGTTGTTGTTCTTCTATTTTCCCTCCTCCTCCTTCTTTTTCTTCTTCTTCCTCTTTTTCATCATCTTCTTCTTCGTCCTCTTTTTTATTTTTTTCGTCATCTTCTTCTTCCCCTTTTTTATTTTTTTCGTCATTTTCTTCTTCTTTCTTTTTTTCGTCATCTTCTTCTTCTTGCTCTTTCTCTTCTTTTTGTTATTATTTTTCTTTTTCTTCCTCTTTTTCTCGTTTTTCCTCATCTTCCTCTCCTTCTTCCTCCTGTTCTTCGCCCTCTTCCTCGTCCTCAAACTCGAAATTTTCCCCCCTCAACATCCTCCCTCTCTTTGGCTTGGTTATGTCTTGCTTTTTTTGCTCGACGTCTGTCTTTCTTTTTCTTTATGTATCCTATGCGTCGAAACGAGCCGCGCAGAGGAGAGGCACTCTATCAAAGTAGAGTACATTTGGCTTGGTTTATTTTTTACTTTGGGAGGGGTCCAAATTGTAAAATCAATACTTCCTCCTAAATTTAGAATGCCTCGTTCAAACACTGAATTTTCGCTTCTGCCTTCAACATGTTGTGTTCAGATATTGATGGTTTATTGCTCTCTGTCTCTCTCCCTCCCCCTCGCTCTCTTATACTCTTTATCCACTGTCCGTCATGTCACGAGCAAGTACCCTCTGCAAATTTTTTTTTCATTTTGTCTTTTTGTCTTCAATTTTGCTGATTTTTTGGGGAATTTTTTCATTTCCTGTTTGGATGTTTCCCCCCACGATTTATCAAAAGGAAAATTCAAAACGAATCATCCAGTCTTCTTTTCTGGTGAATTTTTCTTCTTGTAAATAAAATTTTGATTCCAGAAAATTATTTTTTAAAAAATAAATTTCTAATTTCTAATGCAATTTTGTAAATTTTTTTTTTTTTGTAAAAGTGCAGATTTGGAAATAAAATTATTTGCGAAATTGCTCTCTTGATGATAAATCTGAATTTTTTTTGGGGAAAATAAATATTATCGAGAGGAGAAAAAAAGTTTTTGTGAAATTTAACAATTTTTTTTTATTTCCACTGAGAGAGGATTTTCTAATTTTTTTTTTCTCATTGATGAATTTTTTTCTCGTCTGTTTTTTTCAATCGTTGGTTGTTCAATTAATGGAAAATTTTAATCGGCGGCAGTTTCAAATTTTTCGCACTTTCAATTGTTGATAGTATTGGAAATTAAAAATCTTTTTTTCCAGAAAATAAGAATTGACGAAGTCAATTCTTAGTTTTTGGAAAAAAAGATTTTTAATTTCAGAATTATGTAAATTATGTTTGGAATTTCTTTAATTTAAATAAAGTCGTCAACTTTTATGATCGACGATTAAAAAAGGAAAAGCTATTTTTTGACCAAAAAAAATTTTGCAATAATGCAAAGTTTTTTTTTCTTCTATAATTATTACATAATTACGATTGTCCGAACGATAAAGCAATGAGTGAAAGTAACGGAGAAATAAAAAATTTTCAAGACGAATGGCGAAGTTGACAGCTGTGTTTTCTTGCCAAAAACACCTGTGTCCAGGTGTTATTTTTTTATCTTCGTTTACAAAAAAATGTTTTTATCTCTCTTCATAAATGTACAAAAAAAAACCCCCATTACATTTTACAATCGTTGAATATTTTGCATAATGTTCCAACAACTTTTTTCCACCCCACAAAGGGTTTTGTAGAACAAAATTTTTTTAGAGCAAAAAAAAAAATTTTTCTCTCCTATCTTAGTTTTTTTTTTTTTGCAAACTTATCAACCAGTGAGTAAATAATAATGCATATAAAAGCGTGAGATAAATTTTTTTAAATCAAACAAAAGCATGAAAGAACCTTTGTAAATTATTTATCTGTGCATTTTTTTCCCCAAAAATTTAGATACAACGGACATTTAGTTCTTTTTTGAGAAAGAGGAAATGTTTAATTTTTTTAAAAATTGAAATGTTTTTTTTAACCAAAAATATTTTTTATAAAACTAGAATAACTAAAATTAGAAAAATTAAAAAAAATATAAAATTAGAAAAATTAGTAAAAAAGGAAAATTAAAAAAATTATTATTATTATTATTTAGAATTGTTAAATTATTCACCATAATTTTCTATAATGTTAATGAGATTTTAATTTTTGTTCATTGAAAAGAAAGTGTCTCGATTTATAAATGAGGAAGAAAAGAGGAAATGTAGGTGAATTGTAGTTCATTGCTTTTAATACGTGTTATACTATATTTGATTATAATCAATCAATGTCAGAAAGAGAAAGATTTTTGCGCGCGATCTTTTTATCTCTCGAAAACACGCATTTCGAGTTTCTGGGTCGAATGTTCGGGAACATGAAAAAAAAAAATTTATAATATTATCATTTGGACTATGCAACTGTTTTTCCGATGACTAATGTCTTATTAATCTTACTTTGAACTTTTTGCACTCGATAAGCTTATTATTGATTTTTAGTTGTACGAAAAATAAAAATAGTTAAAAATTTTAAATATTCATTTTTCAATTAAGGAACATTTTTTATTTGTGAGTTCAAAAAATTCATTTATAAACTTAAATTTTTTCAATTAAATAGAAAAAAATAATCCACATTTCGAATGAAATATATTATTTCTTATCAAAAATTTAATTTAGAATTTTTAAATAAAATATTTCACACAACGTTGACAATTTAGTGTTTATAAATTGAGAAAATTAAATTTTCAAGATGAAAATATTACCGTGAAATAATTTTTTAATTGGGAAATGTTCAATTATTCAATTAAGTTGATAAAAAGTTAATTAAATTTTCTGAATTTTTGTGTCTTCTTTTTTTTAATAATAAAATTTGAAAAACGGAAGAACCTCTGCAAAAATATATATAAAAGTCAATCATAATTTAAAAAGAAGGCAAAAAAAAAAAGAATCCGAAATGAAATAAAAAATAATTTCTTCGCGCGTTGGAATTTTTAAATAGATAAATTCCAGTTTAGAAAAAAATTATTGACGACGTTATGGTGGGTTTGAAAAGTAAACCGGATTTTCCTCATTAGTTAAGATAATGTCATAAATTTTCTTCCAGAGGCAAAAAAAAATTTCTACTTCATAAAGATTATTTCGTGTGCTTTTTTTCTCTCTCTCCCTCTCAGTCTCTTTAATATTATTTTATTATTGTAATAAAAAAAAAGTAATTCACAAAAGTCATTTACGAAAAATAATTTTTAAAATGGAATTTAGGAAAAATAACTTACGAACAATATAATTTACGAAAATTCTTTAAATTAAATTAAAAAATTTACGAAAAATAATTTAGAAAACATAATTTTTAAAATATAATTTACAAAAAAATACACAAAAAAAATTACAAAATGTAATTTAGAAAAAATAATAATTTAATTTGAAGAAAATAATTTACGAAATAGAATTTAAAATGATAATTTTCAGTTTAATTTTTTAAATGAAAGAAAATAAAAAATAAAATATAACTTAGGCACAGAAAATAATTTAGGAAAAGTAATTATTATAATTATTAGGGAAAAATAATTATCAAAATTTAATTTGTAGAAAATAATTTTCAATTAAATTTTCTGAATAAAATAAAAATAAAATGTAATTTAGTTTCAGAAAATAATTTACGAAAAGTAATTTCAAAAAAATAATTATCAAAACTGAATTTGCAGAAAATAATTTTCATTTGAATATTTTCTAAATAAAAGAAATTAAAAATAAAATATAATTTAGTTACGGAAAATAATTTACGAAAAGTAACTTCAAACAAATACCTAATCATCGTAACGTAATTTGCAGAAAATAATTTTCAAAAATTAATTTGCGAGAAATAATTTACGAAAAATAATTTTTAAAAAGTAATTTACAAAAACTAATTTTGAAAAAATAATTTTCAATTAAATTTTCTGAATAAAATATAATTTGCAAAAAATAATTTACACAAAGTAATTTACAAAAATAATTTTCAAAGTATATAGGTAATTTACAGAATAAATAATTTCCAAAAAGTAATTTAGAAGAATAATTTTCAAAGTATAATTTGCAGAATAAAATAATAATTTTCTAAAAGTAATTTAGAAGAATAATTTTCAAAGTCTAATTTACTGAAAAAATTTAGAAAAATTTTTCTAGAATATAATTTACCAAAAGTAATTTACAAAAATTATTTTCAGAATTTAATTTTAAAAAAGTACTTTACAAAAACTAATTATTTACAAAAAATAGTTTTTAATTATATTTTCCAACTGAAAGAAAGTAAAAATAAAATAAAATTTACAAAAAAATTGGCAATTTAAAACAATTTACAAAGAGTAATTTTCTGTTAAATTTTCTAAATAAAACAAAGTGAAAATAAAATAAGATAATTTACATAAAATAATTTACAAAAAGGAAATTAGAAAAAATAATTTAGTGAAATAATTTTCAAAATATAATTTACAGAAAATATTGTAGAAAAACTAATTTAGAAAAATAATTTTTAAAACGCAATTTATTATAGAGAATAATTTAGAGAAAAAAATTTCAAAATATAATTATAGGAAATAATTTAGAAAAAGTAATTTAGAAAACAATTTTCAATATATACTTTTCGGAAAATAATTTCGAAAATCATTGCACAAAGAATAATTTAAATACAAATTTAAAAAAATCTGTTTTCAGAAACAAAAATTTAATTAAAAGAAAAAAAAAATTGAAACAGAATATTAAAAACAAAATGATTTTAGTTTCCTTCACAAGAACTTAATTTTTCTCATATTAAAAATCCATTGCAATTTTTTTTTCTCCATCGATTTCAAAAGTATTATTACATTACTCTCTCGTTTTTAAAAATAATTTCATATCCGTTTTCAATAATATTCTTTGAAGAATTTTGCGAAATTGTAATTTTATTTACTTTCAAGTCACGATTGTTTAATGTCGCTATTAAATTTTTTGATTAGAAAAGGTGTATAGTTATAGTCATTAGGACAAGAGAATGCTGATACGATAAAACAAAAAAGGAAGTAAATAAATATATAATTAAAATAATAATGAAGCGGTTTCACAAGACATTGTGTATATATCTATAGATATTGTGGGAATTAGTTTTTTTTCATTTCTTTCTTTTTTTTTTTTTGGTTGATAAAATAAGTTTGATTATCTCCCGGTAGTTCAATAATAACGTTGAAATCAAAACGCTTTCGAAATGACTAATGCTTTGTAGTTCGCCATCATTATATTCAGTGTAGCGTGCAAAAAATATTCCATTCGGCCATTACCCGAGAGAGAACGCTGTCGAAATGGGGTTGTCCAACTGTCCAATAAATTTTGGAATAAAATTTCTAAAAATAAATAAAAAATTGAATTCTCCAACAAAAAAAAAATTTATTTAAAATAAAACAAAAATTCGTTAACTAAAAAATAAATTTTCCACTTCTTGAAAAATTTTTCCTTGATTTGTCACAAAAATTAAATTTTCCGAAACCTTTTTTTTTTTTGCTTTTATTTCGAAAAAATGAGAATGTAAAATTTCGTTTAAAGAGAATATTGGATATTTTTTTTCTGGTTGGTTGGAAAAAATATTTTCTGGTTTTTTTTTTTTTATTTTATTTTATTGACTCTGGAGGCAAATATTGTTGAACGTAAAATAACACCTGCGAGTTTTAAAAATGAATTCACCTTGAAATATAATTTGTCTAGATTAAAAGAGGCAATAAATGTTGTTGGTCAAGTTAAAAAAAAAAGAGAAAAATAAGTGATTTGCTGTGTGACATAATTTTTTTAGTAAACTAAAATTGGAATTAAAAATTTCGAAAGGAAAAAAAATTATCTCTAAGTAAAAAAATAGTGGAGAAAAAGAAAGGACAATCGATATTTTCCAACAACGCGAACATTAAGCATGTGTACTCATTTTTTTTTTTTTTCAGAGCGTCCCTACTTTCTATTTGCGAGGGCACGAATTCGAGCCCGTGTGGTTTCTGTTTCACATTGACAATGAGTCACACTCGTCACTAAAACAGCCAAAAAAGAAAAAGGAAAAAAAAATTACACACACGAGCATTTTATAAAATATACAATGGCACAACACAGTTCCCTCTCTTTTCCCCTTTCCAGTTCCTGTTTCGTTACCCCGCTTCATCTCTTTGATCCCTTTGGTTCTTTTTCTTTTTTTTATTTTCATTTTTTTGCTTTTGTCTTTCTCTCTCGGTTTTTTTCAGTCTCTCTCTCTCTCTCTCTCTCTCTGTCTCTATCTTTTCAACTTTTTCGTTTTCAATCTCCTTTTACTCATAATTTTTTTTTTCTCATCTATATACCTCTTATATCTTCTTTGGCGAAGCGCGGTTAGAAATTCGAAAATGTTAACGTTTCTTTTTTTTATCATCTTGGCCTTCACGCTTCGCCTATTTCTCAGAATTTTTTTTTTTAACGCACAGTCATGCCCTACTGTTATACACGGCAAAAGCTAAAAGGGAAAAACAACTGAAATTTCATCCTTAGTTCTCACATTTTTACAATTTTAATTAACCGTAACTTATATTCTCCTTTTTTGGTTTATTTCTTTTTAAAAAAAAAAAAGATTTTTTTTAGAAAAAAACGTTTCCAAGTAAATTCGTTTCGTAAATTTCGTTTTAGAAAATAATTATTTATAGTTCGTTTTTAATTTTAATTTAAAAAAAAATAAAAAAACAACAAATAAATTAATTTAACTAAAAAATAATAACAAATCTTTTTCTTATTAACTTGTTTTTAATTTTCGTTGAATTAAAATTTGATTTTTGAAGTTTTTCGAAATCAAATTGAAATAAAAAAAAAAATATTATTATAAAAAAATTTTAATATTTCGAAAAAACGGTTTTGACAAAAAGAAAATTATTTTTATGAAAAATTAATATTATTTTTTTAATCCACTTTTTTATCGCTGACAATTAATGTTAGTTAATAAGGATTTATTGAATAAATGAAATTACTGGCAATTAAAATTACCACGCGGCTAAAGATATAATCAATTCGAATTACAACTATCAATTAAAACGGACGTCGATTAAAAATGCAGCAATCTAAAATTGTCGACGACGATTATTATACTGTATTTATGGATTAAAGCTTACCAGCAATTAAAAAATTTTCGAATTCGAAATTTAATGTCGAATAAATTAGTAGAAATTAAAATTACCACAAAAATTAAAATTATTATTCTTCTAAAGTAGGATGAATTATAATTATTAGCGATAAATATTAATTTTAATTACCACTAATTAATACTGCTACCAATTTTTATTATTAAGAATTAAAATTATCGTTCGTAAAAATTACTAAAAATTTTAATTTTCTGATATTATTAAACTTGGTAACAATTTTAATGAACAATTTTAATAATTAATAATTATTTTTTTTTTAATTATTAAAGATTAAGAAAATATAATTACTAATAATTAAAATAGAAAATAATTAAAATTGATAGTGATTTTAAATACTGACGATTGAAATTAGCAAAAAGAAATTTCGAATTTTTGGGTAATTTCTATTTTTAATTTTAATTTAATTTTTAGTTAATTTTAATTTAATTTTTATTTAATTTTAATTTAATTTTAATATTTAAATAACAATTTCTGTTCTTTATTGCAAACTTTATAAAAATAAAAGTGTTGATTAAAATCACCATTTATTGAAACTGTGGCGGCCATTAAAATTATTATCAATTGAAACTGTTGGCAATTTAAATTTATTATCAACTGAAACTACCGCCAGTTTAAATTACTGGATTGAAATAAAATTACCATCGATTTCGAAATGATGAAAGTTCATAAGAGAAGAGTAATAAAAATTAATAATAGAAACTAATAAAATTAATGGAAGAAACTAATAAAATTGATAAAATAAAATTGCTACCAAGTAGTAATAATATGAGTACTAATAGATTTTTGTATAATTAATAAAAAGACATAAAATTTGTAAAATTAGTAAAAATAGTAAAAATAGTAAAATTAGAAAAATTAAAAAAAAGAAACTAATAAAATTAATATTACTAATCAACTATAAACTAAAATTCTTCTTTAAATCAATTATTTTTAATAATTTTTGAAAAAGTTCTTTGCGAATTTTCAAATCCACTTGTTTACAATTTAATTTTACCAAAAATTTTGATTATTCGGAAATTCTTGAATTAAATAATATATTAGAAATTAAAAACTTGAAATAATTTCCAAAAGTTTTAATTAAACTTTTAGAAAAAAATTTGTTTCACAGAAATTATAATTAAAAATATGAAAAATTCTGATTTTCAAAGATTTTAATTTGAAACCTTTTCGAAATTCAATTATTTTAAAATTTCATGCTAAATTGGTTTTAATATTAAATTATAATCTACAATTCTAAAATTAATAATCAAAATAATTTTTTATTAGAAAATTCTACGAGAATTCAATTATTTAAATACAAATAAAATGCTAATAAATAATTTATTGAATAATTGAATGTTTCTTAAAATTCAATTCTCATAAAGAATTTTATCAACAAAATTTTTAAATAATTGAATTTTTTCGACGAATTTAAAAAAAAATTTTAAGAATAATTATATTTTTGAAGGAATTCGATTAAAATTGTAATTAAAAATAATTGAAATTCTGCGATGAGTTTTATTATTTCTGAAAATAATTGAATTCCTTAAGAGAATGTTATTATTTATAAAAATAATTGAAATCCTGCGATGAGTTTTATTATTTACGAAAATAATTGAATTTATTGCAACGAATTTTAATAGAAAATTTAAAAATAATTAAATTCCTGAGAATAATAAATTTTAGTACCTATAAAGATAATTGAATTCTTGCGAAGAAAATTAATTTTTTTTTTAATAATTGAATTTTTGTAAAGATTTTTATAAAAATCTTTTTAACTAATTGGTTTTTTTCAAAAAATTTTATTAAAATTGTATTTTAAATAATTGAATTCCAGTGGAAAATTTTATTATTTATGAAAAAATAATTTAAATTTTGAAAAGAATTATTTTATTTATTTATTTATTTATAAACCGGGCAAAGTTTTAAAATTTTTGAAAATGATGGAATTATTCCGAAGAAGTTTATAAAAATTTTGGAAATAATTTAAATCCGGTGAAATATTTATTATTTATGAAAATAATTTAATGTTTTGCGTAGAATTTTATCAAAAATTTTTTTTTAAATAATTGAATTCTTTTGGGAAATTTAATTAAAATCGTAGATATTCAAAATCGTTGAATTGGGGAAAATGTTTGAAAATAATTAAAATTTTGCCAAGAATTTTTTTTATATTTTTGAACATAATTGAATTTCTGCGAAGAATTTGATTAGTTTTGAAAATAATTTGCTTCTTCAAATGAATTTTATTCAAGTTTATAAAAATAACTGAATTTCTGTGAAGAATTTTACTATTCATATAAATAATTGAATTCTTGCGACGAATTTTATAAAATTTTTTTTAAATAATTGATATTTTTCGAAAAATTTTATGAAATTTTGTATTTTAAATAATTGAATTCCTGCGAAAATTTTATTGCTTATGAAAATAATTGAATTATTTCGGAGAAATTTTTTAAAAATTTTGTAAATACATAATTGAATTCCTGTGAAATTTTGCCAAGAATTTTATTAAAATTTTTAAAAATAATTGAATTTCGAAGAAGAATTTTATTATTTATAAAGGTAATTGAAATTTTGAAGAATTTGAACTATTAAAATTAAAAAATTGATAGTTTTTTTTATTAAAATTCGTGATAATTTCATAGTTTATAAGTCGAACAAAAAAGACACTAAAATTCAGAATTTTTCCATGAATTCCAAAAATTAAATTTTTTTCACTACTTTTTATAAAAATCCCTGACTTTTTTCTGCTTTTCCTGATAAATTCTACTTTCCCTGACTTTTTTCTGACTTCCCTGACCTGTGGCAACTAATTTTTACTTAAATTAGTCAAATTAGTACAAATTAGAAAAAGAAACTAATAAAATTTGTAGAACCAATAAAATTGATAAAATAAAAATGCTACCAATTTGTAATAATTAGTTAAAATTATAATTATAATAGTAATAGTAATTATAATACTAATTAGTAAAATTAATAAAATTAATAAAAGTCGTAAAATTCAGAAAATGAGTAAAATAAATAAAATGAATTAAAAACACAAAACAATTGGAAACGATCACGTTAGAGGAGGGAATCTGTAAAAAACTTCGCAAGAGATCAAATAACGTTCTCCATACGAGCGCGCACGTGTGTATCATACTAGCACCGTGTGTGTAAAACCATGTTAAGAATGAAATTAATTTAAGCAAATTTTTTTTTTTGAGGCCAGTTTTTTTTTTTTTTTTGAACGTGCAAAACAAATAGAAAATTGAAACGAAATATGTCTATCGCGGCCCCACCCAAGTTCTCAAGGCAGTCAATAGCCTGAATATTTAATGTCAGAAGTTTCGTATTGATTTTCTCGATTTTTACGTCTCCGCAAATAAGACCGTAAAGGCCGAAGGCGCGTTACTTTTCAGAGCGGGCAATATAACGCTTTATTATAGCCGGCGCTTTTATGGGGGAAATACTGCGATAAAAAAATAAATTATACTCGCCGCGTTTTTCATATCGGGGTTCATTACGAACCCTGAATTCTTACGCATTCTTTATTTTTTTTCATCCATTTCTTTTTTCTTCTTTTTTTCATTTTTTCCCATTTTTTTTCCTTTTTTCTTCTTTTTTCTTCTTTTTTTTTGCCTCTCTCTCTTTCTTTAATGTCTCTCGGCATTAAACTTTTTTATTATGTACGACCAAGACTCCTCGTTCGCCACAGCGAAGAGCACAAGGCGTAACGAGATCCAGCGGAAATTGCTGATTCGTATTATTCTACCGAATGGACTTGTTTTGAAACCCCCAGTCCATTGTCTCTTTTGCTTATATATATATATTATGTGTGTTGTAGATGTCTCGATTAAAATGGGTCAAAAAGTTGACGTGCTCGATATTTCATTTTCACCCATTTCACTATTTATGCGATACAACATTCTTAATTTTTTTTTTCTTCTTCTTCTTTTGACTTTTAATACAATATTTTTTCTCTCGTTAAGAAATTCACCTGAATTCCTATTCTGAGGCAAAAGAATCTATTCATAAATATTTCATAAATAATAAAATTCTTTTTAGGAATTCAATTATTTTCATAAATATTAATATTCTTTTTAGGAATTCAATTATTATCAAAAAGAATAAAACTTATCAGAGAATTAAAATTATTTTTAATTCAATTTTAGTTGAATTCGTCGAAAAATGTAATTATTTTTAAAAATTTTATTAAAATTCGTCTCAAGAATTCAATTATATAAAAATGTTCTTAATAAAATTCGTTATAAAAATTCTATTTTAAGAAGCGTTGAATTATTCAATAAATTATTTTTTTGTATTATTAAATAATTGAATTCTCGTAGAATTTTCTAATAAAAATTGATTAAAAAATGAATTTCAGTTAAAAATATAGACAATTGTCAGGGAATTCAGGAAAAAGTCAGGAAAAGTAGAATTGGTTAGGGAAATCAGGGAAAAGTCAGGGAATTTTATTAAAAGTACTGAAACTGGTTCAGTACTGGTTTATTCAGGAATTTTAATAAAATTCATCACAAGAATTCAATTATTTTCATAAATAACAATATTCATCACAAGAATTCAATTAATTTCAAAATTAATAAAATTCTTCGCAGAAATTCATTTTTTCAATAATATTTTTCATAAAATTCTAAGCAAGAATTAAATTATTTTCATAAATAATAAAATTCTTCTCAGGAATTCAATTATTTGTGAAAATTTTAATAAAATTATTAGCAACTATTCAATTATTTTTATAAATAATAAATTTCATTGCAGGATTTCAATTATCTTTATAATATAATTTTACAGGAATTGCTCAAAAAATGTAATTATTCTTAAAAATTTAATTTCAATTCCTCGAAAAAATCAATTATTTAAAAAAAATAATGTTTTTTTAAGATTCTGTGGAAGAATTCGATTATTTACAAAAATATTAGAGTTTTTTACAGGAATTTAATTATTTACAAAAATATTAGAGTTTTTTTTACAGGAATTCAATTATTTTCAAATATTTTAATAAACTTGTTCGAAAGAAATTTATTATTTTAAATATAATTTTAATAACATTTTTTTGAAATAATTCAATTATTCCCGAAAATTCAATTATTTTGAGGCATTTTAATAAAATTCTTTGCAAAATTCAGTTATTTTTATAAATATAACAATATTCATGACAAGAATTCAATTATTTTTAAAAGTAATAAATTTCTTCTTGAAAATTCAATTATTTTTAAAAGTAATAAATTTCTTCTTGGAAATTCAATTATTTTTAAAAATAATATTTCTTCTTGAAAATTCAATTATTTTTAAAAGTAATAAATTTCTTCTTGGAAATTCAATTATTTTTAAAAATAATATTTCTTCTTGAAAATTCAATTATTTTTAAAAATAATATTTCTTCTTGAAAATTAAATTATTTTTAAAATAATAAATTTCTTCTTGGAAATTCAATTATTTTTAAAAGTAATAAATTTCTTCTTAGAAATTCAATTATTAAAAAAAATTCTAATCTAATCGTTCGGAAGAATTCAATTATTTTCATAAATAATAAAATGCTTTTTAGGAATTCAATTATTTTCAGGAATTTTAATAAAATTCATTGCAAAATTCAATTAATTTCAAAAACTTTTCTTAATTCAATGATTATCAATATTCTACTATTTTAATAAAATTTCAAAATTTTTTTCATGAATTTATTTATCATAAATAACAATATTCATCACAAGAATTCAATTATTTTCAAAAGTAATAAAATTCAATTATTTTACAAAATTTTAATAAAATTCATTGTAACAATTATTTTCAAAAATTTTTCTTAATTCAATAATTTGTATATCTATTATTTTAATAAATTTTCCCAAAGGAATTCATTTATTTAAAAGCAATTTTGATAGAATTTCAATTACTTTTTAATACAATTTTAATCGAATTCCTCGAAAAATGTAATTATACATTTTACATTCTTAAAAATATTATTAAAATTCGTCGAAAGAATTCAATGTTTTAAAAATTTGTTGAAAAAATGATGTATGAGATTTCAATTTTAATATTCAATTATTCAATAAATTATCTGTTTTTATTTAAATAACTGAATTCTCGTAGAATTTTCTAATAAAAATTGATTTAAAAATTAATTTTAGTAAAAGTTTTAGATAATAATTGAATTTTTGGAGAAGTTACTAATAATTGCAATTTTTTAGAAATAATTGAATTTTGTAAAAGTTTCAAATTAAAATCTTTAAAAATTTCAATTTGTCATACATTTAATTAAAAATTCTATATGAAACTAATTTTTTTCAAAAAGCTTAATCGAAATTTTTAAAAATTATTTCAAAGTTTTTATTTTCAAATGTATATTTAATTGAAGAATTCCCGATAAATAGAAATTTCTGTAAAATTGAATTGTAAACAAATGAATTTGAAAATTCTCAACAGAACTTTATTGAAAATTTATAAAAATAATTGATTTGAAGAAGAATTTTCTTTAAAAATTGTAGAAAATAATAATTGAATTGAAATGAGGAAAATAATTTTGAAGGAGTGTTGAATAATTTTACGCAATTAAGGAAATTCGTAAATAAATGTAATAGAATATTTTTTTGAGTTTCTTATTATTTTTAGAGTGAATCAGAATATTCTCTTTAGGGTCAGGGAATATTGGATAAAAATTTAATTATCACTTGGAATATTTGAGAGATTGTTATTAAATATAGAATTTTTCTAATTTATATATATAACTTTTTTATTTTCATTAGCTGAATTAAAAAATTTTCGAAATAATTTAATTTAAAGGAAATCTAATCTAATCGAATTTTAATTTAGCAAAAAAGTCTCAATTAAACAGAACTTTTTAGTCATTTAGTGAGTCGAGAACATTAATTAAAGGTCAGAATTACCATTCAATCAAATCTTCATTTGTTCGAATTTTTATTTACAGGAAATTGTCATTTGATAACAAATATAATTAAAATAGAAATAGAATAGAATTAAAACTGCAACCAATTTTAGTTAAATTTTTAATTAAATTTGATTGAATTTAAAAATTTTTAATTTATTACACCAATAATTATTTTTATTTTTTAATTATTGATGAATGTAATTGCTGTAATTAAAATTAATGCAAATTTTAATTACTGTCGATTAAAATTACTACAGAATTTAATGACTGGTGAATTAAAATTAATTAATTAATTAAAATTTTTAGATTTTAGATTTAAATTTAATTCACAACTTAATTAAAATATTCCTAATTTTTAATTATTAATAATTATTAATTAATTATAATTACTATTAATTAAAATTGTTAAAAGTCTTAATTTGTAGTAATTTCAATCCATAACAATTAAAATTGATAGTAATTATCATCGCCAGTAATTAGAATTGATAGTAATTTTAATCGCTAGTAATTAAAATTGATTGTAATTTTAATCGTCAGTAATTAGAATTACTATCAATTAAAATTACCACTAATTAAGACTGCTACCAATTTCAATTATTAATAATTTACAATTGTTAAATTTACTACCAGTTTTAAAAAGTTTACTATTTTTTTTACTAAACTTGCTTCTATTGTTAAAATAAATTTAATTAAAGTAAGTACAACTTACTTCGTAAATAATAATATTAATAATAAATTACATCAAATAAGAATTTTATTAGTATTTTATTTTTACGAATTTTAGTTTCAAAATGATAAAATTTATTCCTGTCGCAATAACAAATAAAAATAATAATAATATTCTTTTTATAAATTTTTTTCTTTTCGACTCAGTTTTTTTTTTAATTTATTATATTATTTTCTTAGCGAAATTAAATGTATTGTGATGCGTTTTTTGCAATTAAGATCCCTATACTCCCTCTCCCCATTTATATACTATACCAGTAAACAATGAAAAGATGAAACATTTGCATTTGAATCGTAAATTTTCTTTTTTCCTTTCTTTTTTAACGTAGAGAAAGAAAAAATAAAAAGAATTGAAATCTTGTTCAGAGGAATTCCGGGGTGTGAGTGTCAGGTGGGTTGGGCAAGGTTGAAGATGAAAAAGGAAAATGGAAAAATATGTAAATTACCAAAGCAAACAGAAAAGAGCAAAATGCATAAAATATAAAGTACAATACAATGTAAATAAACGACGACGATGAAATATGGTTTCTATCGCTTTCCCAGTTTCGATAGACAATTGAGTTTTTTCTTCTTTTTTTTTTGTTTTATTTTAAATTTCAGTTATCTATGAAAAAGAAAGGGGTGGTGGGAGATAGTTTTAATTGTTAGTTGGTATTTGCAAAAAAAAAAACAGAAAAAAAATTGTAAATAATAAATCTCGGATACAATTTTCAATATAGGAAAGAAAATAAATTTCGATTTAAAACTAAATGTAAAAATTAACACTAGAAGAATTTTTATTTTTTATTGCATCGATTACGTTAGTAATTTATTTTCTGGAAATTTTAATTTCTCCTCTTTTGGTGAGAAAATTATTTTATACAAAATTTTCCCTTTTGAAAAAATAAAAATACGAAGAATTCAAATAACTGAACATTAAAGATTTAAAAGTTAGAATTAGCAAAATTTTTATTCGGGGATAAATGAAAATGCAATGAATTCTATTTTAAATTGCCAACAATGAAAATTTGCAATTGTTTTAATTGGTTATAATTTTAATCGAAGGAAATTAAAATTTACAGCCGTTGTAATGAATAGTAATTTTAATAGTTAATAATTAACTAATTATAATTTATAATGATAATTAAATTAATTTATAAATTATAATTTATAATTATAATTAAAGCAATTAATTAATTATAATTTACAATAATAATTTAATTTATTACCTAATTAATTAATTATAATTTACCATAATAATTTAATTAACTAAGTAATTAATTATACTTTTATAATAATAAATTGATTAACTAATTAATTTTAATAATTAGTAATTAAAATTAGTAGTCGTTTTAATTAATGGTCACTTTAATCGTCAATAAATTGAAATTAAATCAGTAAATATTATAATTATTAACATTAATTTTATTGAGTGAATTGTAGTAGAAAAGAATTATTAGTGAAATTTATTAAATTAAATTTTTAAAGTCAAAACTTCTTATTTAATTTAATTTTATTAAATTTTTAAATTTGTAAATAATATTGAACGTAGCAAAAGTAAACATGGAAATTTTTTCCATGTACAGTTTAGTAAAAATCCTATAATTTAATTTTATTTATCAATTTTTATTTTTTATTATTAATTAATTCTTATTTAAATCTAAATTGATTTTGTTTTAATTGATTTTTATTTAAATTTGAATTGATTTAGTTTTAATTAATTTTTATTTAAATTGATTGAAATTTAAAGTTTCTGTTTTATAATATTTTCGTTTATAAATTCAAAAGAGAGAGAGAAAAAAACCCTGTTTTTCATCATTTAATAATTGCAATTTTTGTTGATACTTGAAAAATTATTTATTGTTTCAAGTGGTTTTTGATATAATTTTCATGTATCATACATAGCTTGACTAAAATTGAGAGCAATTCAAATTTTGTCTAGTTTTATTAAAGAATAAATTTAATTAACTTGTTCCAATCAGTGGTTACTCGAAACAATTTTAATTAAAATTCAATTTCGATTTCCGATATTCGACGATTTTTGTTCTCTGAATATATAAGGAATAGTTTTTTTTATTCGCAAATATATATATATACAGGAAACTTTTTAATCGAGAATTGCCAATAAATTTCTAATGGAAATGAATGCATTTGTATGTTAAATATTTATTAAACGTTGGTTTAAAAATTTCTTTAATCAAAATTTAAATAATAATTAAAAATGATAAAGAAATAATATTAATATTACTGTAAAGAATTATTTATTATTTAAATATAGTAATATAAACTATAAAGAATTATTTAAATAATAATACAAATTTAAATAATTTTTGTAAATAAAAAATAAAATAAAACAAAATAAAAAATAATAAAATTGACATTAAATAATAATTATTATTTAAATTCGTTATTAATTTATAATTCTTATTGTATTTTATTGTTTTTGTTATCAATTTATTATTTAATTATTTTTCGAAAATCCAGTATTTCCTATTGTAATGAATTGTTCTTTTTTTGTTTTTAGGTTGTATTGTCGGCGTGTAGTACGTACTTCGACACAATTCTATCACAGTACGAGGAAAAGGATCCAATAGTGATCATGCGTGACGTGAAATTTTCCGATATTAAAGTATTGGTGGAGTTCATGTATAAGGGAGAGATCAATATCGACCATGTAAGTACAATTTTATTGTTGATTTCTGGGTCACTTTCATTTTCTTTTCTCTAAAAACTAAAATAGCTTTATACATACAAGTTGCATTAAATTTATTTTAGAAATCGATTTACCTTTTTTTTTGCATCACCTATTTGGAAATTAAAAATATAAAATTTATTTGCTCAAAAAAAACTGGGGCACAATTTATGAATTTTGTCAGTTTATAATTTTTATTTTTTGGTTATAAATTAAAATATTTCTATTTTTTAATTTTTTTTTCTTTAAAATTAGGATACTTAAAATATTTATTAAATTATTCTTAGAAAAAAATTGTTTTTGACTAATTAAATATGATTATACTTGTTATTTTAAAAAAATTTTTAATGAAATTCTTCGAAACAATTGAATTATTTTCATAAATAATAAAATTCTTCGAAGGAATTCAATTACTTTCGTAAAAATTGTAAAATTTCTCGAAACAATTCAATTATTTTCACGAATAATAACTTTATTCTGAGAAATTCAATTATTTTCAATACAAGTTTAATAATATTTCTTGAAAGAATTCAATTAAAGTTTAAAAAAAATTTTGATTAAATTCTTTATAAGAATCTTCTTATAATTCAACAGAATTTTAATAAAATTTCTGGAAGCAATTCAATTATTTTTATAAATTATAAAATTTCTCGAAAGAATTAAAGTATTTTTAAAAGTTTTAATAAAATTCTTCCAAAGAATTAAATTATTTCAATACCAGAATTTTAATTAAATTCCTCGCAAAAATTTAATTATTTTCAAAAACTTTAATAAAATTCTTCGAGACACTTAATTTATTTTCTAAAATTTTATAAAGTTCTTTCTTAAAAGAATTCAATTATTTTAAATTTTAATAGAATTTTAATTAAATTTTCCGGGAGAATTTAATTATTTCGAAAAATTATAATAAAATTTTGGAAACATTTCAATTATTATTTTAATAAATAATAAAATTCTTTAAAGGAATTCAATTTCAATCCAATTTCAATAAAATATTTCCATAGAAATCAATTACTTTCAAAAATATTAATAAAATTCTTCATAACAATTAAATTATTTCAATAGAATTTTAATTAAATTCCTCGCGAGAATTTAATTATTTTCATAACTTTTAATAAAATTCTTCGAGAAAATTAAATTATTTTCAAAAAGTTTAATACAATTCTATTCAAGAATTTAATTATTTTTGTAATTTATAATAATTTAATTAAGAATTTAGATTCAAAATTATGAGAATTACAAAAACTATAACATTTGATTATAATTTAATTATAACATTTAACGTTTAACGAAAAAAACTGTTTAAGAATCAAACTTTTAAAATAAAAGAAATTAACTGATAAACGCAAAAATTGTGGAAAAGAAAATAAGTTCGAAATTTTTCTTGCAAAAATAGTTTCACAAAATTTATTCTTATAATTTTGATAATTGATGTAATTGCAATATAAATTAGTAAAATTAGTTTAAAATTTTTTAAATTAATCATTAGAATTTTTACAATAGAAAAAATTTTTTTATTCATAACTTTTCATTAACGTTTTTAATTTTTCTCTAATTTTCTATTTTCTAATTTTAAAAATTCAAGTAAATCGATACCTATTTATAAATGAATCCAATATTTCCCCAAAGCTTTCAAATTTCAAATGAACGAATATTTTTTTCTATTAAAACATTTCGAAAAATTACTGGAATAAAATTAAAAATAAAATAAATTCAATACTTATAGAAAGAAAACTCTCTAAATAAGCAAAAAAATATTTTCTAACAAAATTCGAATTTAAAAATTTTCTGTAACGAAATATTATATAAAAAAAAATTGTCGTTCATTTTAAGTTCGAATCTTTAGGGACATAATTTAATTTTCCAATAAATTCTATTTTTTGAAACAGGTGGGAGGAAAAAATTTTCATTTAGTTCAAAAACGTCGGTAAACATTTTGTTTTTCCAAATTATTTGAAAGAAAAATATTTCTTTTTTTCTCACATATTTGATATTTGTTTCTCAAAATTATTGACTAGAAAATTTTTTCTTTTTTTTCTCAAATATTTGCCATTTATGTTTATTTCTCAAAATTATTTGCGAGAAAAATTTTTCTTTTTTTCACAAAAACAAATGATAATTTATAATTTATTTCTCAAAATTATTTGCGAGGGCAATTTTTCTTTTTTTTTCTCAAATAAAATTGATATTTACATTTATTTTTCAAAATTTTTACGTTTTTTTTCTCTCAAATATTTGATATTGAAATTTATTTCTCAAAAATTATTTGTGAGGGAAATTTTTCTTTTTTCTCAAATATTTGAGATTTATGTTTATTTTTAAAAATTATTTGCAAGAAAAATTTATCTTTTTCTCTCAAACAAATGATAATTTATATATTTATTTCTCAAAATTATTTGCGAGAGCAATTTTTCTTTTTTTCTCAAATAATTAATATTTACATTTATTTCTCAAAATTTTTTCGTTTTCTCTCAAATATTTTGAAATTTTTGTTTATTTCTCAAAATTATTTGCAAGAAAGATTTATCTTTTTCTCTTAAATAATTGATATTTATTTCTCAAGAAATTTTTGTATTTTTTCTCAAATGTTTAAATTTATTTCTCAAGAAATTTTCGTTTTTTTCTCAAATATTTAAATTTCTTTCTCAAAAATTATTTGTGAGGGAAATTTTTTCTTTTTTTCTCAAATAATAATTGGTCGATTTTTAAATGATCTAATTCTTCTTTTTCGTTTAGTTGTTGCAGTTGAGAATATTTTCCAATCTTGGGAGGATTTCTTCGTTTAGCAAAAAAGCGGTTTTTCTTTATTTTTTTGGAGACAGTAAAATGAAAATTTCGTGGCGCTCGCAAGTTTTGCTGATTGATCCCCAATATCTCATTGGATGATGTATATAGGAGTTTTGCTCGATCGCTTTTGCGTCACATGGCACGTTTTTCACATCGAGTCAACGAAACGAAAGCGGCAATTTCTGAAATACATTTATTCCCCGCGCACCGTTGTGACCCACTTAGCATTTTTCCAATTCTGCCAGTTCGGCCGATAGAAAGCCGCAGCGTTTGTAGAAAGTTCCCATATTATTTAGCATTCAATGGCGCATTGCATTATTGCAGTGAAAATTAGCAAAAATAATAATTAGATTCATTGTTTCTCGCGGGGTTTTCTCCAAATTCTTTCTTCTTTTCCCCTTTTCCTTCCTTCCTTCCTTTTTTCTTTCTTTTTTCATTTATTCTTTCTTTCTCCCTTTCCTTTCCTTTCACCATCGTCGTCGTTGAACCCCTTTCATTTGATGGCTTCCAACAAAAGCTCATCGTTTGAAAAGCTCAACACTTGCATCGACTTTGATTATGGTACAAGATAAAAATAACAGCAGTCAATTTTTTATATTTTATTTTTACGCCCGCAATTGCTCTTATATTAGTTTTATTTTTATTGTACGATCGTGCATGAACGAATTTTTTTTTATTTTCTTTTTGCAAAAAAAAAAGAGAGACGAGTTAAAAAAAAAGTAACTGACTTATTTCCACGTAATGGCCACTGTCCTTTTATTAGATTCACTATATAAAAGTTATAAATGAAAAATGATTCCAACTTTTAACCGGTATATGAAGGGGGGCAAAAAAAAAAGAAAAATATATTGATAAAAGACTTAAATGTTATCAATTCTGTGAAATTTATTTAATTAAAGTAAAGAAAATTACTTTTTAACTGCTCATCAACTTCTTTCTCGCGTCCTATTAAGAATTTTTCACAAAAGTTCTTTATTAAAGATCTAATTAAGAAAACTTTGCCATCTTATAAGTTATAAGATTGAAAATCTCGCTCGTTAAATTTTCTTTAATTAAATTTTGAGCGAAGATTGAAATTTGAATAATCTCGGGTCTCGTGTATTTATTTTTTCCTGCATCGTTTTAGAAAAAAAAATCGAATTTTCGATTATGCTTCAAAATGCTTTATTCTACATTTTTTAAAAAAAAGTATTATAAAAAAGAAATATATTTTTGAAAGCGATAAATTTTTTCGCCAAATTCGAGGAACTTAAAAAACGTTGCGAAATAATGAAAAAATTTCCGAGTATCTTGTTTTATTGTCTCGTTCCAAAAAAAAAAAGAAAAACACGCCTCTAATCATCAGTGAATACCTAGCACATTATGTATTATAACCGATGCAGCTGTTTGTTCTCAGAAAAAAAAAAAATTATTAACTTGGAGTTAAAGTCAGCACGATTTTTGCTAATGTTATTTTACTAATGATTCAATGGTTTTTTGTAATTTACGTTTCAAATTAAATTCCCTGATGAGAGAAAACTTCTTGAAAATTTTTATATAATGTGTAGAAATTCTTTCACATACACTCGATATATAATGCAACTGTTATCATTTTTTTTTCAAATCGATCGTAAATTCTATGTCGCCAGTTTCCTAGAATTTAATCGATCGAAATGCTACAAAGTGCATATTTAATATCTCGCAATAAAAGAGAATAAAAAAAAATTTATTCCATTAATTTATTTATATACAAGGAAGAAAAATTATCTATTGGTTTTCTAAATTTAAAATAATAAAACGAGCCATTATTTGCAAATTATTTTTATACTTTAATTAAAATTGACTCAAGTTAATTAAAATTGTCTCAATTTTTTCCATAATTTTATTAAAATGTTAGAGAAATAATTGAATTCTTGCGAAGAATTTTATTAAAATTGAATTAATTGAATTATTGCGCAGAATTTTATATTTATGAAAGTTATTGAATTTTTGCAAAGAATTTTATTAAATTTTTTTGAAAATAATTGAATTCCAACAATTTCATTAAAATTTTAGAAAATAATTGAATTCTTTCGAAAAATGTTATGAAAAATTGTTTTCAGAAAATAATTGAATTCTTGCAAAGAATTTTATTAAAATTGAAATAATTGAATTCTTGCAAAGAATTTCATTACATTTTTAAAAAAAAAATTGAATTTTTTCCACAATTTTATTAAAATGTTAGAGAAATAATTGAATTCTTGCGATGAATTTTATTAAAATTTTAGAAAGTAATTGAATTCTTTCGAAGAATATTATGAAAAATTTGGAATTAAATTTTTTCCACAATTTTATTAAAATGTTAGAGAAATAATTGAATTCTTGCGATGAATTAAATTCTTTCGAAAAATATTATGAAAAATTGTTTTCAGAAAATAATTTAATTCTTGCGAAGAATTTCATTAAAATTATGGAAAATTTGAATTTATTCAAAAATTGAAGTTGACATTTGAAAATAACAAATTTTTGTTAATTGCCTAATAATAAATTGAATACCGCATTTTGCACGTGTAAAATTTGCTAATTATTACTATAATTTAAAATTGTTTTAAATTTATCAAAAATTGTACCGAATCTAACGGAGAAAATGAATTTTTCAGACGAGGCTCTCATCTCTATTAAAGACTGCAGAAGATTTGCACATTAAAGGATTAGCCGAAGTCAGCTGGCGAAGTGACTCAGCACAGAATGATATAGCAAATAGTGGTCACAGTCCAGCGTCAGCCACCCCTGGAGTGGAAACCGTCCTCAGGGAAGGAGATGGGGATGATCAACCTATGCCAAAACAGAGGCGTAGGGGTCGTCCACCTCTTGATGATCCACCATCGGCGCATGATGTTTTCACGCCGAAAATCACTTGTATCACCGGAAATGTAGGCACAGAGGGCTCATTAAATGTAAACCAGGTTAGCTGAGCTTTGGGAGCATTGGGATTTAGTTTCCATCCATTTCCTCCCCCACCTAGTTTTTTTTCATTCTTTTTTTTTTTTTTGTCAAATACTTTTTTTTCAACTGGCACTTTTTAACTGCATGGTGAATATGCACGCTTTCACGCTGCATAGAAAATTACATCACTCGAATTGTAGCAATAATTCTATTTTCCCTGGTAATTTAATTAATGGGAATTTAATAATTCTTTAATGTAATTTTTAGATTTTTTTTTACAATTTTAATTCCCACCCCATGTAAATTTTTATTTTTTATTTTCCAGCAAAAAAAATTTCTGGGAAATATTTTCAATATTTGTCCCGTCTATATATTCAATAAATAAATAAATATTTTCGGATAGAAAATCAAATATTTGGTAAAATTGTCGATATACAGTGAATATTTACTAAAAAGTCAATTATTTCTTAGTTCTGAAACGAATTTCCGATCAAATTTTATTACTCATGACAATTTCTATGGAAACTAATTGAATTCCGCTTTTGTAGAAATTCATTTACTTAAATTCTAATTTAGAAAAAAAATATTTAATTTTTATAGAAAATATTTAGCGAAAAATATTTAATTTTTATATAAAATATTCATCGACAAAAAATATTCATTTTTTACTAAATTGAAATTAAATTGAATTTAAAATGAAGTTTTTAAATCAAATCTAATTGAATTTTTATCTGAAGATATTGAAAATATTTTAAACCTGTTCTTTGTAAAAAATAAAAATATTTGTTTGATTAATTAATTTGTTTTCCAAGATTCTAATAACGTTATGTAAATTATTTTTCCGTGAGAAAATTTCCGATCGAGTTTTATGCTATTGAGAATTTCTACTCAATCGAGAATTTTCTACTTCATTAAATTCCAACTTTATTGAAATTCAATTGATATTCTAATTTATAATTCGAATTTATAAAAGAAATATTTAATTTTTGTAGAAAATGTTTATTAAAAAACTTTCATTTATATTTATTTATTTTATACTGTTGAGAATTTCTGACATGGGTAATTAAATTACATTTTTATAAGAATTCAATTGAAATTTGAAAATTAATTTTCAAAGGAAATATTTAATTTTTACAAAAAATTTGAGAAAAAAATTAAATATCATTTTTTTATTAATTAATTTTCTTTCTGAAATTATTATCAGATTTTATTTAAATTACTTTTTCCGTAAGAAATTTTCCTATCGAATTTTATTACTATCGAGAATTTCTGTAAAAACAAATTAAACTTCGTTTTTACAGAAATTCAATTATTGAAATTCTAATTTGGAAAAAAATACTTAATTATTAGAGAAAATATTCTGCAAAATCATATTCCTTTTCTTTAGAAATTCAATTGAAATTTTAATTTACGAACAAAACAAATATTTAATTTTTATAGAAAATAATCAGCAAAAAATTAAATATTTATTTTTTAAAATTAATTTTCTTTTTGAAATTATAATCACATTATGCAAATTATTCTTCAGTAAAGAATGTACTATGGAATTTTTTACTATCGTGAATTTCAACTTAATTGAAAATTTAATTAAACTTCTATTTATGTAAATTCAGTTTTTATAGAAATTCAACAGAAATTCTAAAATGAAAAAAAATAAATAATAAAAGAATAAAAAGAAATATTTAATTTTTATAGAAAATGTTAAGCAAAAATTGTAGTAAGTGTATTTTTAGTAATTAATTTTATCCATTTTGTCCTATGAAACTATAATCAAATTATGTAAATTATTTTTCTGTAAAAAATGTTCGGATTTTTATACTTTATAGTTTTATACTATTGATAGTTTCTACTTAATTAGATTTACTTTTTGTAGAAATTCAACTATTGTATTTAAATTGTACTTTGTAGAAATATTCAATTTTTGTTATAGAAAATATTAATCAAAAATTGAAATATTTATTTTTTAGTAATTCATTTCTTGTTCGAAATTATAATGTTTTGTAAATTATTTTTCTCTAAGGAAATTTCCAATCGAATTTTATGTTATTGAGAATTTCTACTGATTTTCATTCGTTTCAATAGAAATTTTCAAAAGCATAAAATTTGATTGAAAATTTTCTTAGAGAAAAATAATCTACAAAACGTGATTATAATTTCGTAAAAAAATAATTAGTAGATACTAAAAAATAAATATTCGAATTTTTTGATTAATATTTGCTCATAAAAATCAAATATTTCTTTCATAAATTAGAATTTTAATTGAATTTCTATAAAAACTGAATTTTTATCAAGTATAAACTCTCGATAGTATAGAACTCGATCATAACTTTTCTTACAGGAAAATAATCTACATAATTTGATTATAATTTCAGTAGAAATTTCCGTTTTTATGGAAATGCAATCGAAATTCTAATTTAGAAAACAAATAAAAATTAAATTTGCAGAATTTTGTAAAAAAAAAAAATATTCAACAGAAATTTTAATATTTTTTAATTAATTAATTTAGATTATAAATTTTTGTTTGTTTCGATTATAAATCACGTTATGTAAATTATTTTTCTGTATATATATATATAAGAAAAATTTCATCTTTTAATTGCTTGTAATTAATTTTTCGTAATCGTTCAATTTAAAGATTTATTAATTGTAAAAAAATGTGTAGAATTTGTAAAAATGTGGAGAAATTTTTTTTCTCCATTTAACTAATTTATATTTGATTGCTAATGGTTTTAAATTCTCTTGATCAGGAGGAAATGATGAGCGAGGGAGGTGACCATGAAAGTTGGGATGATGACATGATGGCAACGAACGAAAATAACGACCCTTCTCTTTCAATGGTTAGTATTCTGTCAGTTTTTTTTCCCTCTTTTTTTCAATATCAGTTAAATCGAATTTTAATTGAATTGAATATTAATTCATTGTTACTATTGAATTTCTAACTAATTTACGATTTTCTTCCTTTTACAGCTCTCGTACATGTCAAAAGAGGAAGGAAACGACTTGGAGAAGAAAGGTAACGAATTTTCTAATGATAAATAATTACAAAATAATAATAATACGAAAATAATGATTATTGTTTAATTATTAGAATTAGAAAAATGATAGTAAATAGTATTAATTATTTAATTATTGTAATTATAATGAAAATTATAGTAATAATTATTTATTATAATTGTAATAAAAATAATGAATACTGTTTACTATTTATATAATAAAAATACTTTGTATATTAGTATTGAAATAGTTATTAAAAATTCAAATTGAAAATGAGAATGAGGATTTGATGCAATTATTACTTTTTCAGCCCCCAGTACACCTTCGGCTTTAAACGCCTCGAATCCAGCGATACCTGAACAATTTCGGGATGTTATCAAAATGAACGATTATTTAACGACGGGTCGACGTCAGGAGTTCTGGGAGGAACCTTTCACGCGACGCGTTATGGACGCCATAAAAAGCAAGGAACTGGAAATGAAGACTGCAGCTGAAATACTCGGAGTTTCTTATGGAACTCTTTACGGGAGATACCGTGACAGTTATGGATGCCTTAAACACCCATACAGGTATTTAAAATTATCTATTGTAATTTCAAATTCTTCAATACCAAAAACCACAATCATTTCATTTCATTTCATTTTTTTAAGTAAAACCTTTTCATTTTCATAAAAACCACTTTCATTTTTTATCGAATATCACATTCTTTTTATTATTTTTCATTTCTATTCAATTTCTTTATTTTACTGTGCAATTTTATGCATCATGAAATTTTTTTTCTCTGTTTAATTTCAATTTTTCATTTCATTTTTTTCATTCGTTTCTTCATTCATTTCTTCATTTATTTCTTCATTCATTTTTTCATTCAGTTTTTCAAAAAAAAATTGTAAATTTAGAAAATTTATCACTGCACTCATAAAAAAAATAAACAAATCAAATAATCCGACTAGATTTGATTTTTAAAAATAAAAATTGTTAATTTGGTTTTAGAAGCAAAATGCAAAAAAAAAATGCTCCAAAAGATTCGAAAATTTTAAATGAATAGAAATATTTTTCCAATATAAATATTTTCGAAAATTACCTTTTGCAATTAAAAAGAAAAATATATATAAATTAAAAAAATTTGAATATTTGTGAATTATTTTTTGAGGCGTAATATTATTTTGATAACAATATTGATTTAATAATAATAGTGGATCAATATTATTATTAAATCAATATTATTATCAAAATAATATTCAAATCAAAATAATTCCGTTCAATTTGATTTCTCAAAACTTTGGAGACGTAAAAAAATCTTCATGATCTTTAATAAAAATTTCTCGATAAAAATCAAAAAAATAAGTTTCTTTTTATTAATTCGTGATAAGATTAAATTTTTCCTGATTCTACTTTCTTAGTTCTAAAAGTATTTTTAGTTAATTAGAGAATTATAGTTAGTACTCTAGTTAATAATTAATTAGAGAAGCAAAATATATTTTTTTCGTGTGATTTATTTGACCGAAAGTTAAATTACTAAAAAATGCACTCAAAAACTATACAACCTATCTGTTATTACATTTTCACAAAAAATACTACAATTAATCATCTAAATAAATACCAATTATCTAATATTTTAAAAACTAAATTTCTCTTCGTCAACTTTTTTAATTTTTCAATTATCTATGAGCTTGAAAATGATAAATGACCCGCATTTGAAAATAAAATCCCGCATTTAGAACACCTGACCCGTAGAAATTAAATTTCTCTTAAAAATTAGCCTTAAATTTTGTTTTTCAAAACTAAAGTAAAAGTAAGTTGAAAACTAAAATCAATTAACAATGAGTATTTTTAATTTTTAATTGAATTTTAACTAGAAATTATAAGTATATTTTTAAATGTTTTTAAATTTTAGTTACACGCTTCATTCAGAATGTTAAAGTATTTAAATATTGTTTTTTTACAGGAAATGTTTTGCACTATAGAAATTATTTGTCAAAATTTGTATTTACTGGAAATATCGTTTGACGTAATGTTCATTTTGACGAACGGGAACATAATTTAATATTAATTGGACAATTTTAGCATAAATTTCACATGACGTCAATTAAACGTAACATGATTTGTCCCAAAATTCAGAAGAGAATTAAATATTAATCGAATTTACAGTGACGTGAAATTCAAATATTAAAAATATAAAAGAATAAAAAAAAAATTGAAAACTATATTGAAAATAAATACAAATTTTTATTAAATCATTTCTGACAAGGACAAAATTGAAGAGAATAAAAATTGAAAAGACAAATGTCTTCTTTATTTTATAAATAATAAAGGCGAAAAATTAAAGAAAAAATAGAGAGAAAAAAATAAAATACAAAACAAAATTAAAGAAACTTGAATATTCCGAAAATCTTTCATAAATACTTTTGTAAATTTTTAATCATTATTTATGCAAATATAATTGAAATTTTCGTGAAAATTTTATTAGAATTATCTTAAAAATAAAAAAATTACTATAAAGAATTTTATCAAAATGTTTCAAAACAATAAAAGTTCTGAGAAAAATTTTATTATTTTTAGGAAAAGAATGAAATGTTTTCAAAGAATTTAATTAAATTTGTTTGTAAAAGAATTTTATTGAAAATTTTCAAAATTATAAAGTTTTTGCGAAGATTTTTATTAAAATTCTTTGGAATAATTAAATTCCTTCGAAGAATTTTATTAATTTTGGAAACAATTCAATTTTCATAAAGAATTTAATCAAACTGTTTCAAAATAGTTGAACTTCTGCTAAGAATTTTATTAAAATTCTTCAAAATAATTAAATTTCTGAGAAAAAATTTATAAATTATGAAAATAATTGAAATCTTGCTAAGTATTTTATTTAAATTTTCGAAAATACTTTGATTTTTTAAAGAAATTTTGTTAAAATTGTATTGGAAATATTTCAATTCTCATAAAGAATATAATCAAAATGTTTCAAAATTTTTAAAATTTTTGCGAAGAATTTCATCAAACTTTTAAAAATAATTTAATTCTTTTCAAAAATTTTATTAAAATTCTATTGAAAATAATTGAACTCCAGCAAAGAACTTTACTACAATTTTTGTAAACAATAAAGAATTAAAATAATTACTAATTTAGTTAATAATTGAATTTTTTTAAATTTTGAACCTGAAATAATTTCAAAATTGAAATTAATATTTGAAAATAAAATTTTTTTGTAATTTGCATAATAATTATAAATGAAATACCGCGTTATTTTTGTTTTTATAAATAAATCTCTGCCTCTTTATAAAAATTTTAATTTAGAATTAATTTACGAAAATAACTTCATTTGAATAAAATAAAAATTCAAACAGATGGAAATTTAGTTTTCAAAAATCACTTTGGATAAAATTCTGTCTTTTTAGATTCTGTTAAAAGAAAGTTTAAATGAATTAATTGTTAAGGAATATTCATGTGTCTTAAAAAATGACGTCGGTGAAGTTCACAACATTTATAATCAACGTTTTAAAACAAATATTTTTCTATTCTAATTGTTATCTACAAACTTTTTGTAACAACATTTCCAAAAAATCTAAAATCAAGTCTAAAATCTAATTTCCAAAAATCTGGTAACAATTCCAAAAATAGAAATTTGTAAACAAAAAATATTGTTTTCCGGGTAAAAAATATTTTCCTCCAACTTTTGGATTATAAATGTAAACTTCACCTACGATCAAAATTTAACGAACAAAAAAAATACTTTTGATCAAATAAATTAAACGAAAAAAAGGAATTTTCCCCAAAAGATATCAAATTATAGTTGGATTATTTATTTGTAAACTAATTAATAATTAATAATAATTTCTCTTGAAAAGGATGCGTATATTAAGTAATTAATATTCTATTTCTAAACAGTTATAATCATTGCAGAGTGAGAGATTTTTGGTCAGAGCCGGGTCCAGCGGAAGTGCTCGCCAAATTGCGAAGAAAAGAAATTACACTTTTCAGAGCGGCTGAGTTCCTGAATGTAACCGTCCACACATTAGCCACATACCTCTCAACGCTACAGGGTCCCGATCGAATATCGTTAGCGGGCGATTTAAGCGTCTCGGCAAGCAATATGGATGGTAACAGTGAACTTGATAACAATGATTCAGTGAATGATATACTGCAAAAAATAAACGCGAATGTGAATGCAAACGCGACAACAGTGACAACTGCCACGACGTCAACACCAATAAAAAGGGAGGGCGGCGGTTATATTGATGTACCAAATGTTGTGCCGAAAGCAGCGACGTCCGTTCTTGAGAACAATCCCGACATAACGATAGTCAAAACGGAGAATATGTCGCGAAAACGTGAATACGCAAAGGTATCGAGTACAGAGAACAATAACGCAAAATTATTAAGTGGCGGCGCCGTTAGTGAAATGACGCCACAGCAACAGCAACAACAACAGCAGCAACAACAACAACAGCAGCAACAACAACAAAAACTTTCTGAGCAATTGTCACTAAATAATGACATCAGTAAGCCCTAACTATTCAGGCCATATCTAACCCCGGCAAGCCTCCGAATACCGTATCCCGGATACAGATCTGAATTGTGTCCGCGCCGATTTTATTCCAATATCTTCACTCGTTTTCTCACCAATTTTCATTTAAAGTAGAAAAAAAAGAGAATTTTTCTTCTTTTTATCTCGACAATTATTGTAAATTTCACGACGGAAATGTTTCAACAATTTGCTAAAACATTTTCCTCGTATTTTAATTTTCATACGACGTAATCGAAAGGACAAATTCCATAATAATTAGCGCTTAGGTATTGATGTATTTATTACTTCAGAATTCGCTTTATTTGACGGTAAAGTGACTTGCCCTTCTTAAAAAACAAAAAAAACCACAATATTACAAAAGAAAAAAAGAAAAAAAAAAGAAAAACAAAAGTTCAACCGAAGTTCCTTTTGAGAATAAATTGTCGTGTAGAGAGAATATCGCGAAGTAAAGAAAAAAACTTAGAATATTTTCCTGCCGCAAAATGTATGTGTGTCTGAAACGTGTAAGAAAAACGAGCGACAATATCTTTCACTGTATAGGCGCGATCATAACAATTCTGAGTTGACCGTTTTTGACCTAGTTAATTTCTTTTTTTTTTATTATTTAGAATCTTAATACTGGAATAAAATACGTATATAGGTTTTTATCTACAGGGACTGGTCTTAATTTCAAAAGTTCTCGATTTAGGGACAAGTCTTTATACAAAATGAGGGAAACATTGAAAAACGAATAGTGAATAGAAAATAGGAAAATATTGAGAAAATATAAATCTAAATATTCATAAAAATTTTGGCAAAAAGTAGACAAAATGTAGAGAGAATTAGGCAAATATAAACAAAATATTTAAAAAATATTAACGAAATATTTAAAAAATATTGAAAAAATAAATATAAAATATTAACAAAATTTTGACAAAATATTGGCAAAATTTAGACAACATTCAAAAAATATTTTATCTGGAACAACTGCAAATTTTATTGTAATAGCGAAATTTTTTTTAATAATACGAAATATTAAAAAAATATTAACGAAATATTTTTAAAGTATTGAAAAAATATAGACAAAATTTTGACAAAATATTGACAAAATATTGGCAAAATTTAGACAACTCGCAAAAAATATTTTATCTGGAACAACTATAAATTTTATTGTAATAGCGGAATTTTTAGATGTTTCAGTTAAGATCTTCGCTATTTTAGAGAAAATTATCGCTGTTCCAGGTGAAATATTTTTTCCGTGAAATATAAACAAAATAAAATAATGTAAACAAAATATTACCAAAATTTTAACAAAATACAAGAAAAGCAAAATATTGAAAACGAAATATTAAAAAAAAAAATATTTAAAAAATATTGAAAATAAAATATTAGAAAAGAAATATTAAAATAAAATATTAGAAAAGAAAATATTAACAAAATACTGAAAAGAAAATATTTCCATGAACGAAAATATTTTCTCTACACTACAACTTCAATAATATGGAATATTTCCAAATTATTAAAGTTACACTGGATTTTAAGAAGAGTGTACACAGATATTTTTAACTATATCAAGAAAATAGTTTAAATGTTTCACAAAATCATTTTTAAGTAATTTTTTTTTGAGGAATTCAGAGGTCAAAATATTTTGACCCTTTTTGAATTGTTATTTTAATTAAAAATTGGTGGAATATTGAAATCCATGCGTAATTTTGCAGAAAACATGTTTTCGAATCCACAAAAAAATTGCCAAATAAAAAAAATGATTTTCATAATTTTTGAAGGGTTTTTTTAAATGAAAAAAATCTGTTTTTTAGGTTCAAAATTCTAAAAAAATATTATTATTCAATTTTTTTATTTAAAAATTCATTTCTTTATTTTTCTATATCTAATTTCAGATGATAATTTTTATATACATAAAGAAAGAACAATAAAATTAATGCTTATAAAATTATCATCTGAAATTAGTTAAAAATTTAAACAAATGAATTTTCTTCTATAAAAATTGAATAAGAATGCTATTTTTTTTTAGCACTTTTAGCCTAAAAACAAAGATTTGAAAAAAATAAATAAAATAAAATAAAGAATACTTCAAAAATTATGAAAATCAATTTTTTTATTTGGCAATTTTTTTATGGATTCAAAAACATTTTCTACAAAATTACGCATGGACTTCAAAATTCACTGTTTTGTAAGAAAAATAAAAATTCAAAAATATTGAAATTTATTAATAAAAATTCAAAAATATTGAATTTTATTAATAAAAATTAAAAAATATTTTCTGAACATTGAATTCCTCACAAAAAAATTAATTTAAAAATAATTTTATGGAATATTTCAATTATTTTCTTGATATAGTTAAAAATATCAGTGATACCCTCCAATTCAGTAAATGGAAATTTTTTCCACACATTAATTTTTTGTCTCAAAAAAATACTTGTCTATTTATTGCCATAAAATTCGTGTATTCAAAGTGTTTCCCTCGTTTTTTTTAGAGCAACGCGACAGAACAAAAATTGAATCGAGAACTTTTTTCCTGTTTTTTTTATTATTATTTTTTATATTTCGACGAATGGTCAAGCGTGAAACGTCAATTCAAAAGTCGAAAATAAAAAAAAAGAACGAGAAGGCGAGTGCTTGCGAAAGTAATTAAGTCTAAATCAGAGGAATCATTTTCAAAGACAATGCGTTTGGATTGTACAATTTTTATCATTTTTTTTTATATATAATTTTTTTCTCTTTCTCTCTCTATCTTTCTCTCTCTCTCTCTCTATCTCTATCTCTCTATCTCTTTTACAACAGTGTAAAATAACGCACTTAGGAGTTTTTAGAATTGTAGCTATACATACGCGAGCTTTTTTTTATAAAAAAAAGAAGAAGAAGAATTTTAAGTAAATTTTTTTTAAATTTTTTTGATTGATAATTGACAAAAAAAAAATATGACAAAGACAATTTGTTGAAATAAATACGAAAAATAACGTCCATTTGTAAATATCAGTGCAATAGCGAGACCTAAAACTAAAATTAATATTATTTGTCACAAAAAAAAAGAAGGAAACAAAAAAAATGTTTAATCGCTATTTTACAATATTGAAAAAAAAATGCCTGCTTTTACGTTATATTATTGCGTTAAAAACGCCGTAACAGGTATAAAAAAATGCTAGGGATTTAAAATTATCGCCAAATGCCTTATAAGGTAAAAAAGACGATGATTTTATTCAGTTTATTTTGTTACGAAAAACTTTTTGGACACAGTGTCATGGTCGTGCTTTTTGTATAAGATACGATAAAGAAAAAAAAAAGAAAAAAAAGAAAAAGAAAATAATCGAAAAAAGACAGAAGCGTGACCCGTACTTTTATTAATAAACTTGTACTCCTTTGAGAAAATGACTGGAAATGAGTATTCCTGTTTGCTGAAGGTATAAAAACTAAGTAAGAATTTAAGTAATAATAGTAGAGGTATTCCCATTGATATTTTTGATGATGTAAGGACTTTAAACATTAGTTTGCATCTCGAGACATTTTTTTTTCGAGTATTTGTAAAGTAATCAGAATTATCGCGTCGCTCGACGACAACTTTTACGATTTACCCTTTGCATTTTTTGAATTATTGTAAATTTTCTTGTTTTTAAAAAAAACATTTTACATAAATGAGAATAGGAGTTATATTGTGATATGTGTATATACAGAATTGTAGATAAGAAGGCTGAGTAGGTGTCGATTGTACACTCGTCCAAAGTGTGTGGAACTATTGATACAATAAAAAACGATTTCATCAGCAGAAATCAAAAAAAGACAGTCGAGCGGTTGCGATTTCAAATATAGAAAGCGAGTAAAATTTCGATCATTAAGATACATTGACATTTTTCTATTTCAAACACTTGAGATTTTTTTTTTTTTGTCAACAATGGAAAAATCGTATAATCGAGCAAATATTTCAATAAATAAAATTATTAAAAAACTCACGGAAAAATTGTGTCTTGTCTAATGATCGTAAATTCGAAAAGCATCCTTTAAATGTACCTATAAAAAAGAAAAATACTTTTTAAATATTTGAAATTTTTTGAATACTTTACAAGCACTCTTGTTCAATTTATTGTAATTTATATAGAATTTTTTTTTACGATTATTTTCACCCTTGACTATTTTATTCATAATTACTTGTAAAACACACCAGCAAAGAAAAAAGGTAGATCTGCTCATTTAATTTTTTTTTAAACATTCGAATCGAACTCATCGTGTCACATTGAATTTTTCTGTATTAAATAACTAGGAACTCTTTCGTTTAATAAAATAAGACTAAGACATACCAAATGAGAAATGTAAGGACAAGTTTTGTTAGGTTTAGTAATATCGCATATCAAGAGAGCAAAAAAAAATACATGCGCTGATGCACTCTGTATTGCCTATGCACGTTCCGGCAAACAAAAATAAGAATTAAAAAAAAAAATTTCGGAACGCACGAGACCACATTTTACTCTAGCAAGAGTATACGACTAGAAGTATTAATAATTAATATTGATAATCTAATACCGACAGTCCGCAATGACTGGCCGTTTCACTAGCGGTAACTACTTGTTCTAGATACGTTTATAATCCTATTGTTTTTATTTTTTTTTTTTAATTTTTTTTTATTAAATTTATTCTTGCTACACAGCCACAGCGGAACAAAAAATATCTGCGTCATCTCCGATCGCTCATGGACTGTACATTTTCAACTTCGTCTCCATTCCAATATATCCATGAGAAAGATCGTTAAAAAATTGGTTTCTTTTTCTAAAATATTGTATCGAAATTATTTTAATTCTACAAGAGCTTTTTAAATTTTTTAAAATTTTTTCCCCGAATGGTTTTATTGTAAACTAAACGCTTTTTTGAGGCGTTTACATAAGTTTTTATATACACTTCGTGTTTAAATTTGTAAAGAGAATAATTTCAAACAATTCGAAAATGTTGAGTCCTTTTTTTAAAAAATATCAGGAAAAAAGGCCAATCATTCGGACGTTTTTTGTATCATAATATCTGTTTAAAAAAAAAATCGAGAGATGCGTGACCGCATTGACATTGTACGAGAAAAACAGGACAAGACTATTATATAGCCTATGGGCAAACGATGCCACATACTGCGGCTATCGCACCATGAGACTAAAAAAAAAATCTATATCATAATTATGTGTCGTTTGATATAAACGAAAATAAAATAGTATGTATCATCGTTTTATACACAAACCTAATTATAAACTACGTACACTATGTACATTCCTAGTATACACGCTCTCATTATCATACACATTGCATTACACGCGCATACGACGTATGGACCCATTATATATAATATATATTTATAATGACTATATATATATAGTTAAATCCAATCGGACCACCGTGACATCGGCATACTGAAAATCATTAATAAATTAAAAAAAAAAATTCATGAAGAATAAAAAAACAAAAAATGCGCATGTATCATCGGTGATAAAAAAAACAACAAAAAAGTAATGCTATTCGATGGAAAAAATATGGCTGAAATAAATTCTTTATAAAAAGACAAAAACATTTTTTTGTTTGTTTTTCAACAAAAATAATAGCCAAAAATATTTTTCCAACATTCACATAAAACAAAGAAACTGAGTATTTTTAAAAAAAAACCACGAATCCAAATTTCTAAAAAACCATAATATTGGACTTTGGCTATTATAATATTAATACTTGAATTTAAAAAAAAGGGACGTGTTTATTGTAATTTAAAAATATGAATGGATTTTTCCAAGACAGCCATTCGATAATTTCTTCGCTGATTATAAATTGAGAAAAAAAAGAATTATTGAATTTTTAAAGTATAATAATTTTTTTATTTATTGCTCAATTTCATTATTATAATTCAATAAAATGAATGATTTTTGATTAAACAGTTCCGTTCTCTTTTTTTTGCAAAGTATGAGTGAAAAGGAAATTTTTTTTCGTCCTTTTTTTTAGCGAATAGTGACCGACACACAAGACGTCACAAAAATAGTCTCTGTATTTATTTTTTACAATTAAAAATTATTTTAGAACAGAAAGTTTCTTTTATTTGAATATATATATATTTATGTATCTCGTGTGGAAATTCGATAAGAGAAAACAAAAAATTGGGAAGAAAGAAAAATACTATTTACCAGCAAATTAATGGATTATTCTATTCATTTTATTAATTTTGTTAATTTCATTAATTTTATTAATTTTATTAATTTCATTAATTTTATTAATTTCATTCATTGCAATATAGTGAAAATTAAAAACGTAGGTGAAAAAAATTTTCAAAAAAGAAGAAAAAATATTTTTGTTAAAAAAAATTTTAGTTTTTAAACAACAATTTAGAAAAGAAAAATTTGTAGACTAAAGTATTATTTTCTGCACGAAAAAAATATTTTTCTCCTCCAATAGTTTATTGAAAAAAGATTGTAAACAACTTCACCTACGTAATTAATTACTAAAAGGGAAGAATTCGATTGAAATTGACTAAATTATTATCAAATTGTTAAATTAATTAATAAATTGAATTAATCACTGAAACATTGAAAAAACAGAATTGAAAATATGTTAAAAATAAAAAACGATAAAATTCGAAATATGATCAGAAAAGTGTAATTTAAATTGTAATTTACTACAGATACGATTTTACATTTAGTTTTGGATCAAAAAAAAATTTCTGAATAATTATCCAGCGATTAATAAGTAAATTAAATTAATTAATCCAATTAAATAGTCGAATTTAATTATAGTCTGATTAATAGTCGTCAACTTCTTGAATGATTATTTCTTTATAGTTCATTTAAGTGCAAACTTCTTGTAAATAACCCAATTTTGAAAAAAAAATGTTTTTTATTGTAAAAAAAAACTTCGTATTTTCTCGTGAAATTTCAGCAGTTTTTAATAAAAAAAATATAATACTGGAAATAGTGACTAAATAATGCGAAAGTACTAAATTTATTTTTCACCGATGGCCAAAAAAAAGGAGAAAAAAAATGACAACACAAATAACACCTCCTGTCCCCCTGATTTTTTTTCTCTCACTTTTTCCCTGATTAAATATATTGTAAAAATCAGAAATCGTCATCTAGCCAAAGTTTTACCAACAGTTTTTTTGATTTTAACATTTTTTTTTTTGTAACACAATTTATTCTTTTCCCATCTCTTTCTCTCTCTTTTACTCGATAAAATAATTTCAATTACAATAATTTTTTCCCATTATTATGATTATTACTGAAATAATCGTGGTAAAAATTTTGTTTAGACTAGAGGAACAATATATTTAGTGAATAGAGATTAAAAATGAAAAGTATACATAAAAAGTAAAATATATAAATAAATAAATAAAAATATATATATATATGGAAAAAAATAAATATATATATTGATAAAATATCGAGGTCACAATTGGAAATATCTTGATCACAATCACAAAGATTGGATTCAAGGGCATAAAAAATGCTAGGGGACGAAAAAAAAAGAAAATAGAATTTTTTTAAAAGGAAAGTCACTTTTTACGTGAGATGGTTACAAAAAAAAGTAGAATTCAGCTAGGGAATTTCTACTCGCAGAGAATTTTCATTAATTGAACAAAAAAAAAAAATCAGTAAGTAAGTGTAAATGTTTGTAAACAAATTATGAAACATTATTATGTTCAGTGCCTACATATTTACACAATAATAATAAAGATGAAGAATAGAGAAGTTGTGCCATTTTTCTGTTTATGCCATTCACCTCACCTTCTTTAGCACATGAGCAATTTTTTTTAATTAATTATATTTTATTTTCAATAACAAAAGAAAATTCGCTTCTCTTCTCATCAATCATTGTTAATTTGCCAAAAAAAAATTATTTTTTGTTTTTCATAATTATTTTTTTTTGTATAAAATCACATTATACATGATACACCTGTACAGACATTCTCAATGTACTGAAATTATTTTTTTATTTACCAAATTATGGTAAATATAGTATATCAAATATATTTAAATTTAATAATATTGTTATTAAAATTTTCCCGAGCGATAGTTTCAAATTCATTGCTATATTTAAATTTAACTTAAAATATATTTGCATTCAATAATGTAAATATTTCTGATTTTTTTCATATGATTGTATTTTATCATAATAATGATAAGAATACCTAATAATAATAATTATTAATTATAATAAGAATAATAATAAGAACAGGCTTCGTATTAAAATAAAATAAATTATTTGAAAGGAATAAATTATTTTCAAAAATTTTAAGAACATTTTTCGCAAGAATCGAATTATTTTCCCAAATACTGAAATTCTTTCCTAAAAATCAATTATATTCAATATCTACAATTTTAATAAATAAATAAATAAATAATGAAATTCTTCCCTGAAAATTAATTCTTTTCAAAATTTACAATTTTAATAAAATTCTACAAAAGAATTCAAGTATTTTAAAACATTAAAAAAATTCGTTTCAAGAATTCAATTATTTTTACAGGAATTGAATTATTTAGAAAAATTGTAATAAAATTCGTTGAAAGAGTTGAATTAGTTTTATAAATAATAAGAAACTTTACAGGATTTAAATTATTCTTAATACAATTATAAATCAATTCCACAAAAAATGCAATTAATCAAAAATTTTATTAAAATTCTTTTCAAAAATTCAATTATTTTCACAAATAATAAAAATTATCACAGGAATTCAATTATTTAAAAAAAAAAATTTCAATTCGTTGCAAGAATTTAATTATTTTCACAAATAATAAAATTTGTCAGAGAAATTCAGTTAATTAAACAAATTGTAATAAAATTTGTTGAAAGAATTAGATTATTTTTATAAATAAAAAATTTTTTTGCAGGATTTCAATTATTTTAATGACATTTTATAATAAATTCTTCAAAAAATTCAATTATTCTTTAAAATTATACTAAAATTCTTTTCATAAATTCAATTATTTTCACAAATAATAAAAATTAAATTCAATTTCAATTAGGAATATTCAATTATTTACACAAATAATGAAATTCTTCCCTAAAAATCAATTATTTTCAAAATTTACAATTTTAATAAAATTCCACAAAAGAATTCAAATATTTTAAAAAATTTAATAAAATTCGTTGAAAGAATTCAATTATTTTCACAGTAGTTGAATTATTTAGAAAAATTTTAATAAAATTCGTTGCAAGAATTCAATTATTTTCACAAATAATAAAATTTGTCTTAGAAATTCAATTAATTAAAATAATTTTAATGGAATTCGTTAAAAAAATTCAATTATTTTTGTAAATAAAAAAATTCTTTGCTGGTTTTCAATTATTTTTTATGTAATTTATAAATAGATTTTCCGAAAAATTGCAATTATTCTTAAAAATTGTATTAAAATAATTCTGCGGTAGAATTTAATTATTTAAAAATTTTTTAATAAAATTCTTTATAAGAATTGAATTTAAAAAAATAATCAATTATGAAATCAATTATTTATATTTGCATTTTAATAATCAAATTCTCGAAGAATTTTCGACTAATAATAATAAAAAATGTGTTTATTATAAAACAAATTAATCCTAAAGCCAATTAATTGAATATTGAATATTATTTATTATTTTCAAAAAAAATTATTAAATTTTTAAATTTCTTTTATTTGTAAATTCCAAAAAAATGATTAAATTTTGACAGAATTACAGTTGTAATATTTTTAGAAATCGTTAAACAAAAAGGTTTTACATTAAAATTATAATTCCCGTAAAAACAAATAAATATACGTATTTAAATATTCATTTAAAAAAATTTTCAAAATATTGAATCTTGTAAATCGGCTAAAATTGGTTTTTTTATTTGTCAAATTTAATTTTTCAATAGCTACTTTTTACTACTTTTTAAAATTAATTATCGAGTGCGAAGCCTGTATTAATAATAATTATATGATAATAATAATAGATAATAATATTTATGATTACAATAATAATAATCATAATGTTAATAATAATAATACATAATAATTTGTAGAGTAATGAGAAGGCCTAGATAGGTCAAAAGAACAAAAATCACAAAAAATACATAATAATATTTATAATGATTATAATAATAATCGTAATATTAATAATAATAATAATAATAATAATAATAATAGATAATAATAATCATTATAAAAGTGATAATAATTTTGTTATGGTAATAATTGTATTTTAGTAGTGATTTTAAAAAAGTTACAGCCTCTAAAATAATGCATTCTGCAAGAAAACTTGTCAAGGAGTTTTTTTTTCTTTTCTTTGTTTACATTCCGTTTTTGGCCGTTACGAATTCTAAATATATCTCTCAAAGTTTTTTCTAATATTTTTCTATTGGCTAATTTATGTCTCTCTTATACCTTTAGCGTGAGATACCTGCGCATAATTTCAAAAAATTGCACTAATAAACACTTTCTTTTGTTTGAAAATACCATCGAAAATTGCGCAGGAAATTTAAAAACTACACTCAATAGACTTTAAAATTTTCCAAGTAATTTAAAAACCAAACTTACCTAGAAGAAAATTCATTTAAATTAGCGTTATTTAATGTTCTCCGAAAAATAACGCATTTTCCAAGAATTGAGAATCCATTTCTGCTATTGGTCGGTTGGAGTTTCTCTCTCTCTCCTCTCCCTACTCCTTTACTTTTAAGGGGTGGTAACATCTTCTTGTTGAATCTTCCGAGTCGAAGAAGCCGGCCGGCATAAACGAATACGAGAATTCAATTAGTGAAGTTATATAGGCGACGTTTTTAATTTTTGAGAAAAAAAAATAGATTGACAAAAGTGTTTTATGCGGCGATTGTTTTTTAAATTAAATTTTTAAAGTTACTACTTTTACACTATAGTGAAAAGAAAAGAAAATGATGAAGTATACGATTCACACTATTATTCTTCCGCATACAAATGTGCCGCCGACATTTGTGCAACAAAAATTACCGTGGCCTCATCAGCATGCCTTACAACAGGCAATTATGAATGTGAGGCCAAATGAGAATGAACCTGCGAAATTTTTTCCTCTGCACTTGTCCCTCGAGGATGAAATTAACCGATTGTTAATTTCTGATTCACGCGCGACTGCTAATTGGGGAACAGCATGCAAACGTAAGTACAAAAATTCTCTTTTTTTAATCTCATCGCCTGGCGTCCACGTTTTTTTCTTTCTTGTGCGGTAATTGGTGGATCAATTTTTCTTTATTTTCTCTATTTAGAACTAAAACGCTTTTATTTGATTGTCTCTTGCTTGATTTTGATGTTTCCGTTAACGCTATTTGATTTGAAAATTATTTTCTCCGCGTTGTCAGACTAACTTTTTAACCTAAACTTATTTATTTATCTATTTTTCTCTATTTTCTCTATAAATAAAACGTATTTGATTGATTGTTTATTTCTTGCTTGATTTTTAACTTTCCGTTAAATTTGATTTGGAAATTATTTTCTCCGCGTTGGCAGACTAACTTTTTAACCTAAATTTTTCTTTTGACGCGAAGTTGAAAAAAGTCGATCGTACATTGTTTTTTTCATTGTTTAGTTATTACCAATGTTACCAATATACAAAGTGTAATCTATTTCTTGAATTATCAGATAAATTATTTGTGATTTTGTATCTAAAAAAGTTTGCCGTAAATAAATTTTCCGTTAATTTGAGTGGTAATTGTGGAGACGTTTACAATTTTAATTCGCATTGATCGATAAACAAAGAATTTAATTAATATTCTAGAAAATTGGAATTAAAATTAGTCCGAAGGAAAATTTATAATAAACGAATTTTTTTTTCAATTTTTCTATTTTTGTATATTTTTTTTAATTGAGAAAATTTCAATTTTTCAATTTAGATTATAATTTCAATTTGTATAGTTTTTCAGATTATTTTTACCATCTTTCAGATCAAACGACATTGTCTTTGTAATAATAATAATAAAAACAATACTCAATAGCTATGAGATTTCGAAATTGTGCATTATTTACAAAATAAGTCACAGAAACATTATCAAATTACCATATGATGATCTTGTATCAATACTCAAATCTACATATATATTTCTAAACAAATTTTATTTCTTTAGATCAAATTTTCAAAGTGTAAATATTTTTTTCAACGAACTCGTGCCGTTTATAATATTTGTATCAAAGTTTTACAAATTTCACCGTTACTCAGATTTGAAAAATATCGAATTCTCCTTTTTTACGATTTGAAGACGAATAGACAAAAGAATTGGAGGAAATAACATTTATATTATTTTAATCAATTATTTTCAATATCTAAACAATTTTAATAAGATTTTACAAAAATTTAATAAAATTCGTCTCCAAGAATTCAATTATTTTCACAAATAATAAAATTAAATTTTAAAACTTTTTTTTTTAAATAATTCAATTCCTGTGAAAGTTTCATTATTCGTAAAAATAAATAACATTTTTTTCGAAAATTGAATTTTAAATTTAAAATTAAAGACAATTTTTCGAACAAAAAGAATTATTTCAAAGTAAAAATTTATGTTTATTTTTTAGAAAGAACAAAAGAACGAAAAACAACATTTTTTTTACAGAAGAGAAATATTTTTGAAGAAAAATAGAAATTTGAACGAAAAAAAAACACTTTTTTTTTACAGAAGAGAAATCATTTTAGATTGAAAAGCAATGGTTATAATTTTTACAGCCGACGTAATGGATGAATTTAGATCAAATGGAAAGGATTATGAATTCCTATCCGAAAATGAAGAGGACAATCCAAAGCCCTTGCCAAGGAAGCGAAAAAATAAGAAACCACTTCCAACGGAATGTGTGTTTTGCAAGAATAATGGCGAGCAACCGATTTATTACAAAAGTCATATCCTTAAAGACGGGGATGGAAGAGTAGTTTGTCCAATTTTGAGGTAATTGAAAGTATTTCCATTTTTTTTAATCGATTTTGAATTTTATTTTCCAATTTTTTATGTCGCCAAAGTTCCAAACATTCGAACGAAATTATTTTGTTCTTCAAATTAAAATTTTATTGCAATTGTTTCAAAAAAAATTATAAAGATTCTATATATTTATTTTAATTTTACTTTTACTTTTTATAACAAATAGGAATTTTTCCTTAAAATAAATAAATAAGAATTTGAAAGATGTAACAAAAAATTTTGATTTAAATGTTTAAAATTTGTCATTTTATTTAGTTACATTAAAAAATCAGCAAAATAATGAAATTAATTTTCCAATAAAATTTGAAGAAGTATTTGAATTTACACCAAATAAATAAGAATTTGAAAAAAGTAACAAAAAATATTAATTTAAACGTTTTAAATTTGTCTCTTTGTTTCGCACATTTTGTAATAAATAATTAAATAAAGTTTGGAAAAATATTTGAATTTTAAATAAATAAATAAGAATTTTGAAGAAATATTTGAATTTTAAATAAATAAATAAGAATTTGGAAGAAATAATAAAAAAGTTTAAGATAAACGTTTAAAATTTGTCATTTTTTTCATACATTTTTTTTAGTTACATTAAAAAATCAGCAAAATAATGAAATTATATAATTTTCTAATAAAATTTAAAGAAGTATTTGAATTTAAACTAAATAAATAAGAATTTGAAAAAAGTGTAATAAAAAAATTATTATGAAATTATTTGTTTACTTCTTAGAAACAATTTAAAAAATTTTAATTAAATTCTTTTATACACATTAATTATTTTCGAAAGAATTAGAAGAAATTTTTTCGCAAGAATCGAATTATTTTCACAAATACTGAAATTATTTTCAAAAAATTGGAAGAAAATTTTTCGCAAGAATCGAATTATTTTCACAAATACTGAAATTCTTCCCTGAAAATAAATTATTTTCAATATTTTACAATTTTAATAAAAAAAATACTGAAATTCTTCCCTGAAAATCAATTATTTTTATTAATTACATTTTTTAAAAATTCCACAAAAGAATTCAATTATTTTTCCAGAAATTAAATTATTTAGAAAATTTTTTACAAAATTCTTGAAAGAATTCATTTATTTTTATAAATAATAAAAGAAGTGTTATTGCTAAAATATTAAAATTAAAGAAGTATTTAAATTTAAACTAAATAAATAAGAATTTGGAAAAAGTAAAAAAAATATTAATTTGAACGTTTTAAATTTGTCATTTTGTTTCATATATATTGAAACGAAGAATTAAATAAAATTTGAAGAAATATTTGAATTTGAAATTAATAAGAATTTGAAAGAAATACAAAAATTTCATTTAAACTTTTAAAATTTGTAATTTTATTTCATATTTTTCTTAGTTACGTTAAAAAGTCAGCAAAATAATAAAATAAAGTTTCGTTTTACCAAAAACGAATTTTTATTCTTTTTTTTTTATTTAAAAACATATTTTTCTGTCTAAATACTTAAATTTTCAGTTTTTAAAAATCAAATATGTCAATATTTTCCCCTTTCAATCGCTTAAATATTTCTTCCATTCTTCCGTTTTATTTTCTTTTGACTTTATATTCATTTTTCCCTCAAATCAGAAAAAAATTCTTTTTGAAAAATCACCCCCCACAATAAAAAGAAATTTCTCAGAGAAAAATGTGAAAAAAATTCATTATCTACATTTTTCTAAAGCCTCAAAAATCAAAGCAAAAAAAAAAGGTCCGGGAAAAAAGAAAATTCACACTTAAAAATAAACATGTGTCGAAAATAAAGAAAGCAAATAGTCGTTGACCTGAAAAATAAAAACCCCTTTTTTTCGCAGAAAGTACCAATGTCCCATTTGTAATGCGAAGGGGGATGACTCACACACACTGAAATATTGTCCCAAGAATCCAAAACCATCGGGAGTGCCAATTGTTTCTGCATTGAAATCACTGCGGAATAGCAGCGGAAAGAAAGGACGGGCGAAATAAAAATCATCAATTCCACACTACAATCTATTTCTCTCAAGTATTATTAATTATACGTTAATTATTAACAGAGATTATGTTTAAGTTAATGCATTTATAATCTTAATTTTTATTTTTTAAAAAATTATTTATAAACAAGCGAAATATTTTTCAACTTTCAAAATCAAATTTAGAAGTTCAAAAATAATCGCATGTAGTCGACTAGTAAATAATTTTTTTTTCGTTTTTAATGAAAAAAAAATTAGATTAACTAAATGCATTTAATTAATATAAGTTGAAAGTTATTTATCAAAAGAATTTATCAAGTTATATTCTCGAAAAATTGAGACAAATGTTGCACGGCTTGATATATCATGTGTTACGAATTTTTTTGATATTATTTTGATATATAGGCAAATTATATAAATTTTGTCAAATTTTGAATACCAAGTATTCAATTATATATAAAAGGAAAACAAGGTCCGAAAAAAAATAATATTAGTTTTGAATGTGAAATTATTAAAATCGAAATATTTGAAATTTTGATTTCTGACGATTTAAAAACAAATATTCATGACAATATCCAAGTTTTATTCAAATTTAACAACTTAATTTAAAAAAAGCACTGAAATTTTGTCCGTTTTCCGATAAATTGAAAATTTAACAACAATCTAAAAATTAATTTAACGACAATCAAAATTAATTTAACAATAATTCAATCGAAATTTACGTTTTAAAAAATTACATTTTATAAAAATGATAATTTTTCCAATTTTGAAAACTTTTGCTGGTTCAAAGTAATAATTTTAAAAACTTAATTTTCTTTGTCATTAACAAAGAATTGAATTTAAAATTTACAAATGTAAAATAGTAAATTTTTGTGAAATTTAAACATTTAAAATTTTGAAAATAAACTTTTCTTTGTGATTACAAGGAATTAAAAATTTATCTACAAGATAGTAAATTTTCATTGAAAATTAAAACATTGAGATAATTAAGTGCTTTTTTTTGACTTTTTTTTTAATACGCATGAATTTTTTTTTTCTTTTTTTTTTGTTGTGAACGATTTTTTTCTTTACTTTAATAATTAATGTGTGAAAGAAGATATAATAATTAAATAAATAGATCATGTACTGATTTCATTAAGAAATTAATCACAAAATAGTTTCGAATTATGTATTTAATTGTGTGAGAATCACAAAAGAAAATAATAATTAAGATTATAAGAACAAGGAAGAAAGTGAAGATTTAAAAAACGAATATTCATTACAAACGAAAAAGTCGAGGAAAAAGTTTTACAATAATAATGTCGCGCACTTCTCTTGTGAGTTTCATATTTCTTCCTTATATATTTATCTTCATTTTATTTTATTTCTCGGTTTCGAGACTTATACTAGATAATGATTTATGATCCTTTCCAAAAACGATCTTCTTGTACATTGGAGGTCATCCAAACAAAGAGTATTGTAGGTAGGACAGTTTGTTTACATTTTAGACCCTAAATAGTTTTGATTTCTTTCCACGTATTAGAAGCGCATTTATGCCTTTTTGACTTATTTAAAAAAGTTTTGACATTTTTTTTTCTTTTTTTTTATTATTTCTCGAAAATGTGTAAAAGTTAATTTTTGTTTCAAATTGTATAGAACAAAAAGAAAAGACACATAACACAAAAAAAAAGATCATGTCCGTGCAACTGTGAAAAATAAATAAATACACAACTTAATTATTATCGTGTGGGAGAAAAGAGAGAAAAATTTGTGGAAAGAAAAATATTTTTCTCTTCTTTTATTAATTATTATCGGCGATAAAAGTAAATTAAAAATAATTTTTTTTATTTTTGCAAATTTTTTCTTCTTCTTTTTCTTGAGACGATACGATTTATTGGGGTTGTGTATTTTTAAAGTTATTGATAAGATGATAATTAATGTATAATAAAAGTTTTACATTGAAAATTTACGAAATAATGAAAAAACAGAAATCGAATATAATTAATTATAACATTTTTCTATTTCAATTTGCAGTTTAATGCTAAACAAAAACAGAATTGTATAAAAAAAATTTAATCTTCACGTTTTTTGTACCAATATAATTAGTATATATAATTATAGAGGTATGATTTTATAATCACCTTTTACTTTGATTTTACAATTTCTTTGTACGTCGATATTAACTTTTTGATTATAATAATTATATAACTCAATGTATTTTGTCTTTCGTCTGTTTAAACAAAACTGAATATTTAACAATAAAATATTGTACATTAAATTAAAAACAAGTTTTTTGTTCATTTTCATCATCATTTATTTTGGTCGACATTTTTTACGTTTCAAATTGTAAGAATTTTAAATTTAAAAAAAAAGGAAATATCAACTTTTTCTTTATTAGGAATTTTTATTTTACTGTTTTTTCATTATGTATTTTTTTTTAATTTTTAAGATACGTTTCAGGTCTCGGATATTTATATTTTTTCGACATTTTTCCACTATTTTTAAAAATTGAATTTTTTCGCACTTATTTTCAAAAAATTTTACTTTTTCGATTTTTCTATTAAAGACTACAAAAAAATACCGATTTTCTAGTATAAAATGCTATTTAAATATTTATAGTGTGAAAAATAACTGTCAAATCATTCAAAAATTATTTTTGATTACTTTTTTCAGATAATTAAATTTTTGAAAACTAAAATTAGAAACTTTTTAAATATAATTTTGAAGTTTTGTCAAATTTTATTGAAAATAATTGACATTTTTTAAGAGTTTCATTCAAAATTTTTGAAAATCAAGTTTTGAAGAATTAATAATTAACTAATTTTAATTAATTGAAATTTTGTCAAATTTTATTGAAAATAATTGACCTTTTTAAAGAGTTTCATTCAGAATTTTTTAAAAACCAGGTTTTGAAGAATTTTAATTACATATTTTCAAAAATTTTAATTTAATTTAATTCGATTAAAAAAAATTTTTTTAATAAATAATCTTCAAATAATGAAAATTATGAATATGAAAATTAGATTAAAAAATTATATAAAAATTAGATTTAAAGAAATTATATTAAAAGATCTTTGAAAAAAGTAATTCTTTAAATTGTTTTATTATATGTAATTTTTGAGAATTCAATTATTTTATTCACTTAATGATTGGAAAAATTTAAATATCTACAAAAAATAATTACATTGCAATTTTTCAAACCGTATCCAAATTTTTTTTTTTTATTATTAAATTTTATAAGAAAATAATCATCTTGAAAGTTTTTAATTAATATTCTTCAAGAAATTAATTAGTTTCTTCAGTTTTCTAAAAATTTCTGTCAGAAATTAAATTATTTTTGGAAAAATTCAATTACAATATTTTTAAAACTAGAATTCTTGGGGTTTTTTATCATCATTTTTCAAGACTCACATATCTTCAAAAAAAAAAATAAAATTTTCGAAAATACGTTTTTTAAACTTATCATTAAAATTTTATTGAAATTTTTTACATTTGCAATTAAAATTCTTCAAAAATTTAATTTTAATATTTTCAAAAAATTATTTATTTAAAATATTTTTAAAAAACTAATTTTTTAGGAAATTTTTTATTATAATTTTTTAAAAATCAATTATTTTTAACAATTACAATTTATTATATAAGAAAATGAATTTTTTTTAAATTGAAAAATATAATTAAAAATATTAAATATGCTTGATTTTTAGAAAATTATGAAAAAATTAATTAAATTCTCGAAGCACTTTCAGAAAAGTTAAAAAAAAACTGATTTAGAAAAAAAATTTAGTTGAAAATTGTAAAAAATAATTAAGTTTTGGAATTTAACCATTTATTTTTAGAAATCCAAAAAAGTCTTCAAAAAAGAATTATTGAAAATGATTAAATTTTGCAAGGTTTTAGAATTGTAATTTTTAGAAATAAGTAATAAAAGTCCTAAAGAGTTATTTAAAAATATTTATAATTAATTGAATAAATAAATATTATTGATATTTTGAATAAATTAATATTCAGTTAATAAATTTTATAAATTAATGAAAACTCAGGAAAATGAAAAATTAAATGTTTTTGACAACACTGAATAAAAGAAATAACATTTTTCGACAATTTTTATCTCTTTCATCGTCTTTTTTTGCACCTTAAAGTCGATCCGAGGCCTGCACGATTATACGAAATTCATTCTATGGAAAAGAGGACAACTATAAAAATAAAAGTAAACAATATAGATTTTCTGTGTGAATAAAATTATTATTACCTTCGCGAGAAGTAGTTCATGTAAATAGATTCGCAATAATGTGTTTATATACTCTTTCCCAAAGATAATATCCATTAATGCGAATAATGTCGCGTGTGACAAAATGAGAGGAAAAAAAAACAAAAGTGTCTATCAGTTTTCACAAAGTTCCATTACAGGAAAGTTGTAGAAAATATTAATTTCCGTATTTATTAATATTAACTACATTTTTTTCAGCAATGTTCCATTATTATAAATATTAACTAAATTATGTTTTCTATAGAAATTTGATTTTTTATTCACAATTGAATTTGTGTATTTCAAAAAGTAATTGTAATTTTTTTTACATATTTTCGATAGGTTTTTTTACTCTTTTAAATAAAAATTTTTTTGTACAAAAAAAACTGCTTTTTATTTTACTTTTATTAATTTTCTTAAATCTTTTATTAACTTTTTATTAATTATTAATTTTTTTTACTTATGTTGGTTTTTTTTCTCTTTAAAATAAACATTTTTATTGTCTAAAGATTTGCTTTTTATTTTACATTGTATATTAATAATGGGTTTCACTGTTTATTTCGTTAATTTAATTTTTTGTTCATAATTTTTTTCCTTTTTGTGCACAAAAAAAAAAAAAAAAAATTGTGAATTGATAAGAAAAATAATTGTCAGGAATGTGCCAGGTACGAATATTGTTACCAGTGTAATTATCTCAGCTAGGTTTCAGATCAACGAGACGTGTCGACGTTCGACAAATATATCTGATTTTATTTATATTATTCTTCATAAATTCAAGGGATTACCAAACATCCGAGGTATATAAAAGGCGGCAGCATCATCAAAAATTGCATCACTGTGAAACAATGATGAGTACTCGAACGTTGGGATTTATTTTAATGCAAATAATCATTGACATTACGTTTAGTTTTGCTCTAGAGAATGGAAATATTTCGGAAACAAATTTAACGTCATTCGATCCAAATCTTTATCCACCGGTTGAGGGCGACTTGAGATTTGGAGGTTCTTCGGGTCTATTTTTTCTACATTTGCTGAAACATAAACTTTATAAGTTACAACAATTGGATAGGATTCAAACAACTACCACCGGTCCACCGGGTTGTATTTGTGTTCCCTACTATCAGTGCGATATTAATAATAATATTATTCTGACGGGAATGTTGGGACCTCTTGATGTTCGGTACGTATTTGTGAAATACAATTATTTTCAATATCTGATATTTTAAATAAAATTTCTCTAAGGAATTGAATTATTTAAAGAGAATTTTGCATAAAATTTTTCGTAAAAATTCAATTATTTTCATAAAGAATATAATTTTTACAGGAATTGAATTATTTAAAATAAATCAATTATTTGAAAACAATCAAGAAAATTTTTCGAAAGAAATCTATTATTTAAAATATTTTACATAATAAAATTCAATTCGTTAAAATTGAAGGAATTCAATTATTTTCACAAAATTTTTGTAAAATTTGTTCATAAGAATATAATTATTTTGAGTACAATATTTTATAATTCAATTCCTCGTGAAAAAATTGATTTTTAAAAATAATAAAATTCATAAGCAAAAAAATCTAGTATTTTTAATAAAATTTTACTTAAATTATTCGAAAGAATTTATAGTGAAGGAGAAAGACGAAAGAATTTAATCATATTCAAAAATTTTTATACAATTTTTTGCAAGAATTCAATTATTTTTACAAATAATAGAATGTTTCGAAGGAATTGAATTATTTTTACAAATAATAGAATTTTTCCAAGGAATTCAATTATTATCAATACAATTGTAATTAAATTCCTCAAAACAATTTAATTATTTTCAAAATTTGTAATAAAAATTCTTTCAAAAGAATTCAATTATTATTTTCAGAAATTTTAATAAAATTCTTCGAAAGATTTAAATTATTTTCTTAAATAATAAATTTTTTTTACAGGAATTCAATTATTTTTAGATTTAAAGTTAATAAATTGTTTCAAAAGAATTCAAATATTTTTAAAAATAATAAAATTCCTCGAAAAAATTAAAGTATTTTCTTAAATAATAAATTTTTATACAGGAAATCAATTATTTTTTTAATAATAAAATTTTTTGCAAGAATTTAATTATTTTAAAACAAAATTTTAGTGAAATTTCTCAAAATAATTCAATTATTTCCATAAAAAATAAAATTTTATGCAGGAATTCAATTATTTTTGTAAATAATTATAATAATAATTATTTTAAAAGGAAATTTTAATAAAATTTTTCTAAAGAATTCAATTATTTTAAAAGAAAATTTTAATAGAATTTTTTGAAAGAATTCAATTATTTCCATTAAGAATAAAATTTTATGCTATGGAATTCAATTAATTTTGATATAATTTTAATTATATTTCTCGAAAGAATTCAATTACTTTCAGAAATATTTTCAATCAAATTTCTCAAAATAATTCAATTATTTCCACAAAAATAATATTTTATGCAGGAATTCAATTATTTTGGATGTAGTTTTAATAAAATTTTTCAAAATAATTCAATTATTTCAATAATAAATAAAATTATTTGCCGAAATTCAATTATTTTAAAAGGAGATTTTAATAAAATTTCTCAGAGAAATTTAATTACTTTCGTTATAATTTTAATAAATTTTTCTAAAATAATTCAATTATTTCCATAAAGAATAAAATTCTTTACAATAGAATTCAATTATTTTCATAAATAAAAACATTTTTTGCTGTATTTCAATTATTTCCATAAATAATAAAATTCTTTGTTAGAATTCAATTATTTTCATAAATAATAAAAATCTTTGCAGTATTTCAATTTTTTTAAATGCAATTTATAATGAGTTCCTTCAAAATTGCAATTATTCTTGTAACAATTTTATTTCCAATTAATTGGAAATTTTGTCGAATTTAATTAAAATAAATTTTATATAATTTTATTTTAATGAATTTTATTTATTACATACTTTTAAAAATTATTTTTAAATATAATCATATTTTTGAAGACTTGCTAATATTTTTAAATTTTTTACAGAAATTTTCTTTAAACAGAATTGCTACAGGTGAGGGAAGTCAGGGAAATTAGGGAATTTCATTAAAAGTACTGTAAAAAATTAAATTTTTAGACTTAATAAGAAAATTCTGAATTTTATTGTCTTTTTTTGTTTCTCGTCAATTATGATCAAAAATTTGTTCAAATTCTCGTCAAAATTGATTTCTAAATGAATTTTAAATAATTGAATATTAAAATCATTATAACGTGAATTTTTAGAAATAATTGAATTTTGAAAAGGTTTCAAATTAAAATCTTTAAAAATATGAATAATTATTTGAATAATAATTGAATTAAAAATTGAAAACACGAAGAAACTAATTACTCCGAGTCGAAGACTCGGAGTAATTAGTTTCTTTATGTTTTATTTTAATATTCTTATAAATTAATGAGTTTCAAGAGGTTTAAATTAAAAATTAAAATTTCAATTGTTGTGGAAAAATAATAATGAATAAACATTTATTTTAAATAAAACAGGTCTGGAAATCAGGGAGAAATAAAAGTTTAATTTTGTAGCAACCCTGTTAAAATTAATTATCGAGTGCAAAGACTGTATTAATTAGCTTTGTATTGGTTAATTAATTAAATTGGTATAGTTTAATTAATTAACTTGGTATTGGTTAATTAATTGGTACTAATTTTGACTAAATTTCAGATCTCGTCAGTGCACCGGTAACTTTGAAGTCTGTTGTTACTTGAGAGTTGTGCCGACTACTCCCAGGCCAACGATGCCTCCTCCGATGACCACTCGACCAACAATGCCTCCTCCGATGACCACTCGACCAACAATGCCAACTCCGATGACCACTCGACCAACTCCGATGACTACTCGACCAACTCCGATGACTACTCGACCTACAATGCCCCCTCCGATAACCATTCGACCAACAATTCCTCCAATAACCCTAACAATGCGCCCAACCGTTCCACCAACATATTTCCCCCCCAACTACTGCCTCTGCGTTTACACATTTCAATGCGTGAACGGCTACATTGTCGGAAATCCAATCACCAACTATCCCGGATCAAATCCCTTCAATCCCAGACAAAATCAAGTCTGCATTTTGCCCAATCAAATCTGCTGTCGAGTATTTCCTTTCCCGAATATTCCCGCCGGTACCACACGTTCTCCAATCCTAACTATTCGTTTACCTTCAATTGATCCTCGACTTCCGGCTTTAACACCAACTCTACCCACTTGGCCCCAAGTTGCTCCAAATCAAGTTTTACCTCAAATTGTCCAAAATCCACTTTCGCCTCTAGTTGCTCAAAATCCATTTGTCCAAAATCAATTTTCTGCTCAAGTTTTCCAAAGTCAAAGTTCCCCTCAACTTCTTCAAAGTCAAATCGCTCCTCAAGTTCTCCAAAGTCAAATCGCCCCTCAAATTCAAGGATATCCGAATTTCATGGCTGGACAAACGTGCATTTGCATACCGACCGTTCAGTGTAATGTTCTCGGATATATTTCATTCAGCGGCTCGGGGAGTTACAATCCCCTTGTTGGTATGGGCACACTGCTTCCGCTCGGAAGTTTCTGCGCGAATCTTCAGGAGACGTGTTGCAGAGTTATTTTCACGCAATCGCCGCCACAATTGTTGTCAGCTGATACGGAGATTAATAATCAGGATGTTCATTATTCGGGAACGCAGGACGAATGTAAATGTATGAAGATGACAATTTGTTCCGGAGATAATGTCGTCTATCCAGAAGGATACGAGGGAATTGACGCTGGTTTTGCGTTGTGTAAAAATGAAGGCGACGTTTGCTGTCGAGTCAATGGTTTTCAAAATATTCAGAGGACCACTACTGTCACTGCTGTTGCTCATTCTGAATTGGGGAGCAGTATATTTTTTGATAATCAATGTGGATTTTCGAGTAATATTTTCGTTACAGGTAATTTTTTTACATTTCTTTTTGAATTATTTACTTATCTCAATTTATCTTGAAATATTTATTTATCTCAACTTATCTCAATTTATCTTGAAATTCTTTAAATAATGACCAGCAACAACAAACACTATTCTACAACTTTTTCACTACTAATTTATTATTCTAGTCAACAAGAAAAATACATCTTTTAATATTTATCTCAACGTTCGAAGTCGAGAGGAAACTAATTTTCTAATTAAAGTAAATTAATCTAAACTTAAACTAATTTTTTAGTTAAAAGTAAATTAATAACAATTTGAGATTTATTTAAAAAATTATCTAAGTTTTAAATACTGTTATTTTAAATTTTGAAAAATTAGATTTCTGGAAAATTTTTATTCAATTTTAATAAAATTTTTTGGAAGAGTTTTATTATTTTTACAAATACAAGTATTTTTTGAAGGAAATCAATCAATTTCAATACAATGTAATTAAATACCTAGAAACAATTCAATTATTTTGAATATAATTTTAATTATATTTCTCGAAAAAATTCAATTACTTTCAGAAATTTCAATCAAATTTCACAAAATAATTCAATTATTTCCATAAAAAATAAAATTATTTGCCGAAATTCAATTATTTTAAAAAGAAATTTCAATAAAATTTCTCGAAAGAATTCAATTATTTTAAAAGGAAATTTTAATAGAATTTCTCGAAAGAATTCAATTATTTACATACATAAAGAGTAAAATTTTATGCTTGAACTCAATTATTTTAGATATAATTTTAATTATATTTCTCGAAAAAATTCAATTAATTTAAGAAATTTCAATCAAATTTCACAAGATAATTCAATTATTTCCATAAAAAATTAAATTATTTGCCGAAATTCAATTATTTTAAAAGGTAATTTTAATAAAATATCTCGACAGAATTCAATTATTTTAAAAGGAAATTTTAATAGAATTTCTCGAAAGAATTCAATTATTTACATAAAGAGTAAAATTTTATGCAGAAATTCAATTATTTTGGATGTAATTTTAATAAAATTTTTCAAAATAATTCAATTATTTCCATAAAAAATAGAATTATTTGCCGAAATTCAATTATTTTAAAAGGAAATTTTAATAGATGTACTCGAAAGAATTCAATTATTTCCATAAAGAGTAAAATTTTATGTTTGAATTCAATTATTTTGGATATAATTTTAATTATATTAGAATTTCTCGAAAGAATTCAATTACTTTCAGAAATTTCAATCAAATTTCTCAAAATAATTCAATTATTTCCATAAAGAATAAAATTTTATGCAGAAATTCAATTATTTTGGATAAATTTTAATTATATTTCTCGAAAGAATTTAATTATTTTCATAAATAACGAAAATTTTTGCAAGAATTTAATTATTTTGAATAGAATTTTAATAAAAGTTCTTTGAAATATTCAATTATTTCCATAGAAAAATTTTTTATTTGATATTTTTAAATTTTAAAAATTTTATTTTTAAAAATGTTGAATTAATGATTTATAAAATTAATTGAAATTTTGAGAATTTGAATTGAAAATAATAAAATTCGTTGAAGAATTTCATTGGACAGTTTTTAAAAAAGCAAATTTTCAAAGAATTTTAACTTAATAATTAATAACTTAATTTTCGAAAGAGTTACAATTATTACAAGTTTTATCAATTAGGTAATTTTAAAACTATTTAAATTAAAAATTTTGTTTTAAAATTGAATTTTCAAAAAATTTTATTTAAAACTCAAAAGAATTAGTTTTTAATGTATTTCAGTTCCATTTTTTAAAAATAATTCATTTTTTCAAGAATTTTATTGTAATTTCGAAAATAATTGAAAGGAGTTCACAAGAAATAATTTTATTTTTTGAGTAAAAACCTTCAAAGTTTTAAATTAAAATCGGTCTGGAAATTAGGAAAAAACAAATTTAAATGTTTGTGTCAACCCTCATTAAAAAGATTAATAATTACTAACAATTTTATTTATTTAAAAATACAGTTTCGAATTTTATAGAACGCCAAAAAAATTTGTCTCACTCTCTAAATCAGAATCAGCGAAAACTCACTGATTCTCAGCGGATAGTCGCTAATTCAAATAGCTATAAGTATGCCACTGAGAATCAGCGAATAGTCGCTGGTCCAATCAGCGGTTACGTATTATGGAATATGGCAGCTGTATTAATTTTCTTTTCAATCAATTTATAACCAACAATTATAAAATTTTGCAATAATATGTGTCTAAAATGTTTACGGGTATATGATTTATAATTTTTTATTATACTTAAAACACTAATATTCTTGTGAATTTAGAGTTAGATTTTCATTATAAATTTATTTTTCCAATTCAAGGAAAACCACTTTAAAATTTATTAAACTCACCACCGAAACCACAGAAAATATGCTCACTTTAATGTTTACTTTAAAATCACTACTTACTAATCACTAATTTCATCCAATTTAAATTAATTTGTCACTAATGTAAAAAAAACATTCCGCGTAATGTGACACATTGGAATGGAAATGACGCTACGAGTATTTTACACTTCTGCGCACACGCAGAGTTTACTGAATGCTTCAGTGACATCCACTGATCTTCAGTAAATTCCACTATTTTTCAGTGAAAACTTCGTTCACTGGTTAAAACAGCGCTTTTTTCGCTGATTCAGATTTAGAGAGCAGCAAAATTCTAATAAAATATCAACTAATTTAATTCAGTAAAATTAAAATATTTTTTTCGACCTTTTTTACAATCTAAAATTAACTAGAATAAATTCTTTTTTGCACCTTAAATTCGTTCCGAGCCTACAACAAAGAATTTTGATTTAAAAGCAAAAAAATAATTCTGTGTGAAAATAATGTTCTATTAAAAAAAAAATGTTTCCGCTTTATTAATAAAACTAATTGCTAATTTTTTTCTAGAGCAAACTGCTTCATCAAATCCAGAGAGAACGTATTTTGCAGAATTCCCATGGATGGTGGCTATTTTACTTCGATATTTCGGACAAAGTGATTCCTTTCTTTGTGGAGGTTCAATGATTAACTCGAAAATTGTTCTCACCGCTGGACACTGCATGCAAAAGTAAGAATTTTCTCTCAAAAATCTACGTCCTAATTAAATTTTTTCCCTTATTTTCCTAAATGTTCTCATCCTAATTTCTGTATTAGAAAAAAATTACGTTAAGTTTCATAGGTAATTTGAAATAGGTTTAGCTTAATTCAAAATAAGGATGTCTTATTTAAATAATTAATATTAATTGAGAAAAAAAATAAGTAATTCGAAAATTTTAGTTCTAAAAGAATTTTTTTATACATTAATTTCTAAAAAAAACTAATGAAAAAGAAACTAAGCATTAAAAAAGAAAACTAAAATTAAAAATTCTTGGAAGAGAAATCATGGTTTTTAATTTATGAAAGCATTTTTTAGAGGAAAAGCTAATTAATAATTTTTCTTTTACTGAACTCTTTGGTTGAATTTCAGTCGCAGTATTAGCAATTTAGTGGCTCGCTTCGGAGAATGGGACACAAAGACGATTGATGAGCCATTGCCTTTTCAAGAGGTTGAAATAGAGACTGTGATTATACATCCACATTTTTTCAACGCAGCATTATATCATGATGTGGCAATACTGATTTTGAAAAACCCTGTTACGTACTCGATAAACGTGATGCCAATTTGTTTACCTTTTCAAGGGCAAGAATTCCCCCCCGGTACAAGATGTTACGCTACCGGATGGGGTCGCAGTGCATTTGGTAAGAAATTAATCAAAATTATTCTAAAAAAAACTTAACGAAAACAAAAGCTTTTTTTTTTTTTATTTCAACATTTTTTTACTTTCAAGGTTTCGGGATTTACTAATATCTTTTCTGTATATAAAAATAATAATTTCCTTCTCGAAAACTTTCTAATTTGAATTTTTTATAATCTTTATAATACAAAGTTATATAATTTTTATAATCTATATGATACAAAGTTATAGAAAGTACAATATTGTAAAAAAGGAAAATTACAATAAGATATAATACAAGACATTATAAAACAATATACAATCTAAACTTTAGAAAAATTATTACAAGTTTTGAACGTTCAAATGAACGAAATTGTTTTTTTATTCAAATACCTATTTTCGAAAATGAAAATTTTTTAAAATAAATAAATTTTTCATAATAAAGTGAACAAATAAATAAATTAAATGTTTACTTCGTTATGAATTTATTTTTTCTCTTTTTCACAAAATATATATAAAATTCAAATTTGAACGAAGCATCAAAAGAATCATTCCTAAACTTCATTAGCGATATTAAAAATTAAAAATTTTAAATATATTAATATAATTTGATGTTTTTTTGGATTTAACTTTAAGTATTGAATAGAATTTTTCGTTGGTCATAGTAATAAAAATTGAATATTTAAAGGCACTGAAGGAGAGTATCAGACGGTTTTAAGAAAAATCGATTTGCCACTAATTGATAACGAGGAATGTCAAAATCGTTTGAGAGAAACGAGACTTGGGGCATATTTTCAACTTCACGGAAGTTTTATTTGCGCTGGAGGAGAAGACAGTCACGATACTTGCAGAGGAGACGGAGGAGGTCCTTTGGTTTGTCCAATGAGTACCGGACAATACGTACAGGTAAAAATTTAAAATTAATTTTCCAAAAAGAAAATGCAATTTTCATTGCATTGAAATTTTTTAGAATATTAATTCTAAAAAATTCAAATAAATAATTCAAAAAATACAAATTTTAATATTGAAACAGAGTTGCCACAGGTCAGGGAATTCTGAGAAAAATCAGGAAAGTAGAATCGATTAGGGAAATCAGGGAAAATTCAGGGATTTTTATTAAAAGTGGTGAAAAAAATTAAATTTTTAGAATTCATAAGAAAATTCTGAATTTTTGTATCTTTTTTGTTTGACTCATAAACTATGAAATTTCGACGAAACAAAATTAAATTTTTGTGGCAACTCTGTGAAAGAAAGCATTTTTTAAAAGAGTTTCCAAAGTTTCGAATTCGTTTAAAAAATTCAATAATAAATAAATTCTCAGGTCGGAATTGTATCCTGGGGCATAGGATGTGGAACATTAAATCCTGCAGTTTATACCAGTGTCGCTAAACACAAATTATGGATCGATGAGCAGATTGCTAATTACGGAGTATAATTTTTTTTAAATAATGAATTTATTTTATTTAAGTGAGTTGAATCTAGTCCGATACTATTTTTATATTTCTAATTTATTTAAAGACATTTTAATTTTTACAAATACAATTTTCGTATTTGTTTTGTATTATTCTTTTTCGCTTTATTTTATTTTTTATATTATGATTATGTAAAGGAGAGAAACATAAACTTAAGAACAATTTCTTATTAATAAATGAAACTAAAAAAAAATTTTAGTGGTCTCTAAATATTTTTTATCTTAATATTTAACGTTTAAGATTTAACATTTTATTTTATTGTAGGTACTTTTAAAAAATGCATTTTTTTATTATAGTTTAGAAAAGAAAGATTTTATTTTATTAAAGTTTAGAAAGAAACACTTTATTCTATTTATAGTTTTAAAAAAGCATTTTATTTTATTATAGTTTTGAAAAAACTACTGAAAAAATGTTTAATAGTTTTCTCATGTAAATATATAATGAAAACATTTAATGATTCGATTTTCCACGAAATCGCAAACTTGAAGAAGAAGAATATCGAGGTATTTATAGTAAATCAATTGTATGCTATTAATTTTGAAGGGTAAAGGAAATGCAAATTAAATTACTTACGATTAAACGTGTTTTATTTTTTCGAATATATGCAAAAATTCCAGTCGAGACTACCTTGACCTGCTTCATAAGTTCAGAATTTTTCCTTTTATTTATAAATTACCTAATTTGCAAATTTGGGTTTAATTAAAAAAAAAACGAAAACTTTAATCGAAATTTTAATTTGCATTCATTTATTCTGTATAATTCTTTTTCTTTTTTGTACATTTTTTTTATCGTATAAATTGAAAAAAATGTACTTATTTCTACTTATTTTAATTTTTCTTTCTAGATTTCTTCGATTGAAAGTTATGATTTTTGGTGAGTCAAAAAAAAAGCGGCAGTTCCGGAAATATCGGAGATTTCAAAATCAGATGTCAAGGAAAAATGAATTCTCTTTGAGGAAACATTTTGCAGAGAGACACAAGTCTCTCCAACCACGTGTAAAAATCGTCTTCAAGGAAGGGAAAGGATTCTATACAACTGTGTGAAAAAGTAGGGATGCCAATGATTTCAGATTGAATACTAAAAGAACTCAGTCCTCATCCAGGTCTCGGTAAAGACGCTTTTAAGTCTTTTCCAAGTCAATCGATAGTTGGTGAGTAATCAGATATTGAAGATTATTTTAACAGTTTATCACTAAAAGCAATTTAATTCAAATTCGAAATAGAAATTAAGTTCTAAATCAAAATTTTAATAAATTATCTCATTTTTTCTAATTTATTTTAAAAAAATCTATTTTTAAACTTTATTTTGATGCGAAACAAAGTAAATTTAATCATTGAGAGTAAGAAGTTTGTACGAAGACTATTTGTGATCTTGATAATTACGTACCGGTTTTTCGACCGGTTTTCACACTTAAGGTCGGTGTTATATACAATTTACGATATTATGTCGTATTTTTCTAGTATAGATCTTAAACTTTTTTTATCACAATATTAATTAAAAAACAATTATAATGAACAATTATAAATTTATGAATTTTTCGATTTTAAATCAAACTTTCAGCGAAATTACAAAAAATTGAAAAATATTTTTACTGAGGAAATAATTAAGTTCAGTGCCATTTTTACTTTCTTTGTTCAATTTTTAAAATTATGATTATCATCTTCAAAAATATATATTATTAAAAATTAATAAAAATTGTTCCAAAAATAAAAATATTACTTTTTTACGAACGTCGTATTAACAATGCGGAAAAGTGTCTTTTTTTGTGTATTTGTGTTATATTTCTGGATTTGATTACTGTTTTTAATGATATTTTCAACGTTGTGAATTTTAAATTAGAATCATTTTCTGCTGAGTAATTTCCTTTTCCAATTAATTCAACTCTTTGTTTTTCTTTGTATTCAAAACTTTTAATTTTTCTCAAACACATACCAACAAGGTGATAGAAAATTAAATTTTTATTACTCATTTAAATTGCGTACGTGTAAATTTATTTAAATTAAAGACTATATTTTTGTTTGTAAATTAAAATCTTGAACAGTCGATTTTATCATTCAAAATTAAAACTAATAGGTTCGAATTTTAATTGAAGTTTAGAAGCATTATTATTTAATTAGTTTATTCAACTTTAATTTAAATTGGAATTTTCTTAATTTATGGAAATCCCGATTAGAAATTTCTAAGCAAAATTTTATTTCTATTTGGAAATAATTATGTCTTTAAACTGAATAGTTTTGAAATTTATACCTTTGAGATTTTTTTTTTTTTGCAGGTCGAGGTTACCTGCGCTGTTTCATTGAATTCGGGGATTTCCCTCTCAATTACCTGACGCTCACGATCCGTCAGGCTTTTTTCATTTATCTGTTACTGAGTTCAATTTATATAATATTCAAATTTCCATTATTAATTTTTTTAGATCTTTTTATTTTGATTTATTTTTTATTCTAGTTTAAAGTTTTTTATTTATTTTTATTCTATCTTTTTATTTTTATTTATTTTTTGTTCTATTTTTAAGTTTTTTATTTATTTTTATTCTATCTTTTTATTTTTATTTATTTTTTATTTATTTTTATTCTATCTTTTTATTTTTATTTATTTTTTATTCTATTTTTAAGTTTTTTATTTATTTTTATTCTATCTTTTGTTGTTTAGACATTTTTTATTCTATCTTTTGTTTTCTTAGACATTTTTTTTATTCTGTATTTTTTATTTATCTGCTGCTGAGTTAATTTTAAAAAATATTCAAATTTCGATTTTTAATTTCTTTAGAACTCTTTATTGTTGTTTATTTCTTTATTCTATTTTTTAAGTTTTTTATTTATTTACTTTTTATTCTATCTTTATTTTTTAGACATTTCTTTATTTGTTATTTACTTTTTTACTTATTTTTTATTTCTCCCTCATTTCTTTTTATTTAAATTTAACTTTTTTTTATTTATTTCTTTTTATTGATTTATTTCTTTTTTTATTTAGTTGAACCTTAAATTAGAATTCCTGTAACAATAATTTTAATTTCTAAAATCAACACTGAAGCAAATATTCCTCTTTTTTGCCCTTTTATATAAATTTTAATTACAAAACATTCAAAGAAATATTTAATTTTCCGACCAGAAAAAAATGTTTATTTGTATTCTTGAAAAACACTAGCTTTTTTTTAATTAGTAATCAGACATCGTACTTTCACTGACCACATGAGAATATAAATATAAAGATTACGAAATTTTTTCTAGACATGCTCTTGACCTTCAAATTTTTAATTCCCTCCGTCTCTCGTTTGAAATTAAAAATATTTCTCTACAATTTACGTTTAAATTTTTATTTTTCAAGTTTGTGAGGTTTTTTTAAACAACTTTTTTTTTTATTTAATTTTCTCTTCGATTTTTCCTTAGTAAATTATAAACTGTTAATCAGAAATTCAAATTACATATTATAACGCATTCAGTTGAATCACTTAATGTTAATTGTGAAAATTGTATTAATAATACATTAATTTAAAAAATTCTCTCTTGAAAAATTAGAAGAAGAAAAAAATTTATAAACAGTTTAATAAATTGTAGGAAAAAAATCTTGTAAACTGAATTATTCTTTGTATACAATAATTTATCGTTGATTTCATCTTTGTTTACAATTTTCTATTTTTTGCAGTCGCAGTTTTTCAATATGTGGTTCTTTCGTGCCACGTTAATTTCCTTCTTCGTTGGAGTTTGTTTAGCAGCTCCTCAACAAAGTTCTGGTAATTTTATTGCATTACATAATTCGTAATTTGTTTTTTCTTTTTTTTTGAAAGTATAAAATTATTGAATATGAATTAAATTATTAAATATAAATTTAATTAACCTGACTTATTTAAAAATTGATAGTAATTTGTATTTTTTTTGCAGGTGGAAATTTGGACACATTAGTTGACAATGTGTTCAATCAGGGAAAAGCTTCTCAACCAGTAGAGAGTAAAGCCGGCGATAATACGAATTTAGACGAATTAATTGACAGTGTTTTTAATCCTAAACAAAGTACAGGAAACACTTCACCGACCACAATTCTTGGCACGGATAATCAAAAAAATAACAAACCAGATGACTGCGAATGCGTTCCGTATTATCAATGTCAAAACAACACAATCATAGACAATGGAATTGGAATCATTGACATTAGGTTTGTTTCTTTATTTTTTTAAAAAAATAAAAACATAGTTTAATTTAGAAAATTTTGTTTTATTCAGAACAAACTTTTCCATTTAAAAACAAAATTTTCTAATTCAAAAAAAGTATATTTTTTAATTCAGCAAAAGTACTCTTTTTAATTCGGAAGCAGAAATTTTTTTAATTCAGCAAAAAGTTAACTTTTATTTATTTTCTTTTTTTGCTTTTAGAATTCAAGGTGTTTGTGACGCATATTTGGATATTTGTTGCAAAATTCCCGATGTTATAAAGGATCCAAAAGATAAAATTACCCCGCCGCCGACAGTTCGTAAGGGATGTGGTCAACGTAATCCAGAAGGTGTTGGATTTCGGATAACCGGCTATAAAGATAACGAGGCTCAATTTGGCGAATTTCCATGGATGGTGGCTATTTTGAGGGAAGAAGATTTCAGCAATACTGGTCAGAAAGTCAACTTTTATCAATGTGGAGGCGCACTTATTCATCGACAAGCTGTTCTTACTGCCGCTCACTGTGTCAATGGGTACATTAAATTAATTTGAAACTTGCTATTCAAAATTTAATGTCAATTTGATAATTTTATGTCGACAATTATAATTTAACTTTAATTTCAAAATTTAATTGCAAAAATGAATTTACATAATTTTAATATTGAAATTTAGTTTCAAAAATGAATTTAATTTTATTATTAAAACTTAATTTTGATTTGGAAATTTAATTTCAACAATTAATTTAATTTTAATTTCAAAATTTAATTGCAAGAATGAATTTAGTTTTAACGAGAAAGTTTAATTTTCTTTTGCTTTTTTCTTCCCTTTAGAAAGGAGGCAAGTTCCTTCAAAGTTCGAGCCGGTGAATGGGACACACAAACGAAAAATGAGATTTATCCCCATCAAGATCGTGAAGTCCAGGCTGTCGTTGTCCACGAGGGTTTCCACTCTGGAGCATTGTACAATGATTTTGCTCTCTTGATTCTAAAAACGCCAGTTGATCAGGCGGAAAATGTGGACGTGGTTTGTCTTCCCGAGGAAGGTGACGAATTCGATGGAGCACGATGTTTCGCCAGCGGTTGGGGCAAAGATGTTTTCGGTACGATAATTATTTTTTTACCACATAATAAATAAATAATAATTTCTTAATTTAATAAAAAGATACAAATTTACACAAAAAAGACACAAATTTAGACAGAAAAAGAAACAAAATTACACAGAAAAAGAAAACAAATTTACACAAGAAAAGAAACAAATTTACACAGAAAAAGAAACAAACTTATTCAAAAAGAGAAATAAATTTATTTGAAAAATAACGTCAGTTCTAATAAATTGTAATTACTTTTCAGGTAAAGAAGGAAAATATCAAGTTATTTTGAAGAAAGTCGAATTGCCAATAGTGCCTCATAATACCTGTCAAAATTCGTTGAGAAACACGAGACTTGGGAAATATTTTAATCTTCATCAAACTTTCATCTGCGCTGGCGGAGAGGGAAAAGATACTTGCAAGGTATTAAATAATTCGAATGACAATCATTCAGGAATTATAAATGATTCTTTATCCTAAAGTTTTGAACGTTCAATTGAACGAATTATTTTCCACTTAAATATTTCCGTAAATTATTATATTAAAGTGAATATAAATTAAATATTTATTTATTTATCAGTTGAAGATTAATTTTTTAATATTCAAAAAACTGTATTTTCATAATAAAATTGAATTGAACGAAGTGACAAAAAAATTTCCGTAAAGTTTAAATTTTCAAAAATTCACAGATAAAGGAATTGAAAAAAATTATAAAGTTTTCAGAATTCATTTTTGTTTATAAAAAAAAATATAGATTTTAAATTTATTTAGGTATTTTTCTTTTCAGTAAATTTTTAGAATTGAAAAATTTAGAAAAAAACAAAATTTAAATTAAATACAAGTCCTAAAAATTATAGAATAATTTTAATTCAAGAATAAAATTTCTTTTAAAATTGTAATTATAATTTTGATGTAATTAATTTTTAGGGTGACGGAGGCAGTCCTTTGGTGTGTCCTTTGCTTAGAGATCCAAGTCGTTACGTACAAGCTGGAATCGTCGCCTGGGGAATTGGTTGCGCCGAAAATAATGTTCCCGGAGTTTATGCAAAAATTGCATCTGCACGTCATTGGATTAATGAACAAATTGTTTACTATAATTTAGATCAATCCGCCTATCAATTTCAGCGTTAAAAAAATTTTACATTGAAATTTCAGTTCATTTTTTTAATTATTAATTTCCAAAATTAGTAATTAAAAATAATAAAATTTATAATAAAAAATTATAATTGTAAATTATAATTAAAAATGAATATTTAAAAATATTAATTAAAAATAATAATTAAAAATAAATAATTTCAATAATTTGAAAATGAAAGAAATTTTGAAAAGAGAAAAATGAAAATAAAAAAAGTCAATAAATAAAAAGATAAAAAAACATGAACTGAAAAAGTACGAAAATTGTTTGTATAAATTTTTAAGACTGTAAGATTTGGAATTTAATGAACTGAAAGATTACTCTTATAGTTATAATATAAAATTATTGTATCATTTTCATCTTTGATCATATTTATCTTTTATTATCAACATTTTGATATTGTCATAAAAAAAAATTCGAAAAGAGCTCAAAAGCTTTTATTATCTATAAATTATTCAATAAGCAAAAAAAAACTTAATGTCTTTGTGTATTTTTGTAATTCGTAAAATTTGTATATTATTATTGTGTAGAAAAAAACTTGAAATATAAGTTTTAAAATTAAAAAATTTCCCGTTTTTTATTTCTCTATGTGAATAAAAAAAATAGTTATTTAATTTTTTGAATTGAATTTAATATTTAATTAAAATTTTACTTTAATTAATGTAAAATTATTTTAATTTAATGTACAATTTTTATTCATTAATTTATTTTACTTATTTTTTTGACTATTTTTCTAATTATTATTTTATTTATTTTTACTTATTTATTTGGGCATTGCCCAAATTATTATTCTTTAATAAATAAATAAATTTCATTTATTTTTAAATTAAGTTTTTTCATTATTACCTACTATTTTTGATATTAATTAAAGTTAATTAAAAATTATTTAGTTAAGTAAAATTATTATATATTTTTTTAATAAACAATTTAGTAAAGCAAATGAATTTTTATAGGTGTAAATGCAAAAAATTTAATTACATCCTTTAAATCTTTAATTAAAATTAATAACAGAAAAATTTAAATAAAAACAGTCAATTTGAATCAAATCATAAAAATTTTAATTTTGTCTGAGAAAACCGCCGTTTTGAATTTTTCAATTAAAAACACAATTTTATATATTTTTTATTAAAAATAACAAAAAACAGAGTTATCCTTTTAACTGAAATAGATAATTATTCCCTAAATAATAAAATGGCAATTAATTAATTAAAAAATAATCTTTTTATTATTAATATAATTTATAATTTACTGAAATATTTGAAAATACGGAAAATACTATGGACCCCCCTAATTTAGACGGCACTGAAAAGGTACATTTCTTAAGTCCGCCCCTGTGGTTGCAGAACCAACTTTTCTCTCGCACGTGAAAAGCAGTATTTATAATAGAAAATCACTTAATAAACAGTTTAATTCTAATATTTACTTACTTCCGAGTTTATTTAGAAAGAAATTTCTTGAAAAATCAGTAAATTAACAGAAATATTGAGAAAAATTCTTCAAAATAGAAAAACTGCTGTGAAGTTGGCAGTTGACGATCAGTTCGACTCATTGCTCTCATTGTTAGAATTTCGAGAAATTTAATCTGACTTTAATTATTAATAAAAGGGGGATACATCCCTAATTTAGACAGTTCTAATACGGAAATTTAATTTTCCTAAGTTTTCTTTTTGTAAAAGTTACATTTACAGGTAAAAATTGTAAAGAATTACGTTTCTTCTAGTGGCAGCACTGGTCTCGTTATTTCGATAGTGTAAACCGCGCGTGATGCACTTCATAACTACTCCGTGTTTCTGCCTGTTAAAAGCAGGGGTTTCGCTCTCGTATATTATGTATAGCACTTTTGTTGTCTTATGGAGTTAATAGTTTCAAATAAATTTTGAGTGATTAGAAAATAATTGTTTTGAAAAAGTGTTATTCTTTTCACGATTGCAAAGTAAAATCAATGGCGTTTTCTCGGTAAATGCAATAAATTCATTGCTGTGTCATGCACGTGTTTCGACTGATGAAAAATCAGTATTTTTACGTATTGGATTTGCCATCAGTAAGTTTTTGCTGTGCGATTATTATTATTGCGTAATTATACGTTTAAAAATACATTTTTTGTAATTTGGATTGAATGAAAAAGAAAATTTTCTATACTTTTTTCTCTCCATGGATTTTGCAGACGACCCATGAGGGAGAACAATGGATCGGATCAGCCAATCTGCGTAGCCATGAAGCGAATTCCATTCTGATGAAAAGATAAGGTATTTATGACTTCTGAGAATTCGGCAACTGACATTATTTTATCATAACATTTTCATTTTCAATTTGTCCCAATTAATAAAACCCTAGTGTTGATAAAATGAAACCCTATTTTTTTTGGTTAAAAAAACAGGTTAGTTTATTGACAGGTGCATTTTTATTTCTTTGTTTTAGGAAGTTTTTTTATTTTTCGTTTTCCCTTGTATAAATTTTTATTTCCCCAATTAATCTATTTATTAACCAACGAATTCTTGATATTTGTTATTACTCATCACTTAATTGATTTACTATTAACCAATTTTTCGGGAAAAATGACAAAAATTTGTTTAGATAGATTATTTATTATTGTTTCTGTTAGTTGTTTTTTGTGTTTTACATTTTTAAATAACTCATTTCGCTGACATTTATTTATTTTTAAATTTAATTTGTGATTTTTTTTATAAATTATTCAAAACAAATTGTTGAAGGGACAAATGTGGCTTAAAAATTCGCATTAATAAGTGAAGACTGCGCACACCATGGCAAAGCACAGAAGTCCTATACAATCGCAAGGAAAAAATGAGAAGAAAATGAAGAGAAAGGATTCCAGTGATTCGGAGACAATGTCTCTTAATAAATTCGAAGATATTTTAAAGAGACAACCGGTTGTTCTCTTAGAAAAACTTCCGAGTAACATTTCCACAATTCCCAACACCCCAAAGTCGTCAACTCTCCGGTTTTCCTTGAAATCACAAGAGAAAACTTCTCATGGACCAAAGAAGACTTTAGCACATAAATTAGTTTCAGAGATTTCCAATTCACAATCATCTCCGAAAAGAAGCAAACCAAGTTCTCAAAAAACATCAACAAAATGCAAAGATGCATCGAGAAGTCAAAATTGTTTAAAAAAAAATAATTCCACCGCCTCTTTTGTCAGTACCGAAGGATCTTTAGACGAGGAATTTGCAAAATATGGCGGCAGTGGTTTTCGAAAAATCCAAAAAGTTTGCACTCGTGATCCAATGCGCGTTACTCCATGTTCTGATGTATGTTGCATTGAATTCTCAAATCCCGCCGACGATGAGAAAAAGAAACAAAAAAAAAAGGAATCTAGTTCCGCAAAGAAAATTTCCCGATCACAACCAATATTTAAAACGAAATTAAACTCAAGTCAAAAACCGCCAGATTCGACGTTAAAACGAAAAAAATTAAAAAACGAAATCTCCAAGAAGAAAGAAAGCACAGAAACTTGTTTATCCTCAAGTAGTTCGGAAAATAGTCAAACTTCCCTGAACCAATCATCTCGTTTTGTTCTTTTCACAAAAAAATCAAATTCCTCATCACAACAAATTAAAACAAATTCTACTCTTAATCCATCGCCAAATTCTTCCTCAAATTCCTCCATTAAAACTCCAAGTCTATTTAAAAATCGAATAGGAAAACGTTCAGAATATTTTCCCAATTTATCCATGAGTAATTTATCGAAAAGTGAATTGAACACGAATTGTCCAAAAGCCCCGGCAATTACAGAAGCATTGCAAACGCAAATGTTGGAGGCGTCAACTTTTCCCAAAACGAGTGGTCCCAATATTAATTCAACATCGAAAACAAAATGTTTATATACACAGTGCAATATGAAATATATAAGTCCATTGAGTTATTCGGAGAATGAATTGAAAGTTAATCGAACTGAAAGTAGAGGGGAAAATTATTCGAAATTGAGAGAGAATAATAATATTGTCGCACAGACAAGTACTAGCAATCAAAATGAAATTCCAAATGTCTCATATACAGAAAATAGTTTTCTCATGAATAATCATCAATTTAGCAATACAGTGACGACTAATCATTTAGATGATAGTTTCAGAAATTTATCACTTGAGAGGATTCCCCAAAATGGTACATGTCTATCTGAGATCAAATTAGAGGGAAATGTATATAATTTTCCAACGAGCAACACTCAGCCTTCTACTAATAATGGTACGTTCACTGTATTTTAAAATTTTTACTTTTACTAAATACTTGTAGTCAATGTTAGTAATTTTTTATTTTTAATTTCAAAAACTTTAATATAAATTTTTAATTTCAAAGACGATATTTTTAATACTTTTTCTACTTTTTCTATTCCTAATTTTTATTTTAAAATTTTATTCCTCAAGTTTGTTTTTCAATTCCATTCCTAATTTTTATTATTAAATTTTGTGCCTAACTTTTATTAATTTTTATTCCAAATTTTTATTTTTATTCCTAGTTTCCATTCCTAATTTTTATTATTATTCTTAATTTTTATTATTACAGGGTTGCCACAGGTTAGAGAAAAATCAGGGAAAATGACATTGGTCAGGAAAATGTTAGGGAATTTAATCAAAAGTACTGGAAAAAATATAGAATTTCTAGAATTACTACAAAAATTCTGGCTTTTGGTGCACAAAAAAACTTTTGAAAAATTTTAAAAAACTTGAAATCTCCTTGATTTTTTTTACTTTAAAAGCTTCAGAATTAGAATAAATTTTTAAACAATACCTTGATTTTGTTATTTACGTAAATAATTAAATTTATTTTAAATAATTAAATTCTAGGATTGACTTCAACAAAATTTTAGTTTAAAATCAGTTGCAATTTTCAGAAATAATGGAATTATTAAAGATTTTTAAGTCAAGTTTTTGAAATTTTAATTCCTGTGAATAACTTTTTAAATAACTAAGTTTTTTTTAGAGTAAATTATTATTTTAATTAAATATTAGTTTTTAAACTAATTCAATTTTTAAATATCTTTATTAGAAATTGTGAAAAAATAAGTTTCTAAGCAATTTTAATTCAATTTAAAAAATAATTAAGGAATTTTATTAAGGATTTATCAAATTAATTTTAATTTTGTATAAACGGAGTAAAAAAAAATTAAATTTGTTACAGAATTTCATTAGAGATGAAAAAAAATTGAATTTCAAAGAATATTTTGAATTATTTTTTTAAATTATGGAATTTTATAAAATTTCAATTTTGGAGTTTTTTAAAAATTGTTATGAAGAAATAACCAAATTAATTAAACTTTTACATAATTAAAGAGAAAAACCATTAAATTTGTTGAAAAATTTCATTTGAGACTTTAAGAAAAATTGAAATTTCAAAGAATATTAATTTAATAATTCGTAAAGAATCAAATTTTACAAAATTTGATTTTTGAATTTTTAAAAAAAATGTTATTAAAGATTTATGAAATTAATTGAAATTTTGTACAATCAAAGTGAAAATCATTGAATTTTTTAAAGAATTTCATTGAAGACTTTAAAAAAATTAATTTTCAAAGAATATTAATTTAATAATTGTTAAAAAAAATTGAAATTTGTAAAATTTGCTTTTTGAATTTAAATTTTTATTCAAGAATTATCTCAAATTAATTGAAATTTTGTACAATCGAAGTGAAAATTTAATAATAATTTAATAATTGTTAAAAAATTGAATTTTGTAAAATGTGATTTTTAAATTGAAAAAAAATATTAAAGATTTATGTAATTAATTTAAATTTTGTGTAATCCAATAAATGAAAAAAATTGAATTTGTTAAAAAATTTTATTAGAGGTTTTAAAACCATTGAATTTTCAAAGAATATTAATTTAATAATTAGTAAATTATTAAATTTTATAAAATTTGAATTAAAAAAAAATAATTTATCAAAGAATTGAGTGCTTGGATACAACAAGGGGACGTACGCTCGGCGAGCCGCTTTAAAGTCAGTCAAAGGTACCGTAAAGTGTAAAAAATGAAAATTCAAAATTTTGAATTTTGAAAACTGCCATCTTATAGGAAATAAAAATGCGCATCTTTTTTTCCTTTGAAATTTCTTTGAATAATTAATATTTTTATATGATAATGGAAAAAATGTGATTAATTTTCAATGTTAAATTTCATTGAATTTTAAAATATAAATCGTCGTATCTCCGACAAAAATGAATGAATTCTTTTGATTTTTGGTATACAAATGCATTTGGACCTATAGAAGACGACAATATCACGAAAATGTTAAAAGCAATTAATTGTTTATTGATTTTTAATTGTTAATACTGACCGGTCAAAAATAATTTTTTCTTATCTTTGGCTGCAAAAAGTATGCGGGGAACTTTAAAATTCAAACAACTTCCAGTGAGACATTTGTTTATTACGATGTGAAGAAGTTTTCTGTAAAATTGCAGAAAGATTAGTTTTATATTTACAGAAATACAATAGTTTTAAGAAAAATGCTCGCGCCGCCAACGATCCCTACCGCACAGATTTTAAGGTTAGTTGCACGGTAAAGTTTTATTTATGTATAAATATATGTGTGTAATATTTGCATTGAATTATTTATTAACTATTACATACTATACAACATAGGTATACACTTTTTTAATAATTTTGTAAAATATTATGTGTATGAATATAAATATTACAAATAATTCTAGCAGTATTTAATTAAATTAAGATTAATATCTGTGTTAAAAGAAATGTTTTTATTTTAAACATTATTAAATTTATAAAACGTTTTTAGATGTTAATATTATTGTTTAAAAACTAGGAAAAATTTTTATTTTAAACAATTTTTGACAATTGTGATATTTTGAACTATTATATTTTAATAGATATTATTAGATTATACTAGATTCAACATAGTATGTAATTAAAAAGGACATTAAGTGTTGTTGCAGCATATTGAGTAATAGTTTTAATACATTATAGAGTCGATAAAAATTGAGTTGTAAATAAACGATATACTAACAAAAATAAATATCAGAAATAATCTTAATTTAATTAAATATTGCTAGAATTATTTGTAATATTTTTATTCATACACATAATATTTTACAAAATTATTAAAAAAGTGTATACCTATGTTGTATAGTATGTAATAGTTAATAAATAATTCAATGCAAATATTACACACATATATTTATACATAAATAAAACTTTACCGTGCAACTAACCTTAAAATCTGTGCGGTAGGGATCGTTGGCGGCGCGAGCATTTTTCTTAAAACTATTGTATTTCTGTAAATATAAAACTAATCTTTCTGCAATTTTACAGAAAACTTCTTCACATCGTAATAAACAAATGTCTCACTGGAAGTTGTTTGAATTTTAAAGTTCCCCGCATACTTTTTGCAGCCAAAGATAAGAAAAAATTATTTTTGACCGGTCAGTATTAACAATTAAAAATCAATAAACAATTAATTGCTTTTAACATTTTCGTGATATTGTCGTCTTCTATAGGTCCAAATGCATTTGTATACCAAAAATCAAAAGAATTCATTCATTTTTGTCGGAGATACGACGATTTATATTTTAAAATTCAATGAAATTTAACATTGAAAATTAATCACATTTTTTCCATTATCATATAAAAATATTAATTATTCAAAGAAATTTCAAAGAAAAAAAAGATGCGCATTTTTATTTCCTATAAGATGGCAGTTTTCAAAATTCAAAATTTTGAATTTTCATTTTTTACACTTTACGGTACCTTTGACTGACTTTAAAGCGGCTCGCCGAGCGTACGTCCCCTTGTTGTATCCAAGCACTCAATTATCTAAAATTAATTGAAATTTTGTATAATCGAAGTGAAAATAATTGAATTTGTTTAAAAATTTCATTAGAGATTTAATTTTGAAAATTCTTTGAAAATTCAATTTTTTTTTAAAGTCTTAAATGAAATTCTTTAAAAAATTCAATGATTTTCACTTCGATTGTACAAAATTTCAATTAATTTGAGATAATTTTTGAATAAAAATTATGATTCAAATTTACATTTTACAAAATTTAATAATTTACCAATTATTAAATAAAAAAAAGTTGAATTTTCCAAAAATTTTAATTCAATAATTGGTATAAATAATGGAATTTTATAAAAAAACAGAAACGAATGTATTCTTGTTTATTTGTGTAAAGATTTTCATTAAATATTCCAAATTACGCCTAAAATAATTATATTTCGAAAGGGTTTGAATCACAATTTTTATTAAGTGGTTAATTTTAAAAAGATTTAAATTAAAAACCTCTTTTTTGAAATTGAATTTTCGAAAAATTTTATTTAATATTCTAAAGAATTTAGTGTTTAAAATATTTCAAATCTATTTTTTTAAAGATAATTGAATTTTTAGAAACACGGAATTGAAATATTTTTAAATATAATTGAAAATTTTCTACACTTCGGTATTAAAAATAATTGAATTTTTTAAAGAATTTTATTTAATTTTAGTAAAAATAGTGATTTCTAATTTTTATTCTCAATTGTTATTATTGGATTTTTTTTCTAAATAAGAGAAAAGGTACTTTCCTCTATTATTTCAAAAAAAGTACAATAACTATTTTTTTTTTAAATAAGCCGACGTTCTTCAAGTTTTAAATTAAAAGAATCAAAATTCTGTCTGAAAATTAGGAAAAAGTTGGGGAATAACAAAATCAAACTCCTGTGGCAACCGAGTATTAATTTTGATTGCTAATTTCAATTCTTAATTTTATTGATTAATTGATTCAATTTTTATTCCCAATAAGTAATGATTTGTTATTTTTTTTTACAGATTTTCATTTGGCGAGAGAGGGAACCACGTTTGGCGATCAATTGTCATATACGGAGAGTAATGTCAAAGAATCGACACTATCGAATATTGAGAAGGAAGATTTTTTAATGGACGACTTTCAATTTCCATTGATGTCACTTGAGAAAATAATGGACTCACTCGACACAAGTCTGACAATGGAAACAAATGAGACAACGTCCCAAAGGAAGAATATTAAAATCAAGGATATCGAGACGATACCAACAAATTGTATTCAACTTATACCTCGACCAAAAGCAATGATAAAAAACGAGAATCTCTCTCCAAATAAATCCCAAGCAATTGACAAAGTTTGCGATCAGGAGAAAGTCGCCGTTATAAATATTCAAAATTTGGAACAATTACGCAAAGATGAATTAACGCAGAGCCAGGAATCGTATGATTACAATAACATTATTACCGATGATTTGATAAATAATTATTTACCAATAACACAGGACGTTAATGCTCTCGTTAATTCAAGTATCGTCGATCCCAACAATGATTTATTGAATTTAAATTGCGATGGTTTTATCGAAAACGATATTGTCAATAATAATGAGAAATTATTGTCACAAAATGGCGAGCAACAACTTTCGCCAAATTTTCACGATGTCAAGGAAATTTTATCAACCGGACCGCCTGCCGAAATGTTACAACTTCACAATCCAAGTGGTCGTACTTGTCTGATACCAGCGACAGGCGTCAACGATTTTCTCAACAAGGCAAATGAAATTACAATGACGATAAATCATACAAATTTTGAATTAGATAATTCCAATCGTGAATTTAAGGAACCAGTTCAAAATCAAGAAAAATATCCAATTAATGACACGATAGAAGTCACTTATCCCCGAAAACGAAAATGGTGCAATGAAAATCGCAAAAATCGTTCAGAAACAGGGAAAAAAATTAAACTCAACAGACGTCGATGGTCTAGAACGTGTAACGAAAGTGATGACTTCACCGACACATCGTCCGAAGTCTCAAGTTCCTGTCTATCGAGTTTCTGCGAAAATGACAACAACAATTATCAAAATCAATTGGAAACATTCAATACACTACAAAGCGAAATTATCGACAAACCAAACGAAAATATAACCAAGATTTTACAAATGAAACAACACGAGAGTATAGAAATTAAACACGAGAGTATTGAAATTGAGGAGCACACAATTTTCTCCAATCAAGTTGATCAATTTCAAAAACAAATTCAATTTGAACCAAAAATTGTTGCCGTTGAGGAATCGCGGGTCGATCCGGAACCGCAACCAGAACCCGAACGAGAGGAATTTATTCAATTGAATCAAATTCAGGAGATTAGTAAATGTCCTTCGCCTTGTGGTGAGGGAGTGGAAAGTAAAAATGAACTGATACGAAAAAAGAGGAGAGTTAGAAGTTCGAAATTTTCACCAAGTTCTTTACCGAGTGACAGCAGTTCAGAGGATGAGGATATTAAATTGAATTCAGCATCGGATGATGAGAGGGTTATTGAGGATAAATGCGGTCTTTTAAAACAACGATTTCAACGAGAATTGAGCCACATTCAATCGGATATTGATAACATTGATAATGATAAACTATTAGGTTTAAATACAAGCGGTCAAAATATTGATGATCAAAAGGATGATGATCAGAAGGAAGATGACGCAATTTCACTTTGCGCGTCTCCATCGCTTATGGAATTATCTTCAAGGCAAGCTTTTCCATTTTTTTTCACTTAAGGATGAAAATAATTTCGTAATTCATTAAAAAGAAAGAAATTTTACACTTTTCTTCAAAAACTTATTATTATTTTTATTATTATGTATTCAAGTCTCGGATTAGTATGATTTTTTGGACTTTTTTCACTATTTTTTTTTAAAGACAATTTTTTCCGACTTTTTTTACTTTTCTTCAAAATATTGCAACAAAGTAACACTCTTTTCATATAATATGCAACTTTTTTAATTTTTATAGTATGAAAAACAACTAAAAACAAGCAAAAAATCACTTATAATTCTTTCAACTGATTCAATTATTTTCACAAATTTTTCCGAAATTCAATTATTTCCATAAATAATGAAATTCTTTGCAGGAATTCAATTATTTTCATTAATAATAAAATATTGCCAAGCAATTCAATTATTTTCAATACAATTATAATAAAATTATTCGCCAGAATTTAATTATTTACATAATAATAGAATTCTTTGCAGGAATTCAATTATTTTCGTAAATAATAAAATTCTTCGAAGGAATTCCATTATTTTCGAAAATTTTAATAAAAATATTCACCAGAAATAAATTTTTTTTTATTAACAATGAAATTATTCACAGGAATTCAATTTTAAAATACAATTTTCATAAAGTTTTTAGGAAAAAATTCAATTATTTAAAAAGATTTTTATAAAATTCTTTGCAAGAATTCAATTATTTTTATAAATAAAATAAAGTTCTTCTTAGGAAAGTAATTACTTTTAAAAATCAAATAATAAAACTCATCGCAGAATTTTTAATATTTTTAATACAATTTTAAATAAATTATGAGAAGATACAATTTTAAGAAATATTTCAATTATTCAATAAATTATTGATTTTTATTTTTAAATAATTGAATTCTCGTAGAACTTTCTAATAAGAATTTATTTTTAATTGAATTTCAGTTAAAATTTTAGATAATAATTGAGGGGCTGGATGCTATAATGTGTTACGCGCCATTCACTTAACATGGCGCGTAACACATTATAGCATCCAGCCCCTCAATTGAATATTAGAAAAGTTATAGAAAAATTGAGTAGTCAAATTTAATTTTTCGAAATCTACTTTTTTTACTACTTCTTTCAGTCTTAAAAATACGTTTTTGCTAATTTTTTAAAATTAATTAGCGAGTACGTAGCCTCTAATCGAAATTTTGTAAAATTTTATTAAAAATAATTAATTTTTTTAAGTATTTAAATATTATTTTTTAGGTAAATTTTTAAAAAACGAATTTAAAAAGTTTTGCGCCTTTTTCGATTTTTCTTTTGATTATTGCAAGAAAATATCATTTTTTTCGTATAAAATACAACTTGTTTCAATTTTTATAGTATAAAAAATAATTAATCAAATTTGTCAATAATTATTTTTGAAATAATTTTTTAAAATAATTAAATGTTAAAAATATGCAATTAAAAAGTTTTTAAATAATTGAAGTTTTATTTTTTTTAATTTTAGTGAAAGTAATTAATTTTTTAAATTATTTCATTCAAATTTTTAAAAACAAATTTTGAAAATAATTAAATTCTCAAAAATGTTGATGTAAAAGAAATTTTTAACCAAAATTAATAAAAATTACGTTGAAAAAGTTATATTCAAAATTTTTTTTTAAAAAAGTAATTCTTAGAAGTTTTTACTATATCTAATTTTTTAAAAATCATTTATTTTCAAAAACGTATTTGTTATTAAAATTCTTTGAAAATTTTACTTTTTAATTTTTTCCCGAAAATTATTTTGAATATTTTTAATAAACTAATTTCAATAAACTTTTTATTATAATTTTTTAAAATCAATTATTTTCAACATTTTCAGTTACATATTTTCAATAGTTCATCTTAAAAAAAATCACAAAGAGTTGCAGTTACAATATTATAAAAAATTTAATTTTCATAATTGAAATATGTAATTAAAAATATAAAAAATACTTGAGTTTTAAATAATTAAATTTTTGAAGAGCAGATAATTATTCAAAATAATTGATTTAGAGAAGAAATTTAGTAGAAAATTGTTAAAAATAATTGAGTTTTGGTATTTAAATATTTATTTAACAAAGTTAATGAAAATTTGAGTAATTGAATTCAGAAATCAGTGAAAGGTTTAAGAAATACAAAAAACAAACTACAATACTGAAATAAAATTAACTTTTTCGGCTTTTATTTTATTTTTAATTGACTGAAGCGTCTTTTTTCATACGTTATAGTCGATCCGAGGCCTGTATATTATTAAAACATTAAGGAGATCTCAAAGCCGATGCGAGCTCTGTGCAAAAATCACATCGACATTATTATCTTCTTAAAATAAACAAAAAAAATATTTAAACTTTGATTACCAAATAATAAATTTTATTTTTCCAGATGTGACACTCCACTATTTGAAAATAGAACGACAACTCAGAGCGATTGTTCCAACATCGATGAATCATATTGGGACGCGTTTAAGCGAAAAAACGATGTCGATTGTGACTTTGATTTGAGATCATATCTGGATCGAAGTCGACAGGAAAAAAATCAGGAAAACGGAACCAATGGGAGACAAGTTGAGAGCAGAATAAATCCAGAGGATTTATTCACGAAACCAGTGAGAAGTGTAAATTCTAATAATCGAGTAAATAATGTTAGAAGTAGAATTGAACCACCGTCAACATCGAATGCTGCTGATGCAAAAATTAATAATGTTCGAACTAAAATTGAAGCACCAACGAATGATAATTCTCGAGTCAATATCGTCAGAAATAATATTCAAGTGGCATCAAATTCAAACAATAATGTTACTAATGCCACAAGCAAAGTCGAAGTACCAACGTTTCATAAGAATGCCACTAATTTCACAAGTAAAATTGCCGTACCATCAAACTTGAATAGTACTAGTGGAAATTTAGAACAAAACTACGATTTATCGAAAATATTTTATGGCACTTGTCACATCTTTTTGATTCATGGAAATTGTACCAGGCATGTGTGTCTCTTTAAACACGAGGTAACTACTTTTCTTTAAATAATTCAATTTATTTATATTATATTATAGAATTTAAATTTGCCATGAGCAATTTAAATTCCTTTATATTTTAATTAATCAAAAAATTATTTTTACCAAATGTTTGTCTACTCAAAATATATTTTAACCAAATTTTAATGTGTTTAAATTTCTATTTAAAAGAATTTCAATTCTATATAAATATTCTAAATTGCAATATTTATCAATTCAATTATTTTCAATACAATTTTAATAAAATTATTCGCCAGAATTCAATTATTTTCGTAAATAATAAAATTCTTCGAAATAATAGAATTATTTTTTTAAAAAATTTGACAAATATCAATTATTTTTATCAACAATAAAACTATTCTCAGGAATTCAATTATTTTCAATACATTTTTCGGGAAATTTTTAAAAATAATTATGTTTCTTCGAAGAATATTTTTTACTTTGAATATAATTTTAATAAAATTTCCCAAAAGAATTCAATTATTTTAAATTGAATTTTAATAAAGTTTCTCGGAAGAATTCAATTAATTTGAATATATTTTAAATAAAATTTGTCGAAAGAATTCAGTTATTTTAAAAAATTGTGATAAAGTTTTTTTATTCGAATTTAATTATTTTCAATAAATTTTTAACATAATTTCTTAAAAGAATTTAATAAGGTATTTAGAAAAAAAATTTTAATAAAATTCTACATAACAATTCAATTCTAATAAAATTTTTCAAAAATTCAATTCCTTTGAGTAGAATTTTAATAAAATTTCTTGATGGAATTCAATTATATTGAGTAAAATTTCAATTATTTTCGAAAATTTTAAGAAAATTTCTCGAAAGAATTCAATTATTTCTATAAGTAATAAATTTCTTTGCAAGATTTCAATTATTTTCGTAAATAATATAGTTCTTCGAAGAAATTCATTTATTTTTAGTAAAATTCTAATAAAATTTCTTAAAAATTCAATTATATTCGAAATATTTAAGAAAATGTCTCGAAAGAATTCAATTATTTTCACGAATAATAAAAATTGTCGCAGGTATTCAATTATTTTAGAAAGAAACATTTTATAAAATTTCTCCGTAGTATTCAAATATTTAAATTTTGTCCAAATTTTTTAATTTACAGTCGGGCCGCAGAACTGCACGGTACCTCAGAAATAACCCCTCCACTTGATTTCAAACTGAACGCTGACGAACTCATCCCTACTTAAATTTTAATTCTGTCTTAATTACAATTTATCTAAATTTCAATTTTATCTCAATTGCAATTTGTTTAAACTTTAATTCTATTTAAATTACAATTTATTAAATATTTCAATTTTATTTAAATTTTATTCTATTCTCAAATGATCCAAATTTTTCTTTCTTATAAAGCCATATTTTATTATTAGATTAGATTCATTGTTAAAATTTTAACGCTTAAATTGTTATTTCAATAAATGAAATTCAATTAATTTTGTTTTTCTTATATGTTAATTGAATTTTAAGAAACAAAATTTATTTAAAGATTTTAAATAATTTTACATTTTACTTCTATTCGTTCAGTAATAATTTTTCTCACAATTTAAATATATTTTTTTAATTTATTGTTACAGATTCCAGATAGTAATAAATTCTTTCAAAACGTTCCTGAAACGACATTATACAATATGATGTGTGATTGTATGTCAAAAAGATTTTTTTTCTATCTCAAAAAGGCTTACGGAAATTTTCTGCAAAAATTTAGTTACCCTAATGGCATGCAATTTTTTCAAACAATGCTAATTAAAAATTGGATGGACCCTCAACTTTTGGAGGAGACAGTTGAATTTTTACGGCAAAAATTGGTGCCACTACCAAAAGTAATTCAAGACATTTCTGAAAAGTTTCAAATAGTACATCCTTTATTACAGAAACTACCAGAAATTATCGATAAAAAAGCAACAACATTTGAATATTGGGAATCGATGCGTTTTGTAATTCGCACAACGGTATTAACAAATTTTATGCTTGAAAAAATTTTGCTTCAATGTTTAAATGAAAATACAAATATCGAGCGTATAACTGAAGTTTATCAGGTGTTCATTGAAAAACACTTGAATGAAAGAGTAAAAGAAGAATTGTGGTTCTCCTTCTATAATCTCATTTATATGCGTTTAACTGAAAATTTTGCAGTTGAGGAAAATTTAGATATTGATGATGCCATGGATATTGTTAATAATGATATAGCATCACCTGATCCTACATTTCAGAGTCCTATTCAAAATCCCGTTGAACCACCAATTCTTCAGAAGTTTGAAGACGTTCAGAATTTGGCAAATTTTCAAAATGAAATTCTTCCGAATATTCAAAATGAAATTCCGCCAAATGTTCAAGATGAAATTCCACCAAATCTTCAAAATGACAATTCGATAAATTTCCAAAATGATAATCCGCCAAATCTTCAAAATGACAGTGTACCAAGTTCTTCTTTTGCGCGTCGTATTGGTAAGTAATTTTAATTTCATTTCTTCTGTTTGAAATTAAAATTTTAAATACATTATTATTGTGCAAATTAGAAATTTTTCTATTTTTAGATATCAATTTCAATAGTTATGGTAGTTTTTGAATAATTTAAGAATCAAAGTTTTAAAAAAATTCACCTATCAACTAATTTGAATAGAATGTTAATAAAATATTCCTTTAAAAGAATTAAATTCTTTGCAGGAATACAATTAATTTTATAAATAATATAATTCTTTGTGGGAATTCAATTATTTGGAATATAATTTCAATGAAATTTCAAATTGCAAATTTATTTATTTTCAAATATCAAACTTGAATATTTTTCAATAATTTCAGATTCAAAATTAGAAGAAATTTACTTAAATTACTAATTGGCTAATTAAATATTTTTATTTATTATTTTCCAAAGTTTTAATAAAATTCTACGAAACAATTCAATTATTTTCAAGAATAATAAAATTCTTGAGAGGAATTAAATTATTTCCAAAACACAATTTTAATAAAATTTCTCGAAAGAATTCAATTATTTAAACAAAATTTTATAGAATCATTTTATACGAATTCAATTATTTTCCATTCAATTTTGAATTTTATTACTTGAAAGCGTTGTATTACTTTCATAAATTTCCATAAAATTTTCCTAAACAATTCAATTATTTTCAAAAATTTTCCTGTATTCGATGATTTTCAATATCTATTATTTTAATTAAATTTTTCAAAAGAATTCAATTATTTAAAAAATATTTTAATAAAATTCTACGCAAACATTCAATTATTTTCGTAAATAATAAAAATTTCACAAGAATTCAATTATTTACGATTTTTTTTTATAAATTTCTTCGCAATAATTCCATTATTTTCATAATTAATAAAAATTTTACAGAAATCCAATTATTAACAAATTTTTTATAAATTTCTTCGCAATAATTAAATTACTTTCATAAATAATAAAACTCATCTCAAAATTCCAATTATTTTTAATACAATTTCAATCGAATTCCTCGAAAAATTGTAATTATTTTTAAAAAATTTGATAAAGTTCTTCATAGGAATTTAATGTTAAGAAATATTCCATGATTCAATAAATTATTTATATTTGTATTGAAATAATTGAATTCCGTAGAATTTTCTAATGTAAATTAATTTAAAAATGAATTTTAGTTAAAATTTAAGATAATAATTGAATATTAAAATTATTATAGCTTGAATTCTTAGAAATAATTGAATTTAAGATTTTAAAAAAAATTAGTAAAACTCTTCGAAACAATTCGCACAATTTTTTTCAAAAATTTTAATAAAATTCTTCTCAAGAATTCAATTATTTTTTAGTAAAATTCTAATAAAATTTCTCAAAAATTCCATTATTTTCGAAAAATTTAAGAAAATTTCTCGAAAGAATTCTATTATTTTTATAAATAATAAATTTCTTTGCAAGATTTCAATTATTTTCGTAAATAATAAAATTCTTTGAAGTAATTCAATTATTTTGAGCAAAATTTTAAGAAAATTTCTCAAAAAAATTCAATTATTTTCATAAATAATAATATTCTTTGCAGGATTTCAATTATTTTCCTAAATAATCAAATTCTTCGAAGCAATTCAATTATTTTGAATATTAAAATTATTATTTCTTGAATTTTGAAAAGTTTTGTTTCAAATTGAAATCTTTGATAATCTGAATTTTTTATTATTTTAACTAACAATACGGTATAGAATTTTTTTTTTTTGATAAAGTGTAGGTAATGAAATTTTCTTTGAAATTATTCAAAGTTTTTATTTTAAAAATTGAATTGTAAACAAATGGATTTTAAAATTATCAAAGAACTTTTTCGAAAATTATTAAAAATAATTGATTTAAATAATTTGATTTAATAATATTCTTATAAATTATTATTAAATTTCAAAAGGTTGGAATTTGAAAATCTTAATTCAGGGAAAAACAAAATTAAATTTTTGTGTATAAACTAAAGTAATAATTTTTAAATTATTACTTTATTCGTTTATATTTAGTTAATTTGGTTTATTTAATGAAATTCTGTAATTTTAATTTGAAATTAATTTTTCCATTCTAGAGAATGTTCCACCGCCAAAATCTGTTTATAGAGACAAAGATAATTTGTGGAAGTTTTATGATCGTCTTGAAAGTATGAAACGAGGTCTTCAACACAGGGATTATGATCACGTTGTCCATATTATTCTACAATATTCAAAGGAGAGAAGTCCATTCACTCGACATTGTCATCGAATATTATGCGAAGAAATAAATAAATCTCAAACGCACGTTGAAAATGTCATCAAAGCTGCAGGTAAGCTTAAGGATAAAGATAAGGAAAAGGATAATATACTAAATTATAATTATGATATAGTATTTCCTACAATATCATTTTCTTCACTTCCAACTCGAGAAGATTGGACTTATCAAACAGTGGAATTAACAGAAAAAAAACAGAAAGAAATGCTTTCTGGATTAACGAAAACAAAATAGATATTTCATTCTTTTTCTTTGAATTAAAAATATAAATATCGTTTACTTTATAATTCACAAAAAGAAATTATATTAAAAAAAACCAATTCTATTTTCTGAAAAGTTTCTTTTAATATACAAATTATTCAGAAAGTATGAAAAGAAAATGGGATGTTTAAATCGTAAACTGCGATGTTTAATTAATTTTTTCCTACTTTTATAAATTTTTTTTAATTTTGGAAAAATTTCTACCACTTTTCCATGAACAGAAAATTTTTTTTCATCATTTCTTTTACTTTCTGAATAATTTGCATATATTTTTAAAAGTAAATTCTCTGTGAGAATTGTTTGTAAAATCTTAGACAAAAAAAAAATTGAGGAAACAAAATTTAATTACGGCAAGATTTTATTATTTTTTATTCCACAAATCATTTTGAAAATGATGTTTTCTTTTTATTGAATTGAAAATTAACTGAGTAGAAAAAATATCGTTTTTTAATGCTTATACGAAACAAACGGAAAGAAACAGTGTTTCTTAAATTTCAATATAATTTTGAATTGACAAATTTTTTTTCAAATTAGAAAAATTCTTTTATCTCAGCAAAAAAATTCCAAAATCTAAATATTAGGTTTAAAAAATTTAGTTTTAGAATATAGAATATAAATATAAATATAAAATTAGTTATACATATTCAATGACAATCTAAAGAGATTAAAATAGTAAAAAGAAATATTTAATTATATATTGAAAATAAATAATGACTATTTACATAGAATATTAGATTAGAAAAGAATCATTCAATTATATTTTTATTTTAAAAATTTTATTGTACAATTTTTCACGTTTCTTTGAAAATGTTCAGAAAATTTTATTTTATTTTATATATAAAAAGAAAAAATTTTTTTTTTATATTCACGGCCTCTTAACTTTAATGTATATCATATACATATTTTGTTAATTGTTTTTATATTTTATGCAATAAATTTCCCAGTATTTTTACAAAAAATTAAAATAATTATTATTATTATTATTATTATTATAGTTTTTTTTGAGTACATAATTTTTGTTTGGTTGAGTAAGAAAACTTTGATTTCTAAAAAGAAGAAAAAAAGAATTGTTGCCGACTGTCTTCACAATAATAAGTAAGATGAGAAATTATGTATCTTAAAGGCTACGTACTTTTTACAAATACATTTTACGTCGTGTTAATTTTTATGTAAATAATTATTCTTCTCAAATAATGAAATTCACTTGTAATGTTATGCACTTAAACCAAAAACAAAACAAAACAAAAACATGTATATTAGTTACACAAGAAAAAAAATGAAATTCACGTAATAAATGTTACTTTAAAAAATTAAAATGATTTGGTTGTTTTTATTTATTGAACCTAATTTTTTCTCTTTTTGGACATTTCAGTCCAAGATGGAGAACTATCCAAGATGCGAGATATTTTGTCACGGCTAGGAACAAATGTCTTGATTGAATTAGCTGATCGGGAACTTTGGATTTACGCAAATGAACTTCTTAAGACGCTGCAAAAATATGAACTGTACAATAATAACGCTGGATTAACACTACTTGCGGCTGAAATTTATTTAGCTAATCAGCTACTTTCAGAGGCTTTCTGGTTATTACGAGGTAAATTTCCATTAATAAAGTTCAAATCTTTTTCTCTTTTTGATAATTTTTATCGATTTTTGTTTATTAACAAATGAAAGTATTTATTTTTTCTTTTAATTTTCTGTTCAAAAATAATTAAAATACTTTTTTCAAACTTAATTCTTTTAACTTAATTTAACTTAAACTTCATTTTTTCAAATTTTGTAAAATTGTATTGAAAATAATTGATTTTTTTTAAAAATTTCATTCAAATTTGGGAAAAACAAATTTTAGATAATTTAATTACAAATTTGAATAGTAATTAAATTCACAGAAATTTTAATGAAAAATCTTCAAATGAAAATCAATGAAAATTATCTCCAAAAAAATTATATATTGAAATATTTTGTAAAAAAGTAAATTTCAGAATTTCTTCATTATATTTTTTTTAAATTCAATTATTTTCAATATTCTTTCTTCAACTTCTCAATTCCTAAAATTCAAATATCTACAAAAAATAATTACATATTAAAATATTTTTTTAAAAATATAATTTTTAAAGCAACTGAAGTTTTTTCGAAAATTTTAATAAAACTCTTTAAAACAATTGAATTTTTTTTCAAAATTTTTAATAAAAATGCTTAAGAATTCAATTATAATAAACTTTCTTGAAAAAAATTCAATTATTTCCATACATAATAAAATTCTTTTCACGATTTCAATGATTTTTGTAAATAATAAAATTCTTCGAAGTAATTCAATTATTTTCGAAAATTGTAATAAAATTACTCGTCAGAATCCAACTATTTTCAAAACAATTTCAATAAAATTTATGAAAAGAATCTAATTAATTTCATAAATTTTGATAAAATTTGTTTTTTGGAATTTAATTCTTTTCAATAAATTTTTAACTAAACTTCTTCAAAGAATTAAATTATTTTTTAAAAAAAGTGAAATTCTACAAAACAATTTAATTATTTTCAAAAGTTTTAATAACATTTTTCAAAGCAATTGAAGTTTTTACTAAAATTTTTTATAAAATTCTTCGAAGCAATTCAATTATTTTCTAAACTTTTAATTAAAATTTTTGTTATTTTTTTTAAGTAATTTAAGTACATTCAAAAATTTAGAATACAATAATATTTCTAAAAAACTAATTTTTAGAATTTTTTATCATAACTTTGATAAAATTTAGAAAGCAATTAAATTATTATCGAAAATTTTAATAAAATTATTCGCCAAAATTCAATTATTTTCATAAACAATGTTGATAAAATTTGTTTTTTGGAATTTAATTTTGTTCTCAACAAATTTTTAACTAAATTTCTTCAAAGACTTTAAATAATTAAAAAAAATTTTTAATGAAATTCTACAAAAGAATTTAATTATTTTCAAAAATTTTAATAACATTTTTCAAATCAATTTAAGTTTTTAAAAAAAAGTGTTGTAAAAGTCTTCCAAACAATTCAATTTTTTTTCAAAAATTTTAATAAAATTCTTCTCAAGAATTCAATTATTTTTAGTAAAATTCTAATCAAATTTCTCAAGAATTCAATTATTTTCAAAAATTTTAATAAATTTCAATCTAAAAAACTAATTTTTAGAATTTTTTATCATAACTTTTAATAATTCAATTATCTTGAAAAAAAGTAGAATTAGAATTTTTAATAAATATACTTTTTGGACTTATCATTAAAATGTGAAGAAATCTCATTTATTTTCTTATTTGTAATTAGAAATCTTTAAAAATGACTATTTTTTAATATTTTTCAAAAATTCTTTTAGAAAAATTCAATTAATTTTAAAAGATTTTACTCAATTATTTGGAAAACTTCAAAATTTTTTAAAAGATATTGTTAATTACAGTTAATTATTATAATTATAATAAAAAAATTCTTAAAAATAGTTTTCATAGAAATTTTATAGAAATTATTTAAAAATATATTTAAAAACTAATATTAAGAATTTTTTTATTGCATCTAATTTATTTATTTTATTTATTTAAACACTGTACGGGCATAATTATAATAATAAGCAGTAATTAGGAATAATTTTTCTTTTTATTCAAAAATTCCCTAAAAATACTTATAAATTTAAAAAGCTTTTTTTTAGTTTTAGTTTTTGTTTGTTAATTTTTTAAAAAATATTTGTAAATTTAGAAATTTAATTTTATCTTTTATTTATTAATAATTAGCGGGAATTGGCAATAATTTTGATGTTTATTTAATATTTAAATAATTAATAAATTGAATTTTTTAATTTTTCTAATTTTATTTCTTTTAAATAATTGAAAATTAAAAAAAAAATTTTTAATTTTTTTTTATTTTGATATTCTAAAATGTCAGTAAATTTGCTCTTTACAATTGTAAAAAATGTAAATTTTGAATATTTCAGAGAGTAATATAATTTTTACTAATTGCACGAGATGGAAAGTGAAGAGTAGAAAGGAAGATATGGGACTCCGAGTTTCGGTGGTGACACTTTTGTTGGAGTCGTTGTGTCAAAATCACGCACAGGAGGCTTTTTTCATTTTTGATTTAATACTCGGTGAACAATCTTCAAATGCTTTTCCAATAAGTATGTAAAAATTGTCAAACTTCAAAATTTTTATTTAAATTCATTAATTTTAGCTTTTCTTTTAATTTTTTAAATTTTGTTTTCTTCAGTTTATTAATTTTCACTTTTTTTTCAATTTATTAATTTTTATTCTTTTTCCAATCTATAAAATTTTATTTATTTCATTTTATTATACTATATATTATTATATTATTTTTTTATACTCTTTTCAATTTACTAAATTTTATTTTTTTCATTTTATCGATTTTTACTCTTTCTCCAATTAAGTAAATTACATTTTTTCCATTTTATGAATTTTTGTGTCTTTTTCCAATTTAATAAATTTTTCTAGTCTTTCATTCTTTTTTACAATTTATTAATTCTTTTTTTCATTTTATTTGATTTTCACTCTCTTTTCAAATTAAAAATTCAATTTGAATTCTATTTTTTCATTTTATGAATTTCTACTCTTTTCCAATTTTCTTTCTTTCTCTTTTTTTTCGAGTACATTTTTTATTAATTTTCACTCATCTCTTTTTAATTTATTAAATTTTATTCTTTAATTTCTTTTTAATTCTTGAATTTCTTCTCTGTTTTCAGATCTCACACGACTAGTTGATAGACTAATGCTGTCATTAATCTCTCAAGATCGTACGGACTGCGTAATTAATTTATGCAAAAAAGCAATGAGATATCATTTGAATTTTCACGAAATTACTTATCGAGCTGTGATCACTTCATTAGTACCAGTTGATATTGATTTAGCGAGACAATTTTTTCAGTACGCTACATTCCTCGGTGTTTACCCGACGGCAATAGTAATAATTATTTTTTTTGTTTTAATACATATATTAAATGTAAATTTTGTAAATTTACTTTTTCTTTTTTTTTCTTATTTCTCTAAAGTTTTGAATGTTTAATTGAACGAAAAATTCTTCTCTGTTTAAATATTCATAAAAATTACTATACTTGAAAAGAAAAGAATGTAAAAATAATATTTACTTGGTTAGTATTTAATATTTTTAGTAAGTAAAATTTTTTTGTTACTAAAATACAAATTATGAAGTGATAAAAAAAATATCGTCCTTTATTTGAACGTTCAAAACTTTAGTAATACTTTTTCTTTTCAAAAATTGAATTTTTACGTTAAAAAATATTTATTTAAATCATATTTAATTGTTAAATGCTTTTAATTATTTTTCAGGATTATCCTGTAATGAATGTGATAGCAAATGTCGATTGGACCGAAGAAGAAATGTACTTGGTAATTTCGGAGTTTCTACGTAAACTCTCATTGGAAGCTGGTTTTGCCATATCGCGTATTGGAAATAGGCAGCTATCGGCTTTTTTTATATTTGAAGTAAGTGAGAAAAGAAAATTTCTCTTTAAAATTATAACTATAACAGGGTTGCCACAGATCAGGGAATTCAAGGAAAAGTTTCTTAAAAGTATTGGAAAAAATTAAAATTATATAATTTATAAGAAAATTCTAATCTTTGTGTCTTTTTTGTTTGATTCATAATAAGTTGAAATTATCACAAATTCTAATACAAAACCTTCAATTTTTTCTATTTCCGACAATAATTTCTTTTAAAATAACTTAATTCTTCGAGAACTATGATAAAATTATTTAATGAATTTTAATAAAATTTCTCGAAAGAATTCAATTATTTAAAAAAAATTTAATAAAATCTTTTTATACGATTTTTTAATCATTTTCAACTCAATTTTGAATTTTATTTCTTAAAAGCGTTAAATTATTTTCATAAATTTCCATAAAATTCTCCTAAACAATTCAATTAATTTTAAAAATTTTCCTGAATTCAATGATTATCAAAATCTACTATTTTAATTAAATTTTCCAAAAGAATTCAAATATTTAAAAAAAATTGTTTAATAAAATTCTTCGCAAACATTCAATTATTTTCATAAATAATAATAATTTCAAAGGAATTTAATTATTTACGATTTTTTTAATAAATTTCTTCGCAATAGTTCCATTATTTTCGTAATTAATAAAAATTTCACAGAAATTCAATTATTTACAAATTTTTTACAAATTTCTTCGCAATAATTTAATTATTTTTATAAATAATAACACTCATCTCATAATTTCAATTATTTTTAATACAATTTTAATCGAATTCCTCGAAAAATTGTAATTATTTAAAAAAAAAATTTTGATAAAGTTCTTTATAAGAACTTAATTTTAAGAAATATTCTATTATTCAATAAATTATTTATTTTTGTATTGAAATAATTGAATTCCCGTAAAATTTTCTAATGAAAATTGATTTAAAAATGAATTTCAATTAAAACTTAAAATAATAATTGAATATTAAAAGCATTATAGCTTGAATTCTTAGAAATAATTGAATTTACGATTTTTAGAAAAAATTACAAAAACTCTTCCAAACAATTCCATATTTTTTTCAAAAATTTTAATAAAGTTCTTCTCAAGAATTCAATTACTTTTAGTAAAATTCTAATAAAATATCTCAAAAATTCAATTATTTTCGAAACATTTAAGAAAATTTCTCAAAAGAATTCAATTATTTCTATAAATAATAAATTTCTTTGCAAGATTTCAATTATTTTCGTAAATAATAAAATTCTTCAAAGCAATTCAATTATTTTGAGTAGAATTTTAATAAAATTTCTGAAAAAAATTAAATTATTTCCAAAACAATAAAATTCTTTGCAGATTTTCAATTATTTTCCTAAATAATAAAATTCTTCATTGGAATTTAATTATTTTTAATACAATTTTAATAAAATTTCTTGAGAGAATTCAATTATTTAAAAAAAATAATAATGATTAAATTATTTATTTAGAGTAAAAGTTATTAATTTTTTCGAATCATTTTACAATTGCAGAAATTCGTAAATAAATGTAGCAGGAAATTTTTTCGAGTATCTAATAATTTTTAGAGTGAATCAGAATATTCTTTTGGTTTATGGGTAAAAGTCAAAATTTTGTCTTGAAATCATGGAGAAACAAAATTAAATTCTTGTGGCAATCTCGTATTATTTATTTTATTTATTATCATAATTATTCATTTATTCCTTAATTTTTTCAGTCAATACCTTCGAGGAGAGAATTATTAAATAATATTTCCAATCAAAATAAAAAGACTTCCGAGAAGAAACTAAAATTGAGCAAAGAAATGTTGAAAAATATCTTGGAAACAAGATTTGATCCGCCAATAAGATTGATAAAGAGGGAACAAGGTAAAATTTGTAAAATAAACGGTGAAAGTCTCGTGGCATTTTTGAAGTCAGGTAACATTAATAATTAATATTCAAATGATATTAGACCTTTAAAAAAAAGTCGTTATTTTTTGCACGATATTTAAAAAAAATCGTGATGTATTTTTGTATCGAAACTTTTGTCTGTATAAATTTCAGCGCAATTTAAAAAATTGCACTGACATATTTTTTTTTTTTGAATGGAAAATAGTTAGTAACCGAGTAGTTCATGTTATTTTAAATATTATTTTTTTTGTTTGTTTTATATTTGAGTTCCTTATTGATATTGTGTACGATATTAGCCAAAGAAAAAAAAATCAAAAGCGATGCTAAGTCTGTACAAACATTTGTGATATAAAGCTTTCTTAGTCGTTAAATTATATTTTAAAAATCAAAAAAAAAAGAACGAAAAAAAATCAAAGCTGCTTGCTATATATTATAATTTTAATATTTCCTTATTTTTAAAATTAACGAATTCTCAAAAAAATTTTCTTTACACAAAATCGAAATTTGTGTAATTGGGAAAGAAATGTTTTATTTCTATGATTTTAAAGGAAAATCATAATTACTTTTTAAATGTTGAGACGATTGAAAGCTTTATTTGCCAAAAAGGAATTTTTCGTAATTATTTTGTTTTGTTTTAAAGTAATTTATTTTTTTGACATTCCAGTAACTTTAAGGGACATTAATAATAATACTGTTTATTCGCAATTTAATAAAATTTTATGAATAGAACGAAATGAGAAATTAACTGCGAAAAAAAATGTAATGTCCATGAGAAATTTGACAAGTAGATATACTTTAATTATAAATTACAAAAAAATACAGTGTACAAATTAACTTAACGCGTTTTATATAAAAATTTTTCTTTAAAATATTTTCTGTTGTGTGATTTTTATTTTTTTTTCCAAATCCAATATAGAAAAACTATTGTACATTAATAAAATAGCTTTTTAGCATCGATAAAAAATTTTACAAATTTTTTCTTTTATAATCGTAAACAATTTTTCATTTGTAGAGGCAAAAAGGAAATTAATTGCTAATAAATAGTGCACTTATAAAAAGTACAAAACAATTTGTAAAAGTAAGAGCTTATAATAAAAAATAAGTACATTTACAGTTTTATTTTCTGTGTCGGACATTATTATTTAGGATTTGTTCTTTTTTTTCGAAAAATAATGACAGTCAATATATTATATATATTTTTTTCGAAACAGTATTTACACGAAAATATTATCTATTTTAATTATTCAAATTCAGGAATATCGTCGAATGAATAGCCTGGAACTTTGCGATAAGCCAATATTGCTACTCTCACATGATAAGCACCTGGTATAAACATTAAGGCCCCTAAGATTATTAAAGGCCACATCCTGTCCGAATACTGTAACAGAAAATATTCCCTTCTTTTATTATTTAAAAAAAAATATTTTTTACAATTTTAATAGAATTCGAGAAAAAAAATTAATAGATAGTTTTTTTTTCATAATTTTAATAGTAATAATAGTCAAGAATTGTTTTAAATTTCGAAAATTACCTTAGTATCTATATGACCACTGACAATTAAACTGCCCATGACTAGCATAACAGTTCCTCCGATAAAAAGCATAGCTGCTAAAATTATCGCCTTCCAAGGTATTTTAACCGGAGGTTGAACAAACTGAAAAAATTGCATTTTTTATTAGAATAATAATTAGTTAATTAAATTAATTCTTTCGAGGAATTCTATTTAAATTGTCTTAAAATAATTAAATTCCCATGAAGAATTATATTATTTATAAAAATAATAGAATTTTATTAAAAATTTGTAAAAATAATTTAATTGTTTTAAGGAATTTTAATATTTTAGAAAAAATAATTAGAAATATTTTTGTTTTACGGAATTTTAGAGAAAATGATAACATTTTTTTCCAAGCAAAGGTTTTCTCATGTTTACTGATTTTTATCTTATTTATATTTAGCAAAATACGAGGAGAAAAAAGGATTTCCCTCATCATTAAATTATATTATTCAGTCATAATTATTTTCTACAATTTAAAATATTTTTCTCTAATCTTATCTTCTTTTTTTCATTACATACTTGAGAATCAACGAAACCATTATCGGTTTCGGTTAACTGCGTGTAATCCACGTTGTTGAATTGTCTTTCACTGGTTACTTTTCTTTTGTACATACTAAACCTGTACAGAAAGTCTGCAAAAATAAGAAAAAATTATTAAACAATATTTTACTTATTCTAATTATTTAAAATAATATACAATAAATAAATATAAATATAATAAAATGAATAAAATTAATACAAGAAATAAATAACACATTTTTATTTTAAAGAACAAAAGCGAAAAAATGTATATTGACAAAAAATTAAATAATAAAAAATTATTTTGAAAAAGGGATACAAAATTAGTATAGATTTAAAAATCTGAAAATGTTTTTTGCATTCTAAATTACTATGAACTCATTAGCATAATATTTTAACCTAGAAAAATAAACCGATATTATTCTATAGTTTCTGTAACACTTTTAAACAAGATTTTTTCCAAGTAAAGTACAATCGATAATTTGTATATATAATAAATTAGAAGCGTCAAATTTGTTGAATTATTAAAATATTTCAATTAAATTCTATTCTCACCAAGTGTCATGTAATTTAGTACAAATCATTTTTCTAAGCAATAATAGAAAAAACAATAATAATCACTTTTTACAATAACCTCAATATTTACAAAAATACTATAATTCTAAGGAATGAAATCTTTAATTTAATTACACTTATTTACACACTTGATAAGATACTTTTTGTTTTTATACAAAAATTTAATAACTATTATTAAATATTAAACGTGAAAGTTTGTTTAGCTGTCAGGTACTAGTATCGGTACTATCGTACTATTAATAATATTGTTGTGAATTAAATATGTCAAAAAAAAAATTTGCTTAGAGTTTTTAGAAACTACCGAGAGATGTAGACACTATCGGACTGATTAGTGGCGCCGTTGGTGAAAAATGCGACAACTAGATACAGGTTCATTCTTCTCTTTGTTTGTTTGTATTTTAATATACTCAAGCTGATAAATAACCGGTATTTTTAAATAATAATAAATAGAGAAAGAATTTCAAAAGAAGAGGAACTTAATAAAGGGATTGGTACGTTTAATAATCATTAAAAAAAACTTGCTTCAATTCTCACCTACGTTAAGTATTCTTCTCCACATGTCATAACTTTTGTGTTCCTTGTGTTTTTTAATAACTATTTTATTCAGATCAATTAACTTTCATTAACCATTATTTCATATTTTCAATTTCATTGCTCTTTTTTTCTTTAATTCTACAAAAGAAGAAAAAGTCTTTTTCATTTCATAACTCTGATTTTAATGCGCGAATTTCTTTTAATGCATGCAAAAGAGGTTATGTTTTCAGGGGAAAAAGAATATTATATGAGAAATTTCAGGAAATTGAATTCTTACTTGTTGTTAGTTTTTTTTATCTCTATCTCCATACAGCATTCAATATTATTGACATCGTTGAGAGTAATAAATTTATGGCAAAATTGTTCAATTTTCTAGGTGTAAAAACTTGTTCTTTCGGTATTTGTTTTTGACAGTAGTTTATTTTTCTTGTTTTCGATGAGTTTTGGTATTCAACAAAAAATTTTTTTTTAACAAAACGTATGAAACGCTTTGGTTATCGCAGTTTTATTGATTCGTTACTGGATGCTGCTGCAACCCTGCAATCTGTTTAATTGTTAAAACTCACGTCGACTCCGTTTACTTTTGTAACACATGCGGGAAACTTGAATTGTTGTTAAATATGTAACGTGTGGAGAGTAATTTTGGTAAAACAATTGAAATTAAATTTAATCAAGTGCAATTGTTTGCAAAAAGCCGTGGTTAGTTTATTGTGGTCTAATTTATTTAATTGTTTCACTGCTTGTTCAACTAATTAATTTGAAATATTAAATTTCTAAAATGGAAAATCTTTATTATTTAGTATTTGGTCCTATTTTTTTAGTATTTCGTACTATTTACTATTTTTTTACCATTAATTATTTTATTATTTACTATTTACTACTATTATTATTATTTACTTTTTACTACTGTTTTGTTTACAAGAGGTTATTTATTAATTTATTTTTAATTTATTAAATTATTTTTAATTTTACTAAATTATTTTTAATATTTAATTAAATTATTTTTAAATATTTAACTAAATTATTTTCAATTGAGTCTCAAATTTTTTCCCATGTGTTACAAAATAAAATTGTAATAATATTTAGGTAGAAAATTTACACGAAATTTACAAAATATTGACAAAATTAAAAAACATTACTTGAAATCTCTTCATTAAAATTATATATTTTTTTTTAATTGACGTTTTATAAAATTACGAATTTTAATTATTGAAATTAGTGGGAGTGAAATATTTTGAAATTGCTTGTGAGTGACTCTGAAATGCACCTACATTAACAATCATTTTTTTGTTAGCAATATTAATTAATTAATTACTTAATTATTTAATTAATTAATTACATTTGCTCAAACAAATTATCATCGACAATGTTAATTTATGTTTAACTTCATGACATTTATATTAACATATTAAAAAAAAGTGTTCGTCGCATTTTTTTTTATAAAAATTATAACAAAAAGTTTTGTTACTTTTTTTATATAAAATGCGTTATTGTAACTGCTGATAAAATTATAATAATTTAAGTTAATTAAATAATATAATAAAATTACCTAGTATTTTAAAATAATAATTAAATTTCATAATTTAAATTAAAAATTTAAAAAACATTATAAAAATATAAAATATTTTACATTATAAATTATGTAAAAATAAACTAAAAAAATTTATTTTTTTCCTAAATAAATGTTGAATTTACATTATTTTTTTTTCAATTTACATAGTAAGTTTAGAAAATATTTAGAAAAAAATGTTTGATTTCTTTTGAACGTTCAAAATTTTAGTGGAACACAAAAATTTATTTAATTTATTAACTTAAAAATCATTTGTAATACAAAATTTTATTATTTAATTTATTTTAATTTAATTTCAAAAAATTCAAATTATTTTACTTTAAATTCAAAAAATTCAAATTATTTTTATTAAAAATTAAAAAATTTCATTAGGAAATTAATTTTATAAAAATTCAAGATTAATTTGAATTAATTTAAAAATTATTTAAAATTATGTAATTAGAATTAAAAATTAATGAAAATTAATTTCAACTAATTTTTATAATTAATTCAAATTAATTTCGAAATTAGTTAAAATTAATTTATTTCAAAATCAAAAGTAATGAAAATTAATTTATTTAAAATATAAAAATCAAAAGCAATGAAAATTAATTTGAATTAATTAAAAATTGGATTAATTTAATGTAATTAATTTTCATTAATTTTGATTTTTTAATTAATTAATTTCAACTAATTTTTATAATTAATTCAAATTAATTTCGAAATAAGTTGAAATTAATTTATTTAAAAATCAAAAGTAATGAAAATTAATTTATTTAAAATTTAAAAATCAAAAGCAATGAAAATTAATTTAAATTAATTAAAAATTGGATTAATTTAATGTAATTAATTTTCATTAATTTTGATTTTTCAATATATTAATTTCAACTGATGATTTCGAAATTAGTTTGAATTAATTTAAAAATTGGTTTAATTTAATTAATTTTAATTAATTAAATTAGACTTCATATTTCATAAAAATAGTTAAATTATGATAATTTTTGTCAGTAACACGTTACTTTCGAACACTGTAATAACCATATTATTATTATTTTTTTTCCATTAATTAAAAATAACACCACAGTAGAATTATTTAATTAAAAGAATTTTTATTTAATGATTAAATAAATATAATGAATTCGTAAATTAAAATGTTACGAATCGTTTTTTTATCATTAAAAAAAAATTCTATTCATCCATTAAAAAATTTTTTTTTTGTAACGCATGAACATTTCTTGAAATCCATTAGTTCGAATTTCCTGTGGATCAAATTTTTATAAAGATGATGGATTTCACCACATTGAGAGATAAAATTTTCATATAGACCGAATTTTTTTTATTTTCGTTAAATAAAAATTACGTGGTTGAACTGAAATTATTTCATATACTTATAAAAATTAATCCACTGGAATTTTGGACTGTTGGATTAAAAAAAAAAATTTATTCATCCGCTCCACAATGGTTTTTGCATTCTGTGCATCGTTCAAAAAAAAAAAAAATATGGGCCTTGTAATTTATTATCAACTTTTTTTTTGGGAATTAAATTTCATTTTTTTTCTCAATTAAAATAAATATTAATTTTCTCAATTGAAGTAAATATTAATTTTTTGAATTAAGGTAAATATTTTTTTCAATTGAAATAAATATTATTAAGTTCTTTACTTTAAATAAATATTAATTTGTTTGTAATTAAAATAAATATCAAGTTTTTCAAATGAAATAAATATTAAATTTTTCGGAATTAAATTAAATTAAAATAAATATTAATTTTTTCAATGGAAAGAAACATTAATTTTTTCCAATTGAAATAAATATTATTTTTTTTTTTGTAATTAAAGTAAATATTAATTTTTTCAATCGAATTAAATATTATTTTTTTTTTATTAATTTTTTTTCGAATTCTTTAATTACAACTAATTACAGTTTTTTCCATAATGGAATTAAAAAAAAAACAAAAAAAAATAAGGAAAAAAAGACAAATTAAGCTTTTTTTGTAGGTTTGAAGGAATTTACTGGAAAATTGTAGAGAAAAAGATGTGTTGTTTTTCTGAGAGTCCAATGGAGAAAACTACGCGGCGGTGGTACGCTATGCTTCTGCGCTCTGGAACCCCTTTGGTAAATTCGGTGGGTAGACGAAGGAGGCTCTCCGGGGGCAGCAGTGCGGGTTCTGGGGGCGGCGAGGGCGGGTGCCTCCGTTGAAAAGAGCCCTTGGCGACAGCCGGCTCTCGATTACGCCACGGTAAGGCCTCGCAATACCAACCACCGTTTTGAGACCGTTGTTTTTCACTAAAAAAAAAGAAAAGATAAACACACACGTTTTTATTAAAAAAAGTAAAAACAGGAAAAAAATTTAAAAACCAAAAGAATATTTCAACCCCCCATCGACTCCACTCACAAATCAACACGAATCTTAGACGAGAGGCTTCGTAGATCGTCTTCGGGTCTGTCCAGGTAAATCAATAATACAAACTCTTGAAAATTAAACCGTACAAACTCTCTCTCTCTCTCTCATTCTCTCTCACTCTCTTCAACCACCTTCTTCCGGATGAAATTTTACCGGTGAGTGTTAATACCGAAATAATTCGCGGGACTTTCGAAAATAAAAAGAAAAAGAAAAAATTTAATGAACAAAATTTCTTTGCAAAATGGAAAATTATTTTTTTTTTTTTATTGAAAATAGGAGATTTTTTTCTCTATTGAAATCAAGTGTTTTTTTTTAAGAAGAAGAGAGGATTTACTATTTTTCATACCAACGAATGTGAGTGAAAACGCCTTTTTTTCATCCCCCTCCCCCCCTCTCTCTCTTTCTCTCTTTTTCTCTCCACCGCCTTCGAGTTTTAATTTACAAAAAAAAATATTTTGTCCCTATTTTCGGAGTTTTCAAATTTCTGTTAAAGCAGAGAAAAATTTTTTTACAAAAACCGTTTTATTTTTGCTAAAACTGCAGTTTAAAAAAAATATATATTTTTTTTTAAACTGCATTTTTAAAAAAATATATATTTTTTTAAACTGCAGTTTTGGCAAAAATCGTTAGTTTTACGGAGAATTTTTTTTTAAAAGGTTGGTTTAAACTTTCAAGTGGAGTGAAATTATCTTTTTAACTAGGTCGAATTTACAGTGTCTCATTTTGTTATAGTTGAGGGTTTAATTTTTTTCTTTTTATTATTTTTCCTAATTGTGGTTAAAAATTATTATTTTTGCAAAATTGTAGTTCTTTTTGTTCTTAAATTGAATCTTGTGAGAGAAAAATGTGTTATTAAACTTGAAAGACTTTTTAATTGCAATTTTTTGTGCAATAGGGATTTATAATTAAAAAATGAGTGCGTTATAAACGTTTTGGTATTAAAGGAAGCATTATTTTTCTTTTTGTTATAAAGGTATATTATTTAATTATGAAAATCAGTGGGAAAAAAAATTTAAGTGAAGATTTTGAGAGAGAATTAATTTACTTTTGTTGAAAATATAAATGGAAAATAAGTGAAAATAAATGGAAATATAAATAAAAATAAATAGAAATAAATAAAATATAAACAAAAATAAATAAAATATAAATAAAGAAAATAAAATCGAAGTAAAGAAAATAAAATATAAATAAAGAAAAGAGAATCTAAGTAAAGAAAATAAAACATAAATAAAGAAAATATAAATAAAAGTAGTAACTTCAAATAATAACAAATTCTATTCTACACTATTAATTATTGAAAATTAATTTTAAAAATGCTTTTAACTTTAGTTTCGATGTTCCTAAAGTTTATCACGTTCAATTGACAAATATTTTTTTACTTCTTTTAATTTGGTTTTTTTTTTTACTAAAAAACTATTTTGTATACATAAAAAAATTTAATTTTTAATTAAATAAATATTAAATTTTAATTATTTTTATTTTTTGGAAAGTAATTTTTGAAAACATTTACTAGAAAAAAAATTTCGTTCATTTGAACGTGTAAAATTTTATAGGAAAGATAATTTTTGAAAAATAAAATGAAATTAATTTATTTAAAAATCAAAAGTACCTAATGAAAATTAATTTAAATTAATTAAAAAATTGGTTTAATTTATTGTAATTAATTTTCATTACTTTTGATTCTTAAATAAATTAATTTGAATTAATTTAAAATTGGTTTAATTTAATTTAGTTGATTTTAATTAATTTTTAATAGTAATAAATTTACAATTAAATTTCAAAATTCATAAAAATAGTTAAATTATGATTATTTTATTTTATTATTTTTATTTTTTGGAAAGTAATTTTTGAAAATGTTTTGTTGCATTTAAAATAAATTTATGTATTTTATTTCGACAAACAAAATTTAATTTATTTTTGCTGAAAATAATTGCAATTTGAATAAAAAATAAATTGAATGAATGAAAATAATAATGTGTAAATAAAGAACATAGAATATAAAAAGATAAAATATAAAAAGTTTTCATTTTTTTATAACAATTTGTACAGACCATAATTATTATTTTCTACTATATTTTATTTTTTCTGTTCTATTAATTATTAATCATAATTAGTCACATTATTAATAATTGATAGTAGAGTGGAATTTTCTTATTATTTGATATTCGAATAATAATTATTAATAATTAATAAAAAAAAACTAATTATTCCATATTTTTGACAAATACAACAAAAATAAAATCCAAATGAAGAAAGTAAAATGTAAATAAAGAAAAAAATTAGAATTGTTACGAATTCATAGCAGACATTTAATTACAAAATAAAATTAGGTTTAATTTGTACACTACTTTGTACTCAGAGTGCATATTTATTATAATTATATGTATCTATTAACATTATTCGAATAATTATTAACATAGATACTTTAATTTTTATAATTTTTTCATTTATATTGTTTCTTTGCTAAATAAATTAATTACAATACTTGATTTTTTTTAAATTTCGCCAAAATTTACAATTTACAATTTAATAATTACAATAATTATTATTGTTTTTAATTTTTAAAGAATTACTAACAGTTTTCCTTGCAATTAAGGTAGAATTAATTTTTAGTATAAATTAACATAAATAAATGGAGATTAAATTTTGTATTATAAATTAATTAACTAATTAATAATGATAAATAATGACAATAATAATTAACTAATAATAATGATAATTATTAATTTTTGCAATTGACTTGGAAAGATTGATACTTATTCTCTCCTCTACAATTATTGTAATTAGTTAATTATTTAATAAATTAATTATTATTGATTTATTTATTCCTTTATTAACTTATTTTTTTGTTTATTTATTCGTTCACTTTTTCGTTTGTTTATTTATTTATTCGTCCATTTACTTGTTTGTTTATTCATTTATTTATTTATTTATTTATTTATCTATCTATTTAATAATTTGTTAATTAATTAATTAATTTATTTATTTATTTATCTATTCATTAATTTATTTATTTATTTTGTTTCTTTTATAATTTATTTATATTCACAACTAATTTACTAATTTACTAAAATAGTGTTTTTTTTAAAAATATTATTACGATTTGAGTATTAAAAATGCAAGGTTTGGAACTACGTGAATCAAAAAGTGGAAATTCAATTTTTCAATCTTTTTGGAATTATTCAAGAAAAAAAAAGTTGAATATTATTTGAATTTTCTTTTTTTTCAAGAGAAAAAACTTTTACTTTGCGTTTTCAGAAGACATTTACTACCAGTGTTTTTTCCTCGTTGGTTTCTATTTTGTTCTTGTTAGTTTAGATTGCCGGGGTTGAAATTTAAGACTGTGATTTTCCCTCATTTTAGGATGTTTGTCACTTGTTTACTTTCTAGTTAATTTGACGAGTATTCTCGTTTTCTGGGAAAAAAAATTTTTTTTTCTTATTTCTAAAGTTAAAAGAGAAACCAAATTATATAGTTTTTTTTGAAAAAATATGTTTAAAAACAGAATGTAGTTTTACAAGTTGAAAATTCTAGTTTTATTATTAAAAAAAATGTTATTTTAACTGTTCGAAATAATAATGGAAATTTATAATAAATTGTGATTCAACTTTAATGGGAAATAAGAAAAATAAATTTGTTTTCTGCTTTTCAAAGGCCTTGTCCGTATATATGTATCTTTAAATAAATAAATAAATGATGAAATAGTAAATAATAAAAGTTAAGGTCCTCAAAAAATACCACTTAATAAATAAATAATAAATTAAATACAATAAATTATAATAATTAATTATAATATAAAAAATGCATTTTTACAATTCGAAAATTCTATTTTTACTATTTATTTATTTATTTATTCATTTATTTATTTACTATATACACAGTTCATGCCTTACGCCTATGAACGTAAATTTTTTTCTACTATTTTAATTTATTCATTTTATAAATAAATAAATAAAATAATATTTATTCACAATATCTTTTACAGATTTTAATATTTTGTTGAATATTCAACAAATTACTTACTGAAAATTATTTAACTTTTTTTTTATTTTTATTATTTAATAAATAGAAATTATAATAAATATTTATTCGCAAATATATATACTTTTCGGTTGATTAAATTAAATATACAATTCATTTTTCTTTCGGAAGAATAAATTTTTTTTAATACTGAAATTACACGTTTCGTGAATGCAAGAAATTATATTATTTCGTTAACAATTACATGACTTGTAAAATCCTATCAACTCACGTGAGATCCGTGACTTGTCAAACTTTTAAAAATCATTGTAATTTCCCGTTATTATAAAAATTCGTTAGCATATATTAACACATGCATTTTTTAATGTCTTATTTATTTTTTTGAACTGAATTTTTAATAATAGATAAATAATAACAAAAAACAGGAATAATAATAATAATAATAATAATAATAATAATAATAATAATAATAATAATAATAATAATAATAATAATAATATAATAAGAATTATTATTTTGTAATACTAAATATGGTTAATTTGGATAAATAAATAAAAAATAAAATAAATGAAAATAAAAGATTGCAACAAATAGCAAATAATAATTTATTATCAGTTTTTTAAATTTTCTAATTTATTGATAATTGTGTAGAAAATTATAGTGACATATTTTTTAAAAAAGAAAATAGTCTATAATAAAATGAATAAGTATATGTATTAGAAAATTTTTTTAAAAATACATTATCTGACAATATGTAGATAGTGGAGATTTATTTTTAATTATTTTTTATTTTTTGCTTTTTTCAAGTAGACGGAGACATAGGAGAAAATTACTTTAAAAATAAATTTTTTGAAGAAAAAACTAATTTGAAATTTAATGATCTGCAAATTTTTAACGTCTTTAAATGAACGAAATATTTTCTATTAAAAATATTTTCCTAAATTACTAATTGCAATAAAATTACAGACTTGAATTTTACATTTAGAAAATTTATATACAGTTAATTTTTTTGTTTGTGACTCAAAATTATTGTATAAAATAAAAATTTAATTTGAAAGTGAAATAGAAAAATTTTTGTTCATTGAAACGTTCATAAATCATGAATCATAAAATTTAATAGTTTTTTGATTTTTTTCTACTTCGGAAACGTTTTTTTTTTTGCGCAAAAATAAAGAAAGTATAAGAAAGAAATTTAAAAATTTTCTTTTTTTCTTTTTTTATACTTTATGCTATAACTTTTATACTTGTTTTTTTCGCAAAAATGGAGGAAGTATAAGAAAAAAATTTGAAATTTGTAAAAATTGTTCTCAAATTAAAAAAGTATAAAAAAGAAATAAAAAAACTGTAAATTGCTAAATTACAAAAGCATAAAAAAGAAATTGATGAAATAATAAAATGACAGAAAAATAGATTATAGGTTCAACATTTTCTTTAATATTCTGCGCACGATTATCATAACAAGTTTTTTTTTTTTTTTTTTTAAACACTAAAATCATCTATAACTATATATTCAATCAAAATTCGTAATCATTTGAATAACTTGAAAGAGAGATTATGCTAATTTGAATAATTTTCGATACATAGAAACTATAAACGATCAAATCTGATATTAAAATAATTAATTTTCACCTCTTCTTTCTGTCTAGGAATATTTAGAGAAGCACCAAGTTATTTCTGAGAGTATTTTTTTTTCTTCTGTAATTTTAAACAGTATATATTATTAATGAAATATTACAATGATTCTTTAAATATATAATAATAATTATCGAAGAATGCAAAATTTGTTCATATTCTAAAAAAAAAATCGTGAATTAATATTCACGATTTTTTTTTTAAATTTTGGAGGGGTTTTTTATTTTTTGTTTCTAATATATCTTTTCGTTCATCGTTCTCATTCGTATAGTATTATTTTCGAAATTGTAAAGAATTAACTGGTGTGCTTCTCTTAAAAAAAAAAAAAATTGTGAACAAAAATTCCAAGCAGGCATTTTTTATTTATTTTATTTGCAAATTTTTTTATAAAAGTACAAAAAAAAGTCTATCCTAATTTATACGATTTTATTTAATGCAATTAATATTTATTTCATTTATTTGTTGAAATAGAAAAATTTGCCAAAAGAGTAAATTTAAATGATAAAGAATAGAAATTTTGTAATATGACAATTTGATAAAATTGAGTTTTATATATTATTTTAATCGAAGAAATGCTGTTAAAAAAATGTTAACGATGAATAGAAGGTCAGTCAAAATATAAATACATTTTATTTTTATGTTTATTAAACAATGTAGAATAATATCAATAATAAAAGGATACTTGTGCAAAATAATTAGACTAAAAATAAAAACTATTTTTGTAAAATAAAAGACAAATGTATAGCACAAGAGTAACATATTTATTTTTGATTATTATCAACTTTTTTTGGTAAAATTATTATTATTGTTGTTATTATTATAATTATTATGATTATTACTATTATTATTATTCAGTATTAAATATTAATTATTATTTGTTAAGTAATTTTACATTAGAAATTACATTTACATTACAAAGATTTTTTCAAAAATAAAATGAAAATATTAATTATTGTTATTATGATATTATTATTAGTTAGTATTTTTTAAATTACTATTTTTTTGTTTTATTATTATTTTTCTTTTAAAACTTTCTTTTTTTTTGTCGAATTTAATTTCTTTTTGTCGAATTATTTTCCAGGAAAAGATTTATTATTATTATTTAAAAATTTGATCGTTACTCTTCGAATAATTTTCATTTTATTCTCTTTTCTTGTTGTGCAATAACACGCATAATAAAAAAAATTATTTTGGACAAATTATAATTATTTTTAGGGGGTAAATTTTTGAAAAAATTTTTTTCTTTTTCAATTGTACAAAGAAAATCTTTTATCTTTTAAATATTAAAATGTACAATCTTTTGTTTTCGTTCTCGATAACATTAGAAACCTTAGACAGTCTGCCATCTGCAGATTACGTAGACCAAAGTGACCCATATTCAATGTCTATAGCAAAATAAAACAAAATATTTAAATAAGTTTATGTATTGCAGCATTATAAGGGTTCGTTTAACTCCCCCTTATCAAAAATACAAAATATATTTTTGTTTTTATATAGAAAATAAAAAACTATATTTTCTATATTTTATTTAATTTTTGTAGCCTAATGTTTCTTAGTTTAATTTTTTTTTAGTTTCGTTATTTCAGTTTCATTCTTTCAATTTTTAGTTAAATTTATCTACACTAATTTTTTTGTAGTTTATATATTTTAGTTTAACATTTTTCTAGAATCGTTTTTTTTTAAGTTAAATTTTTTTACGCTTTTTTTTACAGTTTCAACATTTTTTTTAGTTAAATACTTTTTGTCTAGTTCAATTTTTTTCTTTTAATGTTAATTTTTAAAAATATTTTTCTTAAATTTTCAATTTTAAATGAACCCTTTAACAAAATGCATATCTAATAAAAGACAAACTTAACATCCCGTAAGTTACTTTGAGAACTAATTTTGAATTCATTGGCACTGTCTATGTAAATTATCTCCGGGAAGTGTTTAAATCTATTATATGAAACTAAATTGTTTTTTAATTACACACACGAATTTTGAAAATTGTCTGTTTATCTTAAGGAAACAAAGTGAATTTTGCGAAAATGAAATGAAAATTCACCTGAAAGCAAAAATCGAAAATTTACTTATTATTATTATTTAGTTATAATTTAATTTACTTATTTAGTAAACTAAATAAAACCTAATATACCTAATAACTTTAATTAAACGATTAATAATTGAATTATTATTTATAGTTAATAATTTTAATAATTTATGGTTAATAAATAAATATTTTATTAAATTTTTTGTATTAAAAAGTATTACAAAATTGTTTAAATTTAATTAAAACTCTTAATTTTAATTAGATTATTTATTAGGTATTAATTATTAATTAAATTTTATTTGAACTGAATTTTTGACTCATAATTTGCAAAATGGAAATTTACTGAGTTCTTTCGTTGAAAATTAATTTTTTTCGTGATGGAAACGAATATCAATAATCGAGAAATAAATAACTAAATAAATAAAATAGTAAATAAAATAAAATAACAAAAAATTAATTAATTAGGTTTCACTATTTGTCAAGTAGTATTTCACTAATTTTTTATGCTTCTTTAATTTGTATTTTATTTACAAAAAAATTTGTTTGTTATAATTAAAAAATTAATTGTTGATTAAATAAATTTTCAGTTATACAATATTTTTCATTATCGTTTAGTAATTTGTTTAAAAATATTACGAGCACAGAAAAATAATCCCTTTATTTGAATTCGTTCAAAACTTTAGGAAAATTAGCTCCCTGAAGTTAGCGTCAACGTTTAGCGTCGAAAAATATTTTTGTTGAAAAAATAAAAAACATAAAACAATTTTTTTTTATGTTTTATATTTAAAAAAGTGCCTTAAATTTATTCTTAACTACCTTTATACTAAAATAACACTAGAAATATTAACAAAATTTTTTACAAAAATAATACCTAATTACCTACTAAAAACACTATTTACATTTTTTACAAAAATGATACTAAAAGTATTAAGTTTCTTTCTAAAATGATACTAAAAATACTAATTAAATTTTTTTCTAAAATAATACTAAAAATACTATCTCAATTTTTTACTTAAATGATACTAAAAATATTAAGTTTTTTAACTGTAATATTTTACTAAAAATACCATCTAAATTATTTACGTAATTGAGACAAAAAATACTATCTGAATTTTTACTGAAACGATACTAAAAATACTAAACAAATTTTTTACGAAATTGATACAAAAAATACTATCTAAATTTTTTACTCTAATATTACTAAAAATGATATTTACATTTTTTATTAAAATAATACCAAAAATATTATGTTTTTTACTAAAATAATAATAAAAATATTAAGTTTTTTACTGTAATAATTTACTAAAAATACGAACTAAATTTTTTACTAAAATAATACTAAAAATACTATCTACATGTTTTACTAAAATTATACCTACTAAAAATACTAACAAAATGTTTTACGAAGTTGATACAAAAATACTATCTAAATTTTTTACTAAAATGATACTAAAAATACTATCTACATTGTTTACTAAAATGATACTAAAAATATTAATTTTTTTACTGAAATAATACTAAAAATACTAACAAAATTTTTTACGAATTTGATACAAAAAATACTATCTACATTTTTTACTCTAATAATACTAAAAATGCTATTTACATTTTTTATTAAAATGATACTAAAAATATTATGTTTTTTTACTGAAATAATACTAAAAATATTAAGTTTTTTACTGTAATAATTTACTAAAAATACAAACTAAATTTTTTACTAAAATAATACTAATAATACTATCTAAATTTTTTACTAACATTTTACTAAAAATACTGTCTACTATTTTCTACTAAAATAATACTAAGTATATAATAAATTTTTTACTCAATTGATACTAAAAATTCTAACTAAATTTTTTTACTGAAACTTTGGTAGAAAATAATTCCAAAAAATTGTAGTAAAAATGTTTAATTAAAATGTAAAAATTTTTTAGCTAAATTAGTGGAAGATTTTTCTACTAGTTTGGATTTAGAAACCTCAATTAAAAATAGAAAAAAAAATCCTTTTAATAATGTACTAAAAAAAGAATAATTTGATCTTTTTTTTTTTTATTTAAATAAGTTGAAAGTGGAGCAATGAAAGGTAGGGCCAGTTATTATTCGTTGCAGTGGTAAACAGTAGAAGCATTCAACCCTCCTTGATGGCGCATAAGGGTGTCAGACAGACTTTGTAGGGAGTGTTCCGGCTGTTCTCTCGCAAAGCCCTTTTCATTTCTCTCTTTTCGTTCACTTTTTTTTTCTCTCCTTTTTCCCTCTCTGTTTTTTTTTCGAGCTTCCAAACAATATATCATAAAAATTGGACACGTGTTTTTGGGATCGATAATATTAAGATGAAATTATCTTGCCTTTCCACTCTTATATCTTGAATACTTGAGGAGATTTTCATTGAATCTTTTATTTGGTCAATCAATCGACCTCATATATGATAATCAATAAAAAGCCTGCTCTTTGAGCAATTTTTTCTCTCTCATCTTTTGCTTATTCTTCTTTTTCAAGAATTAATAATATATAGATACTATATGAGAAGAGATGATTTATTTTTGTCAATTTAGTTTTTTCTTTCAATTTAATTTCTCGGTTGAATTTCATTGTCGTTTAATTTGGTTTTTTTTGGTCAATTTTTTTAGTTTAACTTTTTTCGTTCATTGTCTTTTCTTTTATTCTCTTTCGGTTCAATTGTTTGTTGTCGATTTTTTTTCGAATTTTTCGAAACATTTTTCAAGTTTAATTTTTATTAATTTATATATAAAATTTATTACTTAATTATATGATGTTTGCAAATTAAACTTTTTCTGGCTTTGTTTGTAATTTTTTTCTTGTTTAAATATAAATAAATATATAAATTTTTAGTTTAATTTTTTATTAATTTAGGGGGAAAAAGTTAATTTTTATATTTATTTATATACAAATGTCACTAAGTTTATTTCAGTTTAATATCTTAATATATTTTTTTTAATTTTTTCAGTTTAGGTTTTTATTTATTAAGTTGTTTATTTTCTTATTTATTTAATTTAAACGGTTATATTTTATAAAAAGTTTTAATATAATTCTTCTCAAGAATTGAATTATTTTCATAAATAATAACATTCTTCGGAGAAATTCAATTATTTTTATAAATACTAAAATTTTTTGCAAAAATTCAATTATTTTCAACACAATTTTAATAAAATTTCACGAAAGAATTGAATTATTTTCCAAAATTTTAATAAATCCTTCAAAAAAATTCAATTATTTTTAAAAGTACTAAATTTTTTTGCAAAAATTCAATTATTTTCAACACAATTTTAATAAAATTTCATGAAAGAATTGAATTATTTTCTAAAATTTTAATAAATCCTTCGAAACAATTCAATTATTTTTATAAATGCTAAAAATTTTTGCAAAAATTCAATTATTTTCTGCACAATTTTAATAAAATTTTACAAAAAAATTGAATTATTTTCTAAAATTATAATAAATCCTTCGAATTGTTTCAATTATTATTTTTAATAGTAAAATCTTTGCAAAAATTCAATTATTTTTAGAAAATTGTAATAAAATTCTAAGAAAAATTTAATTATTTTCTAGAAATTCTAATAAAATTCAATAATCGAATGTTTTATTTTATTTCTTAAGGAACATGATTATTTTAAAAACTCGAATGAAATTGTTTATAAAATTCAATTACTTTGAAAAGTTTCAATTAAAATTATTAAATAAACTCCGTTATTTTAACAAAATTCAAAGAAATTCTTAAAAAGAATTAAAAAATTTTAATAAAATTCGTCGCAAGAATCAAATTATTTTCATAAATAATAAAATTCTTCGAATGAATTCAATAATATTGTCAATTTTTTTAAATAAAATTTTTTCTTTCCAAGAATTTGTAATTTTATTAAAGTTTAATTTTTTTCTGCGTTATTATTTTGTTTAATTTTTTTTTAAGGTCAAATTTTTTTCTATTTTAATTTGTTTAGTTTAATTTTTTTAGTATAATTTTTTTACATTCAATTTTTTCTGGTTCAAATTTGTATTAATTCAGAATTCATTATTTATTTATTTATTTAATTATACGGGCGAAGTAGTTTAATTTTTTATTAATTATATTTATTTATTGACCTAATTAATTATTTAAAAAATTTATTTGATTTAGACGGCAAAAATGGTTAATTTGTTTAGATTATGAAATGTTATTTAAGTTTAATTTTTTACAATTTAATTATAGAGTTTAATTTTTTCTAGTTCAATTTTTTAACTTAATTTTTTCATTACTTAAAATTAAATTTCGTTTTTTTCAGTTTAATTTTAGTTTAATTTTTTTAGGTCAATTTTTTTCTAGTTTAATTTATTTAATTTTTCATTTACATTTTTCTTTTCATTACATTTTGTCTTTTTTAATTTTTTGTTAATTACTTTAATTATTTATTTAATTTAGACGGGCTTAATTTTTTCTAGTTCAATTTTTTTAACTCAATTTTTTCTTATTTAAAGTTATAAAGTTTCTTTTTCAGTTTGATTTTATTAGTGTAAATTTTTTAGGTCAATTTTCTCTGGTTTAATTTTCTAAAGTTAAATTTTTTTTAGTTTGATTTTTTTACATAAAATTTTTTCTGGTGCAAGTTTTTTTAATTATTTATTTGTTTAATTTATACGTGTAAAGTCGATTAATTTTCTTTGATTGTTTTTTAAGTTTAATTTTCTCGTAGTTTAATTTTTTAACTTAACTTTTCTAGTTTCATTTTTTATTTATTCATTCAATTTAGACAGACAAAGTAAGTTAATTTTTTTGGAATTATTTATTTACAAACGTCATTATTAATTATATTTTAGTTTAACAATTTTTAGTTTAATTTTTTTTGCAATTAATTTTTAGTTTTTTTAGCTAACTAAAAAGTTTTATTAGTTTAATTAAATTTTTTATTAAAATTAATAAACAGTTTTAGGTACTATAATTCAATTTTGGAGAGTAGTTTAATTTTTATGGTTTAATTTTTTCGTAGTTTAATTCTTTGAGTAAAATTTTTTCCTAGTTTAATTCTTTTAGTTTAATTTTTTCGCAATTTAATTCTTTTAGTTTAATTTTTTCCAAGTTGAATTCTTTTGGTTTAAGTTTTTCGTTGTTTATTTCATTTTGTTTAATTATTTTTAAGGGTTAATTTTATTTTTGGTTCAATTCACTTAAGGCTAATTTTTTCTCCCAAGAAAGAAAAAATTATTTCTCCACTCGAGAAGCTGCACTTTCGTAATTATTTTGCCTTGCGTAGAAAAAAATTATCTCTGGTTTACTCTCGATTTTTTTCTTTTTTCCTTTTTTTTTGGTAGACGATTTTTCTCTTATAGATAAATTCCATCTACATTTTCTCATTCTATGTATATATGAGGGGGGTTTTACTTTCTTTTTCCCCCCTTTTATCATATGGCCTTGAAAATACCTGTTCATTTATAATTTTCTTTGTCACTTTGGTTTTAAAGAGTTACACACTGGCAAAGGCGTCAATATCGCCTCGAGAGAGAGAGAGAGAGAGAGAATGATCATAAAAATTTGCATCGTTGGGCCTGAACCTGGGGCGGTACTTCTTATATATATTCTCGGCGCTTTCTTTTTGCTCTCACGCTATTTATCTTCTTTAATTCTTACCTGTTCTAATACATATATTGTATGCCTAATTGCACTTTACAGACCTTCAGTGCATTTCTCGTTCTCGTCCCGAGCACAAGCAAACGTGCGAAAGAAAATTCGTGTTCGGCATTCTTTTTTTTTGAGAAATTTTTTTTTTTTTGCGAAATGAAAAATATTGTTTGAAAACAAATTTTCTGTGTGTTTTGTTGTTGTTGTTAATAAGTATTTTTGCTTTGTATTTTTTTTTTCTAGTATAAGGAAAATTTGAAATTATTTTTTAAAAAGAAAAAAAATATAAATAATTGAAGTAATTGCGCTACTTAATTAGTTGCAGAATGGAGTGTCCCGAAGCGGTCGAACGAGGTCGAAAATTTCGTCTATTGACTGCAGAAGAGTTACCACAACTTTTGGATTTTCTGAAGCAGTATTTACCGGAAGCTTTGAAGGTATTTGGAATTTATATTTAATTTTGGATTTTTAAAAATATTTTTTCCTTTTTTTGGTACTATTTGTGTCTTACTTTTAATTTTTCTTCTTTTAATTTTTTTCTTTCTTATTGTTTCTTCTTATTTTTAATTTTTCTTCTTTTAATTTGTTTTTCTTTTCTTTCCCTTCTATAATTTTTCTTTTTTTTCCTTCAATTTTTCTTCCTTCCTACATTATTTCTTTATTTTATTTTCTTTCTTTTTTTGTTTGTTTCTTTTCTTTTATTAATTTTTTTTTTATTTAGAAGTTTTGAACGTTTAAAACTTCTGAATTAAACTTCTTCAAATTAAATTTTTATTACAATAATTTTACGCCAATGTTATGAAAAAAATTAATTAATTAAATAGTTTCTAAATGTAAAATTTAATTCTGAAATTTTTATTGCAATCAGAAATTTATGAAAATATTCTTAATAAAAAATATTCTGTTCATTTGAACGTTCAAAACTTGTGAATTTTTTATTTTTTATGAAATTTATTCGATTTTTCATGAATTTTTTTCTACTTTGTTTAAAAGTACTCGAAACATAAAATTACCGCCGTTAAAGTTCCCCTTATCAGTTATTCTAATGCATAATACAGAATTGATAAAATTATATTAATAAATATTTAATTTATTGTAGTTTTCAGTTTTAGTAAACAATAAAGTAATTTGGTAATTTGAGTTAAAAAAATCGTATTTTTTAATCATTTAGGAAAAAAATAATAACAATTATAATTAACATTAAAAAAATTAATAATAATAAATAATAGTAATAATAAAAACAGTAATAAAAATAGTAATAGGTAATTACAAATAATGGTAACAATAATAATAGTAATAATTAATAATAATATTAATAATAATACCAAAAATAATAATAAAAATAGTAATAACAATAGTAATAGTAATAATTTTTATTAAATTGATTATTTATGAAATAAATGAACTCTTTTGTCGAAATTAAAAACTAAATTATTGTTTAAAAAAATAAATTATTTAAAATCTTGGTTTTAGCAAAAAAATAAAAATATATAGAAGAAGATTGATGAGAAATGAATTGCTGAAATTTTTTCTGGGCTAATATTATAATAAATTTGAAATATAAATTTTAGCGGTTAAATCAGAATTGCAAAAATTTGTATAAAATATTCTTCTTTTCTTTTTCTTTCTTTTTTTTCTTGTTTGACTAGAAAGAAAGAATTCAATATAAATTGATATTAAAGAAAGTCGATAGAATATTTTACAAGGCCTTTAAAGGATATTGAATTCGGTAATCTATTCCTTTCTTTTTTTCGTATTTTCTATTCACGATTATATAGTCGAAGAATGACGCAAGTTTAATGAACTAATTTCCTTCTTTTACAATTCTCACTTTTGGTATTAATAATTTTTTTTTATATATTTATTAATTGTAAAGTAAGGGAATTTTATTTTTTGGTTTCAAACTAAAATCGGAAAAATAGAAAAAAAATTAATAGAATTTGCAAAAGTAAGTTTTTTGCAAAGAAATTAAAATTTTTTTTCTTTGTTTCAAAATAAAATAGAAAAAATGGAAAAAAATTAATAGAATTTGCAAAAGTAATTTTTTTTGTAAAGAAATTTTAATTTTAAATATTTTTTCTTGGTTTCAAAATAAAATAGGAAAAATGGTAACAAATTAATAGAAAATAATAGGAAAATTATTTTTTGTAAAGAAATTTTATTTCCATTCTTTCGCTGGAGAATGAAAATTAAAAAAATGGAAAATAATAAAAAAATTATATTTTTTGTAAGGTAATTTTATTTCGAAAGTTTTTTTTGTTTTAAAATAAAATTTTTAAACAAATGGAAGTTGATAAGGAAATTTTATTTCTACTTTTTTTCGTATTAGAATGAATTAGCGAAAATGGAAAGTAATAAACAAGTTATTTTTTTGTAAGGGAATTTTATTTTTATATTTTCTTTTTGTTTTAAGAGAAAATAGGAAAAATAAATTATTCTTTCGTAAGAATTTTATTTCTACTTTTTTTCGCCTTAAAATAATTGTCAAAAGTGGAAAATAATTAACAAAATAATTTTTTATAAGGAAATTTTATTTCTACTTTTTTTCACATTAAAATCTCCCTATTTTGATTTTCATAAATAAGAAAAAAATTTCTTGTTTATCAAAATTAAAAACTCGATTTACAAATTTTTTTATTCATTGACTTTTTTGATAGTTTTCTAATACTGTTTTTCAAAAATGACAATTTTTTTTATTTATCAAAAGTGGAAAATAATTGACAAATTATTTTTTTTTGTAAGGAAATTTTATTTCCATTTTTTCGTTTAAAAAAAAACATGAAAATTGGAAGAAAATAATCGGAAAATAATAAAAAAAAGTAATAAAATAATCGTTGGTATTCTAAAATAAATAATAAAATTGATGTAAAGAAATAAAGTGGAAAAAATGAAAAAAACTAAAATGGAAAAAGCGAAAAAAACTAAAATGGATAAAATTATATAAAAGTGAGAATAAAAAATATTCTAGTCCAATAATAATTATTTAAAATATAAACAAAGTTCAAAGATTACAAAGGCACTTCATATGAATAGAAGGGAAAAAGAAGAAAAAAAAACTGAAAAGCCGAATGTAAACAGACAAAATTTTTGCGATTTAAAATTCTCGAGTGAATTCTAAAATGAAGAGAGGGACCAAAAAAAAAATTCCTTTAACAAAGAAATTTTTCTCATTATATATCCAGGCGTCATTTACGATAGGATTAAAGCTTTGTTCCTTTTAATATTCGTTGAAAATCGATAAAAAAAAAGGAAAAACTTAAAGAGAACAAAAGCTCTTTTTTGAGGAAAATTGAGATTTTCTTTTTTTGTGTTTTGGATTTGAAGCCAGGAAGAGAAAAAGTAATATTTTCCGTTTTTTTTTTGTTTTCTTTTTATATTTAGCAAAAGTTTTTTGGGTACCTACTTACTGATATTTTTTTGATAAATCGTCTTAGCGAATGTCCTTGAAATTAAAATGGAATCCACGTAAAACCAATGTCTGTTGAAGTCAATGTCAAGGTCGTTCGTTCGTTTGCTCCTGAATAACTACTCGCTGGTATCACTGCATTGCGAGACCTCGTAAGCTCGAAGACCTCTAATCCATTCGACTTTATTCCGCACCTGCAAAATATAATAGACCTTGTCACGATGCGGATTTTTGAATTTTTTTTTTATTTTATTTTTTTTTTTTGTTTTCTGCTTTTCAAATATATATTACTTTACAAACACTTAGTATAGATTAAATTTTTCCGAATGGAAATAAAATGATAAAAATTCAGCGTAAGAAGGAATATTGGTTTTCTGCATTTGAGAGAAAATTTATTGCTTTCCATTCAGTTTGGTAAACAATTTTTCTTTTTGAGAATTATTATAAAAAGGAGATTCAAAAATTAAAAAATTTTTTTGAAGAAAATTCTTTTTTATGTTTGCATTTGTTAGAAGAATCTTATTTTTAATCCGATCTTAATCTAATTAATCTAATTTTTGCAGATATTTTGAAAGCATTTATGAGAGAAAATTTATTGTTTTTCATTCAGTTTGATAAAAATTTTTTTTTTGGGAATTATTATGAAAAGGAGATTTAAAAATTAAAAAGTTGCTTTCTAAATACGATATTTTGATAAATTAAAAATTTTTCTTAATTATTTGAATTCATCAGAAGAAGGAATATTGTAAATTTCGTTTTTGCTTTTCAAAATGCTTTCAAACCTTAAATAATTACAAATAATTTAGAAAAAAATAGTTTAGAAAAAATAATTTAGAAAATAATAATTTAAAGAAAAGTAATTTAAAAGAAATTATTTAAATGAAAAAAATGTTTAAATAATTAAGAACGATTATTAAATTTTCTAGACAAATATATTTTTCTTCACTGCTAATTATAATTTTTCCTTATATTCTTGAGAGCATTTTGAGAGAAATTTTTTTTCTTTTAATCCAGCTGATTCACGATGCGGATTTTTCTTTTGTTTTCTGCTTTTCAAATACACTTTACAAACACTTAGATTAAAATTTTCCGGATTAAAATAAAATGATAAAAATTCAGCGTAAGAAAGAATATTGGTTTTCTGCCTTTGAGAGAAAATTTATTGTTTTTAATTCAGTTTGATAACAATTTTTTTTTTTTTTTTTTTTAATTATTATAAAGAGAAGATTTAAAAATGAAAAAATTGCTTTAAAGAAAAATTTATTTAGATATTAGGAAATTTTTTTTAATATGATTGTTTAATTTTATACGAAATGTAATTGTTTGAATTCATCAGATGAAAAGAATCTAATTTTTAATATAATTTTTTCAAATATTTTGAGAGCAAAATTTTTTTTCCTTGTAATTTAGTTAAAAAAATAATTTGTCAACTGAATTAAAAGCAAAAAAAAAAATTTTTTTATTCGAAAAAGTTGTAATTCGAAAAAAATAGAAATAATAAAAATAATGACAACAAGAAAATATAATTTGTCGACTAAATTAAAAGAGAACATGAATTTTCTTCTAAATTCTATTATCAAAATAGAAGGAAAAAAATAATTTCCAGTAAAGAAAATATTTTTTTGAGAGAAATTATTGTTCTTTGGAATTATCATTTTTTCCGGAAGGGAATTTTTAATTTAATTTTTTTTCAATTACAATTTTGCCGGAAAATTCTTTGAGCATTTAATAGAAAAATTATTTTCTTCTATTTCAGTTGATAAATTATATTTTTTAAAGGGGGGATTATTTAAAAAAAAAAATTGTAAAAATTTCGTATCAATTTTCTTGTTTAGAAAAAATATTTTGGCATTAAAAATTTTGTTCTTAATAATTGTTTGCATCCAACAGAAGCGGGGGGGGGGGGGATTTTAACGTGGAATATATTTAGGAATTTGCAAATTATTTAATTTTTTGATATTTAACTTGAAGAAAGATATATTTGGAATTGGGAAAAATGTTGATACAAATTAATTGTGCGCATCGAATGGAATATCGATATGGAAAGGCTGTTTTGAATATATAGACAGGGATATTGAATTAAACTAGAACCTCTATATCAATCAATCAACAGGTACAAACTTGTTAATGGAACGTCTACTTAATCTCCCATATCAAGTGTGTATATTACACCGTCATCATCACCCTATTTTTTTTTCTTATTTCTAAAAATAAAAAACTCGATTCACAAACTTTTTGATTCAATGCCTTTTTTTCGACAGTTTTTTCTAATTCTGTTTTTCAAAAAATGACACTTTTTCGTTTTATTTTAATAAAATGCGATTTTTTCGATTTTTTTTCTCCACACAATGCATAAATAAAGTATCACTTTTTTAGAAAACAAATATTTATTGTTTAGTTTATTTATTTAGTTATTTATAATTTAGTTTTAAATATTTTTCTAAAAATTTAAAGATTTAAATTATTTTATTATTTATTTTACCTACTTATTAATTAAATAATTAAAAATAAATTAATTTTTTGCTCGAGATTTTATTATATTTCGAATTTTTTCCTCTTTCTTTTTATAAATAAAATATTGTTGTAATTAATTTATATTACTAACGAATAGAATTCATACAAAAATTATGCACCTATGGAGATTTCTCAAAGTTTTTTGATTTAATTATTTTCTGAATTAATCCATCAAGATAATTAATTTATCACACTATACACAACTTTGATTATATACCTACCTAACTTAAAAGTTGAAATTTTTTCTCTAATAATTTATTATTTAACATGAGAGGAAACTTTTTTGCGCAGGTATTAAAAAAAAGAATTTAATTATCCCTTTGAGGCACCAGTTTTTTTATGTCGTGAAAACTAATCTTTTTTTCAACATTATTAGAATTTTTATGATCCAAACAAGACAATTTTTTTTATATATATTATATTTGCAAAAAACGAAAAAAACTTTTTATTTTTAATCGAATGCCAAAATTTTGGTAGAATCGTAAATTTACTCTATAGTTTCAACAATAAAACGTATTTCAAAAATCAATAATTTTGGGAAAAAAAGTGTATAAAAAAATCAAGGACGAAGGGAAAATTATAGTAAGCAGTAGAAATAATTATTGTATGAAATTAAATATAAATTATTGTACGAATAATCTAAAATTGTTTTATTCTTAATTTTTTAATTTTTATTATTTCTTTTTTTAATATAATAATTATTAATTAATTAGTTACGTAAATTGTTAATAGTTGGATTTATTTAATAAAATTAATTTTGTATTCGTATTTGAAAAAATGAAAAATGAAAAACTTAATTCAAAAAAGAGACAAATATTTTCGTTAAGAATTGTTTCATTTCAATGGGAAAAAATATTTTTTTTTGCAATAATTAATAATAATTAATTATTATAGTAACAAATTTAAAATTTGCTTTTTCGTTGAAACCGTTTTCTAATTATTTTTTAATAAAATATGGTTTTTTGGCATATTTAGGCCTTTTTATTAAAAAACAATAATTATATTTTATTTATTAAGGATTTTTGAATTTTTAGGAATAAAAGATTTTATTGAAAAAATTAATTTAAAACTATATTTTTTTAACAACTAATAAAATTGATTTTTAGCATTTTTAGTTTGAAAAATTTTATTTTTATTGGGAAAAGTTAATTTTTAAAAAGCGGAAAAATATTTTCGTTAAAAGTGTTCCTTTTCTGTGGGACAAACAATTTTTTATTTATTAATAATAAGTAAATTTATTTATTAATCAATTTTTGAATTTTAATTTAAAAAAATTCTACTGAGGAAATTAATTTTAAAATAGAAAAATTATTTTCTCGTCAAAAGTGTCTCTGCCAAAATATTTTCCTGATCGATCTTTACATATTGGTATCAAATTCCTCGTTTCCTGTCTCTCTCTCTCTCTCTCTCTCTCTCTCTCTCTCTCTCTCTCTCTCTCTCTCCTCTCTCTCTCTCTCTCTCTCTCTCTCTCTCTCTCTCTCTCTCTCTCTCTCTCTCTCTCTCTCTCTCTCTCTCTCTCTCTCTCTCTCTCTCTCTCTCTCTCTCTCTCTCTCTCTCTCTCTCTCTCTCTCTCTCTCTCTCTCTCTCTCTCTCTCTCTCTCTCTCTCTCCTCTCTCTCTCTCTCTCTCTCTCTCTCTCTCTCTCTCTCTCTCTCTCTCTCTCTCTCCTCTCTCTCTCTCTCTCTCTCTCTCTCTCTCTCTCTCTCTCTCTCTCTCTCTCTCTCTCTCTCTCTCTCTCTCTCTCTCTCTCTCTCTCTCTCTCTCTCTCTCTCTCTCTCTCTCTCTCTCTCTCTCTCTCTCTCTCTCTCTCTCTCTCTCTCTCTCTCTCTCTCTCTCTCTCTCTCTCTCTCTCTCTCTCTCTCTTTCTCTCATATCAATCAAATCAAATTTAATCGAAAATATTATTAAAAAAAAAAAAAAAAAAATCCTCGGTCTTTTCTTTTGTTTTGACAAAAACACACATACACACATGCATATGGTTCCATCGATTTCGTTCAGGAGAACGAAAAACCTTCGCGTGAGTCAGGACTCGACCTTGACCCTCAATCGCCTTTTCGATAGTTGGAATGCATACATGTCTAGATGCAGACGGGTTTATTTTCAGTATTAAACTACTCTTAAATACACTGATCTACATTAATAATTAATTTTCATTATATTTTGTCTTGAAACAAATTTTCCATTTCCTGTTCGTCACATACAGTAATCAGAATTTTTTTCGCCCTTTTTTTCTCTTGCTCCAAAAACAGAAAAAAAACCTCATTCTCTGCAATGTTGATTTAATCATTTTCCCGCACTGACTGTTAATTTTCACTCGGGTAAATAATAAATATTTTAAACTTATTATAATTTTAAGTGTTACTTTCGAGTTTATTTAATCAGATGTAATTTTATTCGCGTGACAAAGTATGCTGAATAGCTTGAAAATTAGAGAGGATATATATTTTTTTCTAAATAAATAATTTGCCAAAAGAAATATGTAAATTTCAGTTTTTTTTTCTCCCCAACAATGCCTTATTTATGAGGATTAATTTTACTGGCTCTTTTTCCAAAAATTATTTATTGCTTTCTTGTACATTGTAATTATGGTGAGCAATTAAAATAATTACTCGAAAATTAGAATTTTTTTTTGAAATGTCAAAATTTGGTAAATTTAAAATAATTATTTTTATTTTTGTATATAGTTTTATTTTTATTTATTTTTATGTTTATTTAATTTTATATATTTTTATTTATTTTTATTTTTAATTATTTTTCTTTATTTTTTTTTATTTTTCTATATTTTGGTTTATTTTTTTGTTCTTTAGATATTTAAATAAATGTAGATAATTTTTAAAACAAAGGTGAACTAATTTCTTTGTGATTTTTTCAGTTTCATCAAACCGTATTGACTTACATGAAACATCGAGTATGGGAATTTCATTTTTACGTTGCCAATGAATGGCCAGAGGTTCCGGTTTGTTTGCATTTTCCAGGGATGACACTTGCCGTAAGTTTATTTTAAATTAATTCCATTTAATTTTTAAAGCTAATAATAGAATCCAGAGTCGACAGAAATCGTAAAATAAATTTTCAAGTTTATATAAATAGAAAGCAATTTTTATTTTACTTTTTTATTTTTTATATTTTTAGTTTTTTTCACAAACTTTATTTTTTATTTTCTTCTGTATATTTTTATTATTTTATATTTTTTTGTGTATTTTTATTATTTTATATTGTTTTTGTGTATTTTTATTTTTCTATTTTTTTTTTTGTATTTTCTTCTGTATATTTTTATTTCTTTGCATATTTTTCTTATTTTTTATTTATATCTGTCGAGCTTATTTTTTTATTAAGACAATAAAAATAAATGAAAATATTTTTTCACATATTTTTATTCATTTGCTGATTTTTATTTAAAAAATTTTTATTTTCCTATGTTTTGGATATTTTTTGTATTTCCTTTTGTATATTTTTATTAAAAAGAATTTTTGTACCTACTATTTAAAATAATTTTGAATTTTTGAATAAAAAAGGAAAACTGTTTAAAAATAGATTAAAGAAAAAATAATAAACAATAAATTTTTCATGAATATCGATGAAAAATAAATTTTTAATTGAAAAAAAACCTTCAAATTTTCACTGAATCAAAAAAAATTTCCCAACGAAAGAAATATTTTTCTAAATTCGAAAAAAAAAGTTAATAGAAATATTGAAAAATAGATCAAAGAAAAAATAATAAACAAACAATTTTTCCCGAATATCGTTGTAAAATAAATTTTTAATTGAAAAAACTTTCAAATTTTTACTGAATGAAAAAAATTTCCTAACGGCAGAAATATTTTTCTACATTCAAAAAAAAAGTTAATAGAAATATTAAAAAATAGATCATAGAAAAAATAATAAACAAACAATATTTCCCGAATATCGTAAAATAAATCTTTATAATTGAAAAACAGCCAAATTTTCACTGAACGAAAAAAATTCTCCCAAGGAAAGAAATATTTTTCTACATTAACAAAAAAAAAAAAAAAATGAAAAATTATTGAAAAATAGATTAAAGAAGAACACAATAAATAATAATAAATAGTAAGCAAAAGAGTCTTTACGAAAATCCTTGAAAAATAAATCTCTAGTTGAAAAAAAACCCAAAAATTTGTTGCAGCAAAAAAAAAAAATATTTTTCTGCAAAAAAAAAAGTAAAATTGTTTAAAAATAGATGAAAGTAAAAAAAAAAATAAACGACGTGTTTAAAGGAACACTTTTCACTGAAAAAAGAAACTACATCACTTAATCAAGAATAAAAGGTGAAATGTGAGTCACGAAGCTGACACCAGTTTTAATAATATTCACCCTGGGGTAATTTTTCAGAATTTCTTTTTTCGTGATAATATAGAAATGTTCTTTAAAAAAGAAAAAGAAAAGAAATTTCTCTTTCGCGAAAGAGTTAAAATTACAAGTATTGTGTGCGATAAATACAAATTGAAAAACTTTTATCCAATAAGTGAAAAAATTCCACATTATATATATATATAGAGAGAGAGAGAGAAAGAGAGAAAAGTTTAAAAAGAAAATAGAAAAAATGAACCCTTAGGTTGATTTTGTCATTTGGCTAATCGCCAGCGATTCTTGTTTCTGTTTCCTCGTCTTTCGTCCTCGACCTCACCCCCTCTTTAAGAACGCATTTATCAGCACTAATTCTAATAATGTATATATATATACATATATACATATATAGAAATTATCGCCAAAATCCTGGCAATGTCACTGCTCTGTCGTTAATCAACGCAACATCATCGCACTAATTACTGCTTTATTCTGGAAAATTTTCTCAATTATCAATTTTTTATATAATATCTAAGAAATTTCGAAGCAATACAAATTTTTTTTAATTAAAATTTAGGATTTAATTCATTAAAATTCTCTGATTAATTAATAATTAATTAGTATTTAATTAATAATTCATTAATATTAATTTACTGATAATTTATTATCAACTAAATATTTTTAATAATAATGGTAAAATTTTAATTTAATTTATTAAAATTTCGTTTTTTAATATTAATTATTAATTAATTAATGATAATTTAATATTAACTTAATATTTTTAATAATAATGGTAAAATTTTAATTTAATTTATTCAAATTCCTTGATGTAATATTAATTAATAATTAATTAATAATAATGTATCACTATCAATTAAATATTTTTAATAGTAATGGTAAAGCTTTATTTTCATTTGATTTATTGAAATTCTCTGATTTAATAATAACTAATTAATAATTGATTAATAATTTATTATATCAATTAAATATTACTTCCTCATAGAGGAAGTATTTCTATAATAATAATGGCAAAATTTTCATTTTATTTTTGTTAAAATTCTTTGATTTATTAATAATTGATTAATAGTAATTTATTATCAAATAAATATTTTAAATAGTATTGCGTTAATCAGTGGAATATTTCTAATAGTAATAATTATTTAAAAACAATTTCTAATAATACATTGAAAAAAAATTATTTGATTCAAGTAGCAGATTATTTGTCAACAGCAATCAAATAAATATTTACTTGAATCATATAATTTTTATTTAGATCCGATTAAATGGTATTTGCTTCAAATACTGAAATTATTTGTTCAAATATAATTTATTTGTTTGAAATACAATTTATTTGATTTAAATAAATATTATTCGATTAAAGTGAATATTTCTTTGAGAATAGGCAAGTAATCGGTTATTTGAATTAAATAAATTTTTTTTTTTATTTATTTAAACACCGTTTGAAAATGAAAATAATAATTAAACGTATTTGTTTAAAAAATTATTAAGTTCATTAAAGCATTAAAAACAAAAAATAATACATAAATGAAATTCAAATCTTAAATGCGCGACAATATTTTAAATTTAATTGTTAATAATAAATACAAATGTGACGATCGTAATTTTTTTATAAATCGCACAATTCCAAAGTTTAATGATTAATTTAATGGTTGTAATTAAATTAAATGTTCGTTTCACGAAACTCAATCGTACAATATTCATTAATAATTTATTATCATTAGCAATTGTAATTTATTATGAAAAATATTTAATTGACAATAAATTAATTGTTAATAATATTTAATTGGAAATAAATTATTATTAGAAATATTTAACTGATAATTGATTTGTTTTTGAAGAATTTTATAGAAATATTTGAAAATAATTAAATTCTTTCGAGAAATTCAATTGAAGTTGTTTCGAAAATAATTAAATTTCTATAAAGAATTTAATTAAAATTAAGTATATATAAAATAATTGAATTCATTAGAAGAAATTTATTAGTTTTTGAAAAAAAATTGAATTCTTTCAATTTTTTTGACGAATAATATATTTAAAAATTGCATTGAAAGTAATTTAATTTTCATTTAGAATTTTTAAAAATATTTTGAGAATAATTGAATTATTTTTTAAAGAATTTTAAATTCTTGTTGAAATTGAATTTTACGGGAATTTTTGAAAATAATTCAATTCTTTCGTGTAATTAAAATTTTAGAAAATAATTGAATTTTATGGAAATATTTGAAAATATTTGAATATTCTTCCGAGGAATTGAATTAAAATTGTTTTGTAAATAATTGAATTACTACAAAGAATTTTACTATTTATAAAAATAATTGAATTCTTGCGAAGGATTTATTAAAATTTTAGAAAATAATTGAATTCTTTTGAAAAATTTTATAACGAATTAAAAAAATAATTAAATTCTATCGTGAAATTTTATTAAATATAATTGAATTTTTGCAAAGATTTTACTATTTAAAAAAAATAATTGTAATGTTTAGAAGGATTTATTAAAATTTTAGAAAATATTTGAATTCTTTTGGAAAATTTTATTAAAATTTTTTACAAAAAAATTGAATTTATGCAAAAAATTTTACTATTTTTAAAAATAATGGAATTCTTATGAAGATTGTTATTATAATTGCATAAAAATAATTGAATTACTGCGCAGAATTATATTTAAAAAATTTGGAAAATATAAACAATAATAATTAATTTTGTACTTAATAAGTGGATTTTTTCAACTTTGATTTTCAAATTATTTAAAAATAAAAATAAAAAATTTTTTAATTTGCATAACAATAACAAATTGAATATCACGTTCCGCACGTAACATTTGCTAGTTGATAATAAATTATAATTAGCAAAATTTTAGTCTTTATTATTTTACATAAATATTAATTACTTTTTTGTCAATAAATTTAATAGTGGACAAAATAAATTGATAATTTCGTTAACAGTTTATAGTAATAAAATTTTATAATAATCGGTTAATAAATTAATTTCGATAATGATTTGGTAAATTATTGATATTAAAATTTTGTATAATTAACATTTAATTAAATATAATTATTATTTTTATTCATTATTATTATTAGTTTTTTGTATTATTATTTTTTTTTATTATTCTTATTTTTTATTATTATTATTTTTTTATTAAATTATTTTTATTTATTATTATTACTTTTATTTATTGTCATTTTTATTTAGCATTATTTTAATTTATTATTATTCTCATTTATTATTTATTATTATTTGCATTTATTTTTAGTTTTACTTTCTGACTATTTTCATGGAGTATTATTTTTGTTTTTTATTATTATTGTGATTATTGTGATTGTGGAGTGAATAAAAATTGATTGTCTATATTTTCAGCCTCACGGTCTGTTTTACGAGAGCGTTGGCGTATTCTGTCCTATTGGTCAACTGGAATTATTAAGGATCATGCAGGACGAGGATATTTTAATCGATTGGTCAAGACCACTGTACATTAATTTTGTTCATTCGCTAATTTCCGATGAACTAATTCGACTCTACAATGGCATTGGAATAGTCGAGCAGGTTCTTGGCGATGTCTGGTCCTGTAAGAATATCAAAAATATTGAAAATATTGAGAATTTTGAAGATGAATCTGTACCTGCAGAATCACAGGTAAGAATTTTTTTTCTTCCTTTTTTCTAAATCGAAAATATAGAAATAGAAAAAAAAATAGAAATAGATTGTAGAATAATTTTTTTTTCTGTATTTTAGGTTCTTCCTTTAAAACCGGAGCATGCGGAATGCATCCACGATTTGTATCCTGCCAATGACATGGAATGTCAAGAGGTGTTTCTAAGACTCATTAGGATTTTACCAGGTGCCGGTGTTTTCGTTAATGGAAAACTCGCCGCCTGGATGGTGCAGTCATATTATGGAGCAATGTTTTCCATGCAAACCAAACCCGAACACCGAAGAAAAGGCTATGGATTACGACTAGCAAAGTAACCATTTTTTTCCTCAATTTTTTTTTTTTTTTTTTTTTGAGATTTCTTTATGGTTCTGAAGTTTTAAACGTTCAAACTGGCGAATTTTTATTTTATTGCAATAATTTTTGCGTCACTCAGTTCTTTTGTAAAAAAATAATTGACAAAATTCCAATAATTGGGATTAATTTAGAACCAATTTATTTTATTTTATTTCTACTTGAAATATTTTAGTTTATTTTCTATACTTGAAGTTAAAATTTTATTGCAATATTTTTTGCGTCACTCAGTCCTTTCGTTCTTACTGTAAAAAAAATAATTGTTAAATTCTAATAATTGGGATCAATTGAGAACCAATTTTGGGTATTAAATATTTATTTTGTTTTATTTTGATACTTAAAAACGGTTCTAATTCGTAACTCCTTCATTTCAATTTGTCAAATTTTTTTTTACCTAAAAAGTCAAATAAAATTTTTTAATTTAATTTAATTTAATTTAATTAATTTACTTTTAATTTAATTTAATTTTAATTTAATTTAATTTAATTTATTTTTTTAAATTTATTTATGAATTGGACTTGTTTTTACATTTTTTTTTTAATTTTTACGCAGGTCAGAAAAATTACAAATGTTTGCAATTCTTTAAAAAAAAATAGAATTAGGTTTTATTTAGGAATTTAAATATTTGAATTATCGAATAACTTTCTGAAAATTGATGAAAATAATTAATTTAGAGAAGATTTTTCAGTTTAAAATTTCAGAAAATAAATATAATTTTTGGGAAATAATTAAATTTCCAAAGATTTAAAATTAAGATTTCTGAAATTTGAATTTTGAGAAAATTTAAATTTAAATTTAAAAGAAACTAGTTTTTCGAAAAATTTTAGTTCAAACTCTTTTAGAAATTAGTTAAATTGTTAAATATATGTTACTAAATTAAAGAACTTTCCAATCAACGAAATTTCTTAAAATTGAATTGAAAAGAATTGAATTTAAGTCGAATTCGAAATGAACTTTTGTATTTTGTAAATGATAATGAAATGAAATATTTAAATTCTAGAATAAATTTCTGAAAATTTTTGAAAATAATTAATGTAGACAAGATTTTTCAGTTAAAAATTCTAGAAAATAAATATTGGAAAAGTTACAGTAAAAATTTTGGGAAATAATTAAATTGCTAAAGGTTTCAAATTTATATTTCTGAAAATTTGAATTTTCAGGATTTTCAAAAAATTTAAATAAAAATTCCAAAGAAAATAGTTTTTTTTGGAAAAATTTGAGTTCAAATTAAATTTAATTCTTAATTTCTTAATTTAATAAAATGTCTTTAAAAATTCAACTAATTTCCTAATTCGAAATCTCTTAAAATTGAATTTGAGACGAATTTGTAATGAACTTTGGTTTTTAAATTATTAAACCCTCAAAGAACTTTCCCAGAATTGTAAAAAATAATTAATTTAAAAAAGAATTTCAGTTAAAAATTCTGGAAAATATATGTTATTAAATTAAGATACTTGAGAATAATAGAAATTTCGTAAAATTTAATTGAAGGGAACTGAATTTTAGACGAATTTTAAATTAATCTTTTTTTCAATTTGTTAAACTCTCGAAGAATTTTCTCAGAATTGTAAAAAATAATTAATTTAGAGAAGAATTTCAGTTCGAAATTCTAGAAAATAATTTAATAGTAAAGTTTTGTAAAAATTTGTAGAAATAATTAAATTTCAAAAGGTTTCAAATTAAAATTTTCGAGAATTGAAATTTAGAGGAACTTTAATTAAAAGTTCCAAAGAACACAGTTTTTTAAAAATTTAATTTAAATTCTTTTGGAAATTAGTCGAATTTTTCAATATATTTACTCTGAAATTAAAAAACAAGCGAATAATCGAAATTTCGTTGTAATGAATTGAAAATAATTGAATTTTAGACGAATTTTAAATGAATTTTTGTTTTTAAAAATTAAATTCTCAAAGACTTTTCTCAAAATAATGAAAATAATTTAAGAGAGTAATTTTAGTGTTAAATTCTGAAAATTAATTCAATATTAGCAAATTTTAGTAAAAATATTTGGAGAAATATTTTTAAGAAGTTTCAAATTAAAATTTTCGATAATTTGAATTTAAGGGTAACTTTTAATTAAAAATTGCAACAAACATCGTTTTTTGAAAAATTTTAGTTCAAAATTTGGAGAAATTATTTAAATCTTTAAATATATAATCTTAAATTTGAAAAAACTATCCAGTAATTGAAATTTCTTAATATTGAATTGAAAAGAATTGAATTTTCAAGATTTTTAAATGAACTTTTGTTTTTAATAATAAAATTCTCAAAATTTTCTGAAAATTTTTCTCAAAATAATGAAAGTTAATTGAATAAGAGAAGAATTATAGTTAAAAATTCAAGAAATTAATTCAATATTGGAAAATTTTTTTATCAATTTTTAGACATATTTAAATTTTTAAGAAGATTAAAAATGAAATTTTTTGAGAATTTCAGTTAAATTTTGTTATTAAATATTTGTTAATTTGTTAATAATAATTAAATACTTGAATTTGTTCGGAAATTTTTCATTTTTTCATTATTTTAATTTATTTTTCAATTAAATACTTCTTTTAAAAAATTATTATTAAACTTTTCAAAAACTAGTTAAAAATTTTAAAAAATAATTCAATTTAGAAGAATTTAGATTTTAGAATAATTAAATTTTTATAATTGAAATAAATTTTAGATATTAAAAAGTTTAATTACAATTTTTAAAATTAATCGTTTCTTTTGAAGAAAAATGATAAGAAGTGTATTAAACAGTTAGTTGAAAATAATTCAATTTTACAAAAACTTATAGTTATTATAAATTGGAATAAGGAAAAAAGTTAAAGAATTTTCTGGAAATTATGAAAAAGTCACAGAAGTAGAAAATATTAGTTTGGTGATAACTCGGAATAAAATAAACGACTATTCCAATTTTTTTTTTTTTTTGTACTTTGAACTGACTAACAAAAGTATTTTTGCTTTTTAAAATCGATCCCAGGCCTGGTCACAAAATAAGAATTAATTATAAAACTTCTAACTGTAAAATTTAATTTTTTAATTTTTATTGCAATTATTTTATGAAAATATTTTTAGTGAATAATCTTCCGTCTCTTTGAACGTTCAAAACTTGTGGATCATTATTTTTTTAATTTCTAGTATTTGTTTCTAATTTTTCTGTTAATTTCTACTTTTTTTCATTAATTTCTAATTTTTCTATTAATTTCTACTTTTTTTTATTAATTTATAATTTTTCTATTAATTTTTAATAATATTATTATTCATTTAGTGATTAATTGAAAAAAAATTCTCCCATTTCCTTCAGATACCTGACGAAAACAGTCGCCGACCGCGGCTACAGTCCATTCGTTGTGATACGTCCAGAAAATGAAGCGAGTCAAAGTCTCTATAGAAAATTAGGATTCAACAAATTTTATCAAATGGTGCGAATGACATTTATACCGGACACGTGGCGACAATTGTACGGAGCAAATTCGATATTAAAAGGAAATTTAGAAAGTGCAGTTAGACAATTAACAATCGAACAAAGGATAATAGATGTATTTCAAAATGACGAGAATGGAAAGAATGATGAGCATAACGACCACCACGACCACGACGATAACAATGACGATCAAACGACGAACGAAAAATGTGAGGTAAAACAGGAATTGGACAGCTTAGGTAATGGAGATGATTATAATAATCATATTAAAGAGCATGTGTAAATGAGAAAAGAAGAAATTTGTTTTATGAACAATTTACAGAATCTCAGGAGTGCGAGAAGTTTAAAAGTGCGAGAAGTATTGAATTTGCATATTATAAAAAAAAACAGAATCAGACTGATATATAGACAAAAAAAAATACAAAAAAACAAAAAAAAAAATAATTCAAAATGTCGATGAAACGGTGATATCCAACTCTACCAAAATAATCACGCATTCTGCTTCTCTGCACCAAACTCTAAAAAAAAATATGTAGAATTGTAAAACTCGGTGAGAAAAAGACAAGAATTATTATTAAAAGAAAAATGAAAATTAATGTAGGACAAAAGTTTCTATTAAAATTTTTCATAAAGTTAAAAGTTAATCTAGCTTATAAATTCCTCGGGCTAATCCTGAAGAATAAAAAAGTACAAATTGAAAAAAATATAAGCTAAAAAACTTTTCTTCTTTTCAAAACAGAAAAAAAAATATTATTACTGCACAAGTTTTAAAGTAGAAAAATAGCAAAAATATTTTGCTACTATTTTACTAGTGAAACTCTTTTTTAAACTAAAAATAGTAAAACTATTTTTTATTTTTATTTATTTAATGAATTATTTTTATTTATTAATAATTAATCCGAAGTTCGTTCGACGAACTTTGATTTATTTTTTAAATTCTTTTTATTTTGTTTTATTTATTTTCTATTGTCAATACGAGAAAAAAATGGAAGCATTGTCCTATGTTAATGTTTGCATATGAATATTTATGCAGTAATATATTTATAGGGAATATATTTATGCATATGGGAAAATATTTTGAAATTTCCATGTTATAATGAAACGCGAAAAGTTTACGTGGGGCTTCTTTATTCCATGCAGAAATTTACAAAAATATATATATATATATATATATATATATATATATATATGGTGTATATATAAACGAATTTCTGTAAGTTTTCCATATCACACACACAGCATTTTCAAGACACTTTTTTCAAATTAATTATTAATGAGAGGAGGAAAAAAAAAATTCACACCTGTCAAAGAATTTTTCTAGAATTTATTCTCTTAATACGCTATAAACAAAAGCCTTTGGCATTCCATTATTTTTAAATAATTGACATTTTTAAATGTCGACAACAGTCTCTGACAATTGTTAAATTATTGAGAAAATATTTTATTTTTTTTATTTATTTTTCTTGATTTGAAAAAGTTTTTTTAAATTGACGAAATATTTTTTTTATTTTAGGGTTGCCACAAGTCAGGGAAATTAGGAAAAATGAAATTTTCCAGGGAATTCAGGGAAATATCAGGGAATTTTATCAAAAGAAACTGAAAAAATAACAAAATTTTAGAATTACTACAAAAATTCTGCTTTTTGGTGTCAAAAAAATATTTAATTGAAAAACAAAATCTTAATTTCTTCTTTTGATTCTTTTTTCAACTTAAAAACTTTTGAATCGCATAATTAATATTTTAAAACAATGTCTTTTTTCTTATTTCAGTTAATAAATAAATATATTTTGAATAATTAAATTCTGTTTGTTGGTGTCAACAAATATTTTTGAAAAAGAAAATTAAATAAAATTTCTACAAATTAAATAAATAATAAATAAATTAAATTAAATTACAATTAAATTTTTTTTAAATTAAAATTCTCAACTTCATTTAACTCAAAAAAGATTTTAGTTGAAAAAAATCAATTTTCAAAAATAAGTGAAAATTTCATAAGGTTTCAAAACTAAAATTCTTAGAAATTTCAATTGCTGTGAAGAAATTAGTAATTAAATTATTTATTTTAAAAGTAATTCAAGATTTAAATAATTTTATTTAAAATTTTGAAAAAATTGGATTTCTAAGAAATTTTAATTAAATTGTTTCAAAATTCTTACATTTTAAAAAAAATTTTATTAAAAAGTTTAAAAATTATCAAATTAATGGAAATTTTGTGAAATTTTATTAAATGTAACATAATTTGTTAATTAAATATTTTTTATATAAATTATTCAAATTTTAAATAATTTTATTAAAAATTTTAAAAACATGTATTTTTAAGGAATTTTAATTCAATTGTTTAAAGATTTGAAGTGAAAAAACTTGATTTTTAAAAATATTTTTTTTTTTGCAAATTAACAAATTAAGTGAATTCTTATTAAATATAATGCAATTTGTTCATTAAATATTTATTTAAAAAACTATTCAAGTTTTAAATAATTTTATTTAAAATTCTGGAAAAGTTTAATTTCTAAGAAAATTAAAGTGAATTGTTTAAAGATATCTGACTCTTAAAAAAAAGTTATTTAAAAATTAACAAATTAATTGGAACTCTGTAAAATTTTATTAAAAATACTCTACAAATTTATTAAAAATAGTACAACTTGTTCAAAAATTTTTTTTGAGATTTAGAAAACAATCGAAGTTTCAAAGAATTTTAATGATAATTGATAAGTAATTGAATAAAATAATTTTATTTTGAAAGAATTACGATTTAAAATTTTTCTAATAGATATTTAGAAATTAATTTTGTTTAAACTTCTTAAAAATATGATTTTTAAAATATTTTAGTTCTATTATTAATAATTGAATTAATAAGAATTAAAATTGTTTAAAGTAATTGAAATTTTTTGAAAATAATTGAAATTGTATAAAGTAAATGAAATTTTTGGAAAATAATTGAAATTGTTTAAAGTAAATGAAATTTTTGGAAAATAATTGAAATTGTTTAAAGTAATTGAAATTTTTGGAAAATAATTGAAATTGTTTAAAGTAATTGAAATTTTTGGAAAATAATTGAAATTGTTTAAACTTTTAAAGTAATTGAAATTTTTGGAAAATAATTGAAATTGTTTAAACTTTTAAAGTAATTGAAATTTTTGGAAAATAATTGAAATTTTCTAAAATTCTTTAAAAAATAATTGAACTTATTAAGAATTTTATGGGATTTTTAAAAAATAATCGAAGAAAGTTTGACACAATAACCAATTTTATTTTGAACTAGAAGTTTTAATATATTTTTTTTGAGGAATAAAGGAAAAAGTCAAAATTCTCGCTGAAAATCGGAGAAAAACAAAATTAATTTTTTGTGGCAACCCTGTTTTTATTCAATTAATTTTAAATAATTCTCAAATCGTCTAGACGTTTTCGTTTTAATCAAGTTTCATCAAAATTGCATTTTAAAAAATCGATATTTGAAGGAAAATGTAATTAAATTTTAATTAAAAAAAAGACTTTCCGCACAGTGAAAGTTTGCTAATTGTGTTTTCTGTGAAAAACAAATTTTCCTCCGTTAGGAAGAGAGTCATTGAATTTTAAACATTATCTTATTAAATTATTAACTCTTGACAGTGACTGTCGTTTGATGAAATATCTTCAATATAAAAAAAAAGAAAAAAAAAATTAAGTAACTTTTGAAGACCAGATGACTTACAAAGTCTCTTTACTTATAGTATTTACTATTATAGCATTCCATTAAAAAATAAATAGGTTAATTTTTAACTCTATTTTGATTTAAATTATATAACTATAAATGAACGATCTTACAGTATTTATTAATAATACAGACTGATCTTTACATCTTTCTCGTTGTATTTTTTAACTAGTTAGCATCTAGAGAGCTTATGTTACTTAAAAAGTGTTTCATTTTTATCGAGCCTATTGTAAAGAAAAAAAATTAAAAATACAATTTACAGTAGTTGCAAATTTACTTTTTAATACAAAAAAAAAAAAAAATATAATGGGAAACTGAATAGTTTAATTGACTCTATATATATAAATATATAATTTAGATTATATATGTATATATATACAGAAATATTATGGCTGATGAAAAAAAACAAAAAAAAAAAATAATAATTTTTGAAATAATTGCGAATGAGTCGGCAAAAATGTATGTGTATCAGAATGAATCAACGTATGTACTTTAGAGAGTCAACGTTGAAACGATCTGTGATTTATGATTTATGATGAAAAAGTTGTTAAAGCCTCGCGTGAACTGTAAATGTTTTAAATTTAAAGGCATTACTGTATCGACAATTTTTCCGCTAAATTTAATAATATCAATTTTAATATTGCATTGGATGAAGAAATTGTTTAATTTAAATAATGACTTGACAATCAAATAATTATTTATCACTTAATTATTTGACTCAAATAGCTGATCGATAGTAAATATCGATGGTAAATTAAATAATTATTAAATAATTACAAAATATTATATAAATAAAAAGAAAATATTAATTTTTCTTTTTTTATTTATATAAACAAATATTATTTACTTATTTCAAATATTAATTTGAATTAATTCAATGATTGATTATTTAATAAATATGCAATTATTCACTTAATTGAATAATTCATTGATCGATTAATAAAATGAATAATTATTTCATTAATTTAATAAATAATTGCAGAATCAATTTAATAATTAATTTTGCAGACAATTCGTAGATAATTATTTACTTGATTGGATTATTAATTATTTGCTTAATTGAATAAGTAATTATTTAATTTTTCGAATAAATAATTGCTTAATTAGCTGAGTAATTAATTTTTTTAATTCAATAGTTAATTATTTACCTACTTAATTAAGTTATTGAATATTCAATTATTTGAATAATAATTTGATTGATTAAATTATTAATTAAATAAGTAATTGTTTGTTTAAATAATTAATTGAACAAATAATTGTTTGTTTAAATAATTAATTGATTTTTAAAAAGTCACTAGACTATCCCCCTCCAACAGACTTGAAAGTAGGATTTTTAAAAAGTCACTAGGCTATCCCCCTCCAACAGACTCTCAATTTAGTAATTAATTTTTCAGATAATTCATAGTTAATTATTTACTTGATTGAATAATTAATTATTTTTTAAATTGAGTTAAGTAATTATTTATCGAATTTGTAATTATCGAATAATTATTATGAAAACTATTCTAATTACCAAATAATTATTATTATCGAAATTATAGTTATTTATAATTTAATTATTAGCGAAATAATTATTTATAAATTAATTATTATCGAAATAATTATTTATAAATTAATTATTAGCGAAATAATTATTTATAAATTAACTATTATCGAAAAAATTATTTCTCAAGTAATTTGTGATTAAAATTATGGTTATACGTGAAATAATTATTATTTATGTGAGTCAAATAAAAATAATTTTCTCCTTCTTGAAAAATAGTCGATTATTTCAATTATTAAATAATTTTTTTTCTTCAATTTTCGTATTTTATCAATTAAGAAAAATTAATAAAAATCGTTTTTTATACATCAATATAATATATATATATATTCAAAATAAAAACAATACAGTAATGCATTTAAGCACCAGTACTTAAGTAGTAAAGACTACCAAAGCGGTAATTACTAACTTATTAAAATACAAAATCGCGCAAAAAAAAAAAAAAAAAAAAAATGAAAAGAAAAGTATAAGGCGCCTCAGCTCGATCGATAAGTAAAAAAATAGAAATTTAACTATTCTAGATAAATATATCTATAATTTTTTCTACATTTCATAATAGCAATTATTGTAAACGACAATGAAGAATGTATTTGTAGACGCTAGTGAAGAAATCGGGGAAAAAAAAGAAGAATTTTTTAAGATCGAGCTGATATGACCGATTATTCCTAAAGGCCCCCAAATCCTATTTTATTTTCAATTTTTGAATGCTATGGGGGCTGGCTGTGATATACTTCACTAATCAATACATGATGTGAATATTTAGAAACATTAAAAAAAAAAAATCAAATTAGGAAAAAAATTCTCATTCAATTATTCCTAAGTTCCAAATCTCTTTATAAAGTGAAATTTTTTTTAGAATCCTGAATTTTATTTCTAGAGTAAAAAAAAAAATCGGTAACAAGTTCGAATTTTTTTATTTTTATATTTTTTTATACTATCCAATTTTACAAAATAATTAATTATATAAAAATTATAGTTTTTACTAAATTACCAAGTAGTTAATTATATAAAAATGATTGTATACAATATTAACAAAAAATAATTCAATTTTTTTTGTTTCTATTTCTTCACATCACGTATCGATAAATTTTTGCCCTTGTTAAATACCAGTCTAGCCTATATAAAAAAATAAAAAAAAAGAAATAAAAAATTGATAAATCCCTACAGTGCTAAGTACCTATATTAATACCTTATAGAGGTTTTGGGAATGCAAATAAACGACGCCACCCACGATTTACAAAAAAAAAACAAACAAAAAAATTAAGAAAGAAAAATGCGTTTATGTTGCACGGGTCCACTTTGCAATCATACAAAAAAAAGAAAAAAAAGCAAAAAAAATAAATAAATTACAAATCTGTAAATTAAAAACAGAAAACCAAGAGAAATTTTTTCGATATAAATATTATAAGTTTTTTGATCGCTAGTCTGACTTTGATGTGAAAAACAATTTTTTAAACCTGCCGAAGATACAAATTAGACTCTCTCAATGTGAATCAGTTTAAAAATCAATTTATCCAATAATATTTAGATCAATACCTTTAAATTTTAATTTTCATAAATTAAATAATTAGTGTATTAATTAAATAACTATTTATTTGATTAATTGCAATAGTGGTAATTAAATTAATAAAATAAATAATTACCTACTTTAATAATTTAGTAATTAATTGAGGCCTCAATAAAAAATTCACTAATTTCAATAATTAATTACTTTCTTAATTACTTTCCAAACTTAATTATTGAGAATTCTATTAAGTGAATAATTATTTGTTTGATTAATTGATTAATTAAGTAATTATTATTTGATTCATTGAATAATAAATTATTTAATTATTAGAATACGTTATAATTTATTTGAATAAATAATTGTTTAATCAATTGAGTAATTAATTATTCTGATAGTTCAATAGATAATTATTTACTAAAGTAAGTAATTAATTATTTGATTAAATAATTAATTAGATAAGTAATTATTTAAATAATGGAATAAATAATTACTTAATCAGCTGAATAATTAATTATTTATTTAATTGAATTATGGATTAAGGAATTAATTAAGTTGTTAATTGTTTATTTAAGTGAATTATTTGGTATTCAATTAATTGAATAATTATTTTTTTTTATTAATTCATTAATTAAATAAGTAATTAGTTCATTGAATAAATATTCTTAAATTAATGGAATAAGTAATAATGAATTAATTGAGTAATCAAATAAATATTTGTTTAAATAATTAATTCGAATTAGTAATATTTTAATTCATTGGGTAATAAATTATTCAATTAATTAAAACGTTAATTATTTACCGAATTGATTAATGAATTATTCAATTAATTGAACAATTAAATAGGTAGTTACTTGATTTAATATTTAATTGAATAAATAATTTTTTTGTTAAATGATTAATTAAGAAAGTAATTCTTTAATTAATTGAATAAATTGCTGAATTAATTGAGTAACTAATTATTCAAATAATTAAATAGTTAATTACTTACTTAATTGAAAAATTAATTATTCAATTGAAATTAAATATTTAAAAAATCAAAAAGTAGAAAAAAATAACAATTAATTTAAAATGAGGTAAATTTACAAATTAATTCGTCGATCTAATTTAAACATTATTAAGTTTAGTTTAATTTAGATATAAAAAAATTACTATAATATTTTCTATTGAATGAAATAAATGATTTTGAATGGAGTTTAAATATTTTAAATTAATAATTAAAATATTCATTAAATTATTAATTAAAATATTCATTAAAATATTAATTAAAATATTAATTTATTAAAAAAAAGTTTTTTGAGATTATTTTTACTGATTCAAGTTAAGAGGGTAGTCCACCAAGATCTCCGCCTGTTTTAGGTCAATTAAATATCTCACGTCATCCATATTTTGTCAAACTCAATCAATCCTGAAAAAGAGAAAAAAAAAATGAAAAAAAAATGTATGCGAATCGTTTGTAAGGAATGTTCAAAAGAATTTTGTACATGGATGTTTTGTTTTCTTTTTAACTCTATAGTGAAAGCATGAAAGTGTGACAGTAATTTTTCAGGAGATCTAATAGATAAGTCGTGAAAAAAAATAATAATGTTAGAGAACAAATAAAATTATGTAAATTGCATTTTTATAAAGATTCTCATACTGGAATTTTACAAAAAAGAAAAAATAAATTAGCCTTTCTTTTTTTTACAAAGAAACAGAAGAAGTGACAGAAACAATTTTATGGTTTTTCTAGAAAAAAAAAAAAATTTTTTTCTTTTTTTTAAAGTAAAATTTTTTCAAAAAAGAAAATAATTTTCTATCAATAGAAAAATACATACTTTTTTGAAAAATTCATTTTTCAATTATAATAATTTTATTGACGCACAAAGTAAAAAGAAAAAAAAATTGAGAAAGACAAAAAAAAACTTTACCGAAATGAAATTATATTATAAATTAAATTAGTTGAAATTTTTGACTGTTTGAATTATTGAAAAAAAAGACTTGTAAAGAAAATCTTCCATCGTACAGTTGCATTAATTAAAAAAAAGCAAAAAAGAAAAATAAATTAAATGAGAGAAGAGAATGATCAATTGAAATGAGAACGACAACGAAGAAACCTCAAAACATTGTAATTCCACAAGCTTTTAGCTTAATCTTAATAATAAATATAGAATCACGACTATTTTTCTCAGTCGGGCCTAAAAAACCATTCTTTATAATAACTATTAAAAAAAAAAAATTTTTTTTTTTCTGTACTGACTTCTTTTCTCAAATTTTCTTGAAAGCACATGCTGTTAAATGCAACAAAATTTCTCTGCGACAGAATATTAAAAAATATTTCCGAAAAAAAAAGAAATTCGATTTAAAAACAATGGGAATGGAGTCGACGAACTTGTGCCACGAAATTGATCTTATATTATAAGATTTAAGGTGTATTGGTTAGAAATCGTATACAAAATATAAATTTTTAATTGATAATAATCTGAATAAGTGAATTTTTTCACTTAATTAGATTGAAAAAAGTGATAGTAAAAAAAAGTTACAACTAAATGAAGAAAATTTCCATATAAACAAAAAAAAAAAAAAAAACTCGAAAATTTTAGACGTATTTTTATTTAACGAATACACTTTAAAATAAAATAAAAAAAGTGATATAATAATTATGTCATCGGGAGAATTTGGGATTAATGCGACTTTATAAAACTGGATGCAAACAAATGGGTAATAAATTGGAGAAATATATATATATATATAAATTTTTCGTTTCATTGATTTATATTATATAGTAAGAGAAAAAAATGACATAAAAATTGAAATTTGGATGTAATTTTTACTTTATATATTTTTAGTAAAATTCAATATATATATTTTTTTTAAGAAAAAAGAGAATTAATAAATTATAATATTTGAAAGAAACAAAAAATCATAAATTTCTTTAGAGTAAAATTTAATTTTTTAGTAGGATTAATATATTTTTTATATTTTTTTACTAATAAATATTAATGTGAATTTCATCCACATTTGATTTTTTTTATTTCCCCTTTTTATGTGATCACATTAATATTTTTTTTTATGAGTCACGTATTCGATTTAATAAAAAAAAAATCATTTTCTACATTTGTATTTTTTTTGCAGAGCACTAGTTTTATTGAAAATTGTCAAAAATTTAAATTTAAATAAACTAAATTCCTTATAGTTTTGAAAAATCGAATAAAGGACGAAATTTTTATTATTACTTTTAATTTTGCATTTTATTTACAAAAGATTGTAGAATTAGAAAAAAATTAGTTTTTTATTAGGTTTGGTTAAAGTTAACACCAGGAATTTAAAATTTAACCCCGCTGACAATCTATTTTTTTAATTTCAATAAAAAAAAGTTAATAATTATTCACTCCCTTTCTTTTACTTAAAAATTAAAAATAAAAAAAAACAATTAACACCTGTAAATATTAACCCCGCTTAAAGTTATCACCATGAATTTAAAATTTAACCCCACTGATACTATATTTTTTTAATTTTTAAAAAAGTTAACACTTCACTTCCGTTTTTTTATTTAAATTGAATAAAAAAATTAAAATTTAACCCTATTGGAAATTCAGAATTCACTGTTTTTTTTTTTATATTGGGGGAGTAAAATTTAACACTTTTAGTTTAACTCCATATCAAATTAAAAATTTAATTTAAATTTAAATAAGAAAAAATTCACTTCATTTTTTTTATTTAAATGGAATATAGAAATTAAAATTTAACCCCATTGAAAATTACGAATCTTTTTTTGTTTCATATTAAATTTAAAATAAAAGTTAAACCTTAAATTTAATTCAGAAAAAAATAAACAATTCACTTCATTTTTTTATTTAAATGAAATAAAGAATTTAAAATTTAACCCCGCTGATACTAATTTTTTTTTAATTTAACTCAAAAAAGTAAATAATTATTCACTCCCTTTTTTTTACTTAAAAATAAAAAATGAGTTACAATTACCACCTGTAGATATTAACCCCGCTTATAGTTATCACCAAGAATTTAAGATTTAACCCCACTGATACCAAATTTTTTCAATTTAACTCAAAAAGTAAACACTTCACTTCCCTTTCTTTATTTAAATTGAATAAAGAAACAAAAATTTAACCATTTTGAAAATTAAGAATTCACTGTTTTTTTCATATCGAAGGGAGTAAAATTTAACACTTTTAGTTTAAGTCCATATCAAGTTACATTTTAAAATAATTTCAATTTAAAATTTTACTCAGAAAAAATTAGTTCACTTCATTTTATTTATTTAAATGGAATAAAGAATTTAAAACTTAACCCTATTGTTACTATATTTTTTAATTTTTAAAAAGTTTTTGTATTTAAATTGAATAAAGAAATAAAAATTTAACCCTTTTGAAAATTAAGAATTCACTGTTGGTTTCTAAACGAAGGGAGTAAAATTTAACACTTTTAGTTTAACTCCATGTCAAATTAAAATTTTCAAAAATAAATTTAACTAAGAAAAAAATTAATAATTCACTTCATGTGTTTATTTAAATGAAATAAAGAGATTAAAATTTAACCCCAATGGAAATTAAAAATGACGTTTTTATTCACATCGAAGGAAACAAATTAACACCAAATAATTAAAATTTAACACCAATAAAAAATAAATTAAAAATTAAAAAAAATTAATTAATTTTTAACACTGCATTCTTTTTCAACTCCAATGGAGTAAAATTTAACACCAGATCAACTTCTTTAGAATTGACACTAAATAATTAAAATTTAACTCCTAATTGCTAATAATTGAATTTATATTTAAAATTATTTTTTATCAAATCAAATAATTTAAACAAATTTCAAGTGTTAAATTAACTCACATTTGGAGTTGATTTTTAACCCCAAAAATTACACAACTCCGTCAAAAACTCCCAGATTTCTCTTTTTCGTCCATTTAATTAAAATCAAAGTTAAAAAGAAAAACAATTGAATTCGGTAAAAGCGTAAAAAATACAGTTTAACAATTACAGTTGTCAATCATTCTTTACACTGTCACTCGAAAAAAAAATAACACAATAGAAACTTGAATTCATCCAGAAAAAAAACACTAACGCAACTACTCTAAAAAAACTGTTTTTTTCCCGGAATTCAAACGCTAAAATTTACGTTCAAAATTTCCTTGATTCTATATCTATATATTATTATTAATAATATAATAAATTTTTATATCCGTGATCTAGAGAGGAATTGAAGCGAATGAAACAGAATGAAGACGACAAGTGATCTGCCTGCGCGCATTGTCCCAAACTTCTCCTTCTCTCACACTTCTCTTCTTCTTTACCCCCTCCCCTTCAAAAACACTCACCTCTCTCTCTCTCCCACCCTCTCTTTCGGTCCAACTCGTCTATTCTCGTGCAATTTCGTGACTCGAAATTCAACATGGTGGGGGCGCAGTGTATTCGTGACGTCACATAATTAGAGTAAATACAAAGTAGTCTCGATGGGACAGCGGCGTGCGCCACACCGAGAGTCGCTTGTCCGTGCGCCTTTCAAATTTTTCATTTAAAAAACGCTCTCCAACCAAACACGCATGCACAAATTTCCGTGTATGTGTGTGTATGTGTTACTCTTTCTATGTGTGTGCCAAAAAAAAAAATTCGTTTCCAATTTAATTGTGTTTTAATTTCAGTGTGGTTTTTTTTATTTTTTGTGTTATAATTTGAATGTGAATTGAAAAAAAAAATAGAGGAAAAAAAAATAAAATACTAGATGAACGTGAATAAAGTGAGTGACATTTGGAAATCACAAAATGGATAAAATAGAGGTGAGTTCCAAAAATTATTTTTTAAGCCTAAAAATTCCGCCAAAAATTTTTTTTACCGTAAATTAAATATAAATTCAATATTATTCAATTTTTTTAATCAATTTTTTTCTCTTCGAGCGTAACAATATTTTTCTCAGAAAAAAATTTTTTTCCCACGAAATAAAATTTAGGGATATTAATTATAAAGAAAACAATTTTTTTAATTTAAAATTTATTAAATATATTTAAGTAAAAGAAATCTTCCAGAGAGAAAAAAATGTTTGAAACAATTTGTTTTTGTTTTTAATAGAAAATTAAATTTTTTCAATCAAGAATTGACAGTATCACGAGTGGTCGAATATGAGGGAAAAGGTGGGGAGAGAGAGAGGGGAGGGTGTTAGTGGGAGGTTGATCGTATACTTATAGGTATTGTATATATCTTCAACGAGAGATGCTATTAGATAAACTGGTTACTCTTTCTTCCTTTGCCCCTTCCTGGATTTTCCCCCTACTATCCCCCCTGTTGTCTCCCTCTTTGCCCCCCCCCCTCTTTTCCTCTCGCTTATAAACCTTGTGTATGCTTGTCTCTGTTTCACGTATACGCTACAACGTCCCGCCGTCTCGTTTCGACCCTCATCTCCCTCAACTTCTATGCCCCCCCCTACCATCATTCCAAATTCTCTCTCTATCCATTCCCTCCCCCCCACTTCTTGCTTTTTGCTCATTCCATCTTTTTCTTTCTCGCACTTTGTCAAGTATTTATAGATGTTCCTTAACCCGATTTAACACCTATAGTTTTAGGGCTCTGGCATTTTTTATCCCTCTCTCTCTCTCTCTTTATTATTTATTAATCAATTAAAATATTTTTAATAATTTTTAATAAAAAAGAATTAAAAGTTTGAAATTAAAATTTTGTTAGAAATTATTGTTTTTAAAAGAAAAGAATAAAATCTGGAATTATATTTTGAAATTGAAAAAAGAAATATGTACGTGTGAATAAAGGTTGACGTGCGTTTGGACCGGTGTTGGTGGCGATACATGGGATGTAGAGAAGGGAGGAGAACTGGGGAGAGAGAGAAAGAGAGAGGAGGGCGGGGGGCAAGAGGGGGATACTTCCCGAGCGCACTTTAAATTCAATTTCAATTTATTTTCACAAAGAAATTTCCAGAAATGGATTTTCAAATGTAAATTGTTATATTTTTGCTGTTTCTCTAAAAATTTACTATTTACAAAAAATTATTTTTCTATTATAAATTTATAAATTTACAAATTATTAAATAATTAATTTTTTTTTTCCTTTTTTTTTTTATTTCGAAAAATTTATAAATTTAACGAAAAAAACTCGATACTATTGACATTAATATACACAAACACACACATACAGGGTGCCTCGCCCTGTTTAAATTGAAAGTATACATTTGAAAATTAAATCGATAATCGCGCGATGCGGGGTCGAGTGAGTCACTGTAAATAATTATATTTTATATCTTGTGATAATGCGCGACACTGTTTATCGCATTGCGCAAAATAATAATAATTATAAAATTTTTTTTCTTCCCAATTCATACAACTTCCTTTTTCCGTCAACTATATTTATTTTCTTTTTTTTTCGTGTTCTCTTTTTATTTTTAAATTCTAATTAAAATATTTTTAATTAAAAAAAAAGGTTTCTAAAAGTGAAAATTGAATAATTTTTACTTTTTTCCAAAAAGGGGATAAATAGGACAGAATAATATAAAAATATTATTCCGAAAATAGAAAGCTCGAAAAAAAATAATAAAAATTAATTAAAAAAAGAGGGAGAAAATTATTTTTTTTAAAAAATAATTCTCTTTTCTTCCTACGCACATCGACCTCCAGAAGAATTTTGTTTCTTTTCAATAAAATTGTGAGCTCTGCTTATATTTGTAATTATAATCTGAGGTTGGAGGCTTTTCTCTCTCTCTCTCTCTCTCTCTCTCTCTCTCTCTCTCTCTCTCTTTCTCTCTGTATTCGTGAGTGTACGTGTTATATTGAAAAGGAGGGTTGGCGAGGAGAAGGGAGAGAGGGGGGATATGAGGGGGACGCTTGACAGACACATAGGTAGTGGAGCACACGTATAGAAAGCATCGGGCGCGCTCACACAGACACAACACACATATACATGAAAACTCTCACATAGATTTCTATCTCGCACATGCACCTCGCATCTTATTATTCCGACAACGAACTTTTTTTTTCTTTTTTTTTTTTTCTTTAACTTATCCAATAATCGTTCGCGCGTGTTTATCCTTGTGCCGCGTTTTGTAAATGTGCGCTTGTATTTGTGTGTATGTATCAATTTCACATATAAATATATATTTGTGTGTGTGTGTGTGTTTAAATCGACTCGAGATTTTTCGTTTGTATTGATATTTTACGTTGCAATCAAAATAATCGTCACCCAATATGTAGAAATTTCTGTTAATAATATAAATATAAAATAATACGTTTTGTATTTCTTTTGTTTTTTTGTCGATTTTTTTTCTGTTTCGAGTAATTTAATTATTGGAAATTTCAATTTTTATTTTATTTTTATTATTTTAATTGATTGTTTTTTTTTACTTGAATTTCTTGTTATTTAGGTACTTGTTATTTAGGTATTTAAATTATTCGGTATTTTTATATTTTAATTTATTTACTGGTTTTGTATTTAAATTGTTTATTTTATTATTTCTATATTTATTTCGTATTTTTGTATTTAAATAATTTGTTCTTTATTTTTTCAATTATTTTTTTTTAATTCTTAGTTATTTATTTATTTTTCAATTATTTTTTTCTTTATTGTTTCAATTATATTTTATTTAAATTCCTTGTTATTTTTTGTAAATTCCTTGCTATTTTTTTTAAATTCCTTGCCATTTTTTAAAATTCTTAGTTATTTTTTTATATTTCTAGTTATTTTTTTAAATTTCTAGTTAGTTTCTTGCAATACTTTTTTTATTTTTTTATTAAAATTCCTTTGCTGTTTTTTATTTTAATTGTTTCTGTTTTTTTTTTATTTTAACTATTTGGTATTTTTATTATTTAAATTATTCGTTATTTATGTTTGTATTCACTTCTATTTAATTTACTCGTTATTTATTTCATTGACATAATTTTTTACTAAAATTCCGTGTTATTTATTAACATATAAATTAAATTACTCGTTATTTTTTTCATTGACATAATTTTTTACTAAAATTCCATGTTATTTATTATTTAATATTCAAATATCGAATTAAATTTATTTATTAACATGAAATTAAAAAATCTGCCTCCCCTGGGAATCGAACTCGCAATCTTTAGCACTGTAGACTTGGACACTAAGCACTAGCCTAAGCTCACGTTTTTTTATTTTAATTATTTATTGCTTATTAAATTGATCTAATTTAATATAAATTAATAATTCTCTACAATATAAACAACTGAACGCATTATTAATAAAAAGAGTAATAATAATATTTATAATAAATAACGAAAAAAAAATATAACAATCAATAAAATTAATAAAAATAACAAAATATTTAAAAAAAATTTTATTTGTCTTAAAAATTGACAAAATAGTAATAAAAATAAAAGTTATAATAATATTAATAATAATAATAATGACGATGACAATAAAAACAGTATTTTTATATTAATAAACTCAATTTAATATTAATAAAAGATAATATAAAATATTATTGAGAAATAATGTTGCACCTACGTAACGCGAGGTTGATTACGAAACGTAAAATTATTATTTAAATATATTTTTTTCTTCGCTTTTATTTAATATGTATAAACATTGCAATTAAAATTGTGAAATTTTTTCTTAAAAGTTTACAAAAAAAAAAGAAACTAATAATTTAAAATAAAAATTATGACATTGCAGTAGTAAAAAATAGTAAAGTAGTAAAAAAAAACAATAAAAAAAATATTCGTAAATTATCTCTCTAATTAATATAACAGTTGTTAAAATAAACTTTTTTTCAAGTATATTGTTTGACGAACAGTTTTTTTTCCTATTATTGATAATAAAAAAAAAAGAATAAACGAAAAAGTTTAATTAACAAAATAAGAATTGAATTTTTACGTTTGTATAATTTTAATTTACCTCGAGAGAAATGGAGGGAGAGAGTGAAAGAAAAAGAAAAAATATAAGCGTCAGTTTAAATTTCGCTCTTTTGGTTCTTTTTTACACTCCGTGCTCCTATGATGGCATTCAACGAAAGTTGACGTAATGGAATTTACTTTTGCAGCTTCTCTGAGCTTTTGCGACACACCTACTTTGACTATAGATATAGATATACATATATGTTTTATCGCGAAAAGTGAAAAACAAGTGTTACATTGAAAATTAGAAAAAGAGAGACAGAGAAAGAGAGGCGGCGCTTGAGAAAAATTCGGAACGTGGTAAAAGTTAATTGTGTTGGAGAAATTTTTCCCAATGACTGTACCTGACGCTAAAATTCTAATCGGCAAAATTAGTCGACTGTGTACAGTCAATTTAGAAAGTAAAATTGACCGCGATTCTGCGCAAGAAAACTTATGAAATCAAATATAGACACTAAGGGGGGGGGGGGGGGGGCAGACGAAATTTATAGTTGGTAATTATTTTTTTTCTGCTTGACTTTTTATTAATTGTAAAATATCTCTTTTCTTTTTTTTCTCTCTCGGAAAATTGAGTATTGTTTTCAATTTTTTTTTTTATTTTTTTTTTTAAGAGAAAGAGAGAAAAATAACAATAACGAGGAGAATTATTGAGTATCATTTTCGATGACGTGAATTTCAATAAACCAGTGTAGAACTAAGCAAGTATATCGTTTTCGAGTGCCCTTCACTCGGCGAAAGTGACGCGTCATGACGATAAATCTAGGGTCGGTGTATAATACTCGAATGCTTTAGGGAAATCCGATTAAAGTTTTTAATTTCTCGGTTACATTTTCCTTAGACGCTAATTAGAAGTAATTAAAATTATTTTACAATTACTGCAATTTTTTTTTAGGGGGAAGAAAGTGCATTTTGAACTTTATCAATTATTTTTAATAATAGTGACAATAATAAATAATAATAAAAACAATTGTAATAATAATAATAATAATAATAATAATATAAATAATAATAATAATAATGTATATGCTTTAATTTAATAAATAGAATTGATATAATTAATTATTAATAAATTAAATTGTTTCATTAAATTAATTAAATTCAAATTGATAAAATGAAATTTTAATAGCAGTGAAACTAAAATGACAAATAATAATTACGTTTTGAAAATATTAAAATATAAGTAAACATTCAATTAATTTGTTGCAAAAAAAAGAAAAAAAAAGTAAACATTTCAAATAAAATTTGGAAAAAAAAATTGTTTTGAATTTTTTATTACTGGAATATAGATATAAAAACAAAATTCATGATAGAAAGTTTTATTTATTCTCCTCTTTTTTTGTGTATATAAAAAGAAAAACGATATATTGAATTTCCAATAAAAAGATTCACCTTTCAAAGCTGAATATTGTTTTTATTTGCAATTACTTTTCTTGACAGTAGTTAATCAAAAAAGTAATATAGATATAAAATGCATTTTGCCATACAAAGCAAGAAAAAAACAATAAATAACGCAAACCAATTAAATGCAAAAAAAAAGTAATTCATCAAAATATTCACAAAATTCAGCTTTTTGAAATATAAAACCAATTAAAAATTTTCAAACATCAAAGAAAATCTATTTTATGTATTTTTCATTCAAACCAAAAAAATTTTAAACAATTTTTTTTTCAAATTTAAAAAATTTGTTACAAGTTCATTTTCAACTATTAACATTTTATTTGTTTAGTCTATTTATCTCTCTCATATAGTGTATTTTTTTCAGATAAAGAAAAATGAAAAACTAAAATTTCGCAACAATTTATATATATATATATATGAGGAAGAAAGAACGAAAAAAAAACTTTTACGTTTCAAATTTTTTTTTGTCAGAAAAACAATATATTTTTTGTTTTTGTTTTGTTATATAAAGAAAATAAAAATAATTATTTCCTGCTTTAGAGAAGTGTATTTTTAATTTTTAATTTTTTTTTTGAGAATAATAATGATTTTAGAGTTTTTGTTATAAAATCGTCGATCTGCATTTTCTGAAAATTCATGAGTGAGGTTTACTTTTGGAAATATATTTATACACACACTGTGTGTACAAGTTTATGTCTGTAGCTATATGTATATATATATATTAGAATTACATACACAAGTTTAGTGCAACTCTCTGCTGATTTTATCATACTCGGGTGTGTATTCGTCACGGATGACTAATCACCCCAGCAATTCTGAAGTATTTATTGTCATAAAAGTAAATATTTTATAATTTACTGTTTTTAAAAAAGAAAAAAGAATTATTCGATTTGAAATTTTCTTTTTCAGTCGCAAATTTGAAATGAAAGTTTTCCACTGAATTATTATTATTATCTAAAATAATTTACAATTATTATTTTTATTATTATTATTGTTATTACTACTACTATTACTATAATAATTATTTTATTTTAATTATTATTATTTTCCTATAATAATTATTTTAATTTTAATTATTTTATTTTAATAATAATAATATTAATTTTAATTATTTTATTTTAATAATAGTAATAATAATAATAATTAAATGCTAAATTAATTAAATAAACAATTATTCTATCAGTAATGCTTAAATTTACGAATGAAAAATTCGCACTCGTGTGGGATCGAACGCTGTCCCTTGAAGACACAAAGCATGTGAGTTACCACAGAGCCACGGTGACTCACAATAAAAATAATAATTATAATCATTATTTAGTATTTTTATCTATTAATTTTTTTATTCTTTTTACTTTTTTTCATTCTTGATAGGTCCCTGAAGTTACACCCAGAGAAAAAAGTTATTTATTTTAACTAAAAGTGTATATTTAAGAAAAATTTATTTGTTGCAAATAAATATTTTATTTAAAATAAATAAACTAATATTTATTTCAAATAAATGCACTAATTAATCTAAAATAAAGAAATATATTTGCAATTTATGAAATAGTATATTTGTAGCAAATAAAAAATATATTTGATTCAAATAAATGTTTGTTTGACTTATAAGTAGACGCCTGCGCATATTGCATTGCTATAGTAAAACAATAAGATGTTTTGCTTTTAACAGTTTAACGCGTACAATTATAAGAGGTTTATTCATCATGAATAGTTAACAAATTTAATTGATTTAAGTACAGAATTTTTCTTTTTAAGTGAAAATTTTAATTAGTACAAAGTAACAGATTTGTATGTGATTTCATTTACATTTTAGTGTCTTATTTGAGATTTTGTGAGAAAAATGTGACAGTGGACTTTTACATATGAAGTGAAAAAGTAAAGTAAAATGACTAACAATAAAAAAACCTGACTTTATTTAACAAATATTCTTATAAAAATAAACATTTATTTTAATGAATATTAAAAGTTCCATTAGTGATTGTGATTGTTAAATTTATTTGAAGGTTATAAGTGAATTTTAATATTTTAGAATGCTTACACACTGAAAAAAATTAGGCTGACAAATTCAACTACCTTTGGGTAGTTAAGTGAAAAGTAGTAAAAACAACTACTTTTTTAGTTAGTCTAACCCGGTTTGCGTAGTTAATTTAACTATTTTTATGTAGTTGATAAATAGTAGTTGATTCTACTAATATATGTAGTTAAATTTTAACAACAGGTAAGTTGTAGAATTGACTACAGTGCTGAAGTAAGAACAACTAAGATAATAGTTTACTCAACATTTCATAAGTAGTAAATTTAACAATTTTATAGTAATAAATAGAAAGTAGTAAAAGGGACTACTTTTGTAAGTAACGTAACACTTTCTTAACTAGTAAATTTTACTACTTTAATATAGTTAACACCAAATTGTTGAATTAAAGAATTTATACGGTTGAATTTGAAACAACACGTGACTTGCACAACTGACTATCGTGAAGTAGTAGAGGGAACTAATTTTTTTATTAGTCAAACCTTTTTCGTGTAATAGACTTTACAACTTTTATGTAGTTATAGTAGTTGATTTGACTTCAACATTAGAGTAATAAAAATAAATGAATAATATTGTTGAAGCCTATCGAACCACTCTAAGTAGCAAAATCTACTACACAATGCAGTAGTTTTGGTGAGAAAATAATAGATAATTTTAACTTTTTGAACTTAAGTTTTACTACATTGAGTAGTAGATTGTACTACTTAAAGTAATTAGAAAGGATTGAACAGCATTTTTAAATAAAGCAAAGTTCAGAAATAAGAATTTAAAGAAGATAAAAAGAACTAGTAAAAGTAGTAAATACTACTACATTACATTGTAAAATGAACTACAGTTGTCGGTTGATCTATGTCAAGAATGTCATCAGGTTTCATGCAGACCATCGTAGCGTGCGAGCGTGGTTAGGTGGTTAGGTTATCGGTTTGCGAATGTTAGGGTCGTGCGTTCAATCCCCGGCGTTTGAGGATTTTTCTCCATTATGTACATAAGTGTTGAAAATTATAAAGTATATGTGACCAATAGGAATGCTAGAGGAGATGAAAAATGAATTTCAGTAATAATAATAATTAATAAATAATAATAAATAATTCTACTACTTTTAAGTAGTTGCTGACAAAAACAAAAAGATGTTAATTTTTACTTTATAAAACAGATCATTAACTACTTTTAATAGTTAATTCTACAACAGAAATGTCGTTAAAGCCTATCGAATTACTTTAGGTAGTAAAATCTACTACTTAAAGTAGTAGATTTAAAAACAAAATAATAGTTAATTCTACAACAAAAATGTCGTTAAAGCCTATCGAATTACTTTAGGTAGTAAAACCTACTACTTAAAGTAGTAGATTTAAAAACAAAATAATAGTTAATTCTACAACAAAAATGTCGTTAAAGCCTATCGAATTACTTTAAGTAGTAAAATCTACTACCAAAATCTTAGTTGTTATAATTACTTTAAAGTTAGTCAAATAAACTACTAAATCACATTCAACCAACTACATTCTTAGTTGTCTTAACTGCTTTTATGACAGTTAGTACAACTATTTGAATTCAGTTGAGGACCTATTGAATTACGTAGAGTAGTTAAAAAGTAGTCAAATCTACTAGTTTTTTTTTTCAGTGCAGGATTTATTAAAATGAAAAGTGTTTTTTATTTGTTCTAAATATAAAATATATTTAAAGAAAATATAAAATTTTTTTCATTTAAATAAAAATGGATATTTAAACGAAATATATTAATTCAAATAAAAAATATTATTTGAGCTAAATAAAAGTTTAGTTGGTTCTGTGACAAATATCCTTTTTTATTTGTTTGAAATAAATTTTATTTAATTCAAATAAATCATTTCTCTAGGTGCACACTCTCGTTTCTATAAATGCATTCTTGTTCCCCCAAAAACACACACAGTACTAGTGCATTCAAAATAATTATCATTAAAAAGCCATTTAAATAAATTTATGAATATACTCACTATGTGTTTCTGGAAAACAAAAGATTTCTTCTTTTTAATTTGTTTCTGCTATTTTTAAATTGCAATTTTAAAAAAATGGGGTAAATTACAATACGATTATCGAACTAAATAAAAGTTACTATAATTGAAATTATAATATTATATAATTAATATAATTATTAAAATAATTATTATTATATTACAGGTATTTTTTTTTATTAATTAAATACTAATTACTGTAAATCTATTAATTAATTAGTAATATAGTTATTATTTATTTCCTATTTGGAAAATTAACAATAATAAATATTTATTTTCATAAAGTTATGAACGTTCAAGTGAACGAAATTTTTTTCTATTTAAATATTTTTCAAAATTACTATAAAAAAACAAGAAAAAGGAAAATTAATTATAAAATTTAACATTTATTTAGTTTAGAATCAATTTTTTAATTTACAAAAAACTTTTTTTACGTCTAAAATACAAACTTAAAGAAATAAAAAGTAAAACTTTTAGAAACATTAATATATTAACAGTGGAAATAAAATAAAAAACATTGAGAAAATAATTACAGATAATAATATAATAATAAATTATATTTATTATAATTATAACTAGGTATATCTAATAATTTCCGTATTCTTTCTCTATTGTTTGGAAAAATAAAAAAATTGAATGGAAAAATTAAGAAGTAAAATATAAAAACTATAAAATTTCACAGAAAAATTAATTTTGGAAAAGTAAAAAATAGTATAAAAATTTTAGAAATTCGAAAAAGTTGATATCAAAATTAAAAAATTGTTGTAAATGGAAAAATAGAATTTAATAAATAGAAATTAATAAAATCTAAATTTATTTGAAGGACTAAATAAAAATTAATTGCATAACAGAATTGAATAGAAAAATTGAGAAGTCGAATACAAAAATTAATATATTAATTATAATTATTGAATAATTATTTATTAGAATAATGTATTAAAAATGAAAGATAATTAATAATAATTCTAATTATTGAAAAATTGATATAAAATTAAATCCAAAAATTAAGAAATAACATTGAAAAACTAAAATTTTACAGAAAAATTTATTTTTAAAGGTAAAAATAAGTTTCAGAATCTTAGAAATTCAAAAAGTTACGTTTCAAAATGTCCTTGAAGTTAACGTTAACCCTTAGCGTCGAAAACTATTGTTTGATATTTTTAGAGATGAAAATGTCACTAGTTTCACATTTTTCATTCGCCTAAGGAGTTAAATAATTTTCCAAAGGATTTTTTTAAACTTGAAACCTTCGAAAAATTGTTTTATTCTTTTTGTTTTTTGTGAAAAAAAATATTTTTCGACGCTAACTTTAAGAATTTGTTTAAAATTCAGAAATTGAAGTTAGAAAAATTAAAAAATAGAATTTAAAAACAAAAAAAATTCATATCACAATAAAGTAGAATAGAATAATTATGCATTAAAATAATTAATTAAAAATAATTAATAATAATTTTAGTTATTGAATAATGTGCAGATAATAATTTTAATTATTGCAAAAATAATATAAAATTAAATGAAAAAATTAAGAAATAAAATTTAAATATCATAACTTTACAGAAAAATTAATTTTTAAAGTTAAAACAATAAATTTCAAAAGTTTTGAAAAATAGTTTTGAAATTTAATAAGTTTGTTTCAAATGAAAAAGTTGAAGTAGAAAATTAGAAAATAGAATTTGAAAATAAAAAACTGAATAACACAGATAAAATTGAAATGAAAAAGTAAGAAACCGAATGCAGAAAATTATAATAATTAATAATAAATAATTATCGAATAATTACATATTAAAATAATATGCTAAACAATGAATATTTTCATTATTTAAAAATGTATTGAAAGTAATTGAATGAAAGAATTAAGAAATTTAGTCAAAAATTCAGAAATAAAATTAAAAGAATAAAAAGAATAAAAAACATCGATAAAAAGATACAAAAATATTTAAACAAAAAATAGTAATTTGAAAGTATAAAAAAATGTATTTTTTTATACTTATAAAAATAATACAGTATAATTTTTTTAAAATTGAAAAAATATTTAAAACTATAGAAATATTTGCTTCAAAATAAAATTTCAAAATATAATTCTTTCGAGCTATTTTTTTTTCTCTAATGAAATTGTAAATTTTCCATAACTTATCAAGAACGACGCATGAAAAATGGAATCATTTTTAAATTTTTAAATAGATAAAAAAAAATTGAATTAAATTCCCATTTAAACAAGTTGTGCCCGAGAGTAAGAGAGCGAGGGACTGAGAGAGAGAGAGAAAGAGAGAGAAAGAAAGAAAGAGAGAAGAAGAGAGACTTAAAGAATGAGAGTCACTGAGCATTCATTCTCGAGGTTTTAAGGCAGAGAGAAGAGAGGAATTCGTGCAAAATTTAGTGTCTCACTTTAGTCTCTCACAGAACCTTCGTATATAGCACCTCTGGATTCAACTTCTGCTACAGGCCTTTTACTTATTATATGCCAGCAGGTATAAGGATTGGTCCGGTCCTCATTCACGAAAAAATAACTAATAGCAATAAAGTTTCTTAAGTTTGAAACGTCAAGACAGTATTTCAGGCAATAAAGATATCAAAAAAAAGAGAGAGAAGAAAAAAATAGAGGAGAGGGGGAAATATTAAGAGATTAATTTACTGTAATAATGCAAAAAAAAAATCAACTTTACAATTAATCACTGTTTTAATTTTAATTAACAAACATATTTTCTTTTTTTACTTTCTAAATTTCTTGCTATTATTTAAATTTCAAAGAATTTAATTTGTATAATACAAAAGAAAGAAAAGTCAGCAAAAGTGGAATCGATTTTTCTCATTTGCTTTTTTTTCATCGTCTTTGAAGTTAAATTTAATTAACCCCTTTGAAGGTAGGAATTTTTCAAGCAAAGAAAATCAATTTTTTACTGTATTATTAGAAAAAAACTTTATTGAAGAAACAAAAAGTATTGAAATATTCAGTTTTGAGTTTTAGTTTAATTTTTTTAGCAGAGGGGAATTAATTTTTTTTTTATATTTATTTTATACTTGGCTTCATACTTTATATTTATTTTCATATTTTTGTTTTATTTTGTTATTTATATTATTTCTGTTATTCAGATATTTATTTCTTTTTTACTACATTTTCATTTTATGATATTGTACTTATTTTATATTTATTTTGATACCTATTTTATTTTTTTACCTTATATTTATTTTATATTTTTTTTGTACTTGTATTTATTGCGATATTTATTTTACTTTTGTTTTATATTTATTTTACACTCAATTAATATCTAATTATTATTTAATGAAATTTATTTTGTATTTATTTTGGAAATATTTTTCAATTATTTTTCAATTATTAATTAATTATTCTATTCTTCTATTGTTATTAATTGATTAATTAATTAATTAATAACAATAGAAGAATAGAATAATTAATTAAATTAATACCTGTATTTAATTTCTATTTTTTTCAAAGTTATTTTTTATTTATTTTGTATTTATCTTTTTCAGTATTAATTTTCTCTTATTAATTAATTATGCAATTATTCTATAATTAATTATTTTAATGACTTTACATTGATTGATAATTTAATATTATAATTCTGCATACAATTTATATAAATTTCGTTCATTTGAACTTTCGATAAGGATTATTTGAAAGTTACTTTATATTTATTTTTGTATTAATTTTCTATTATTAATTAATTATTTTATTCTGAACACTGTTATTAATTATTAATTAATTAAAATAATTTTATGGATTTTATTTTTAACTTTTGGTATTTATGACTAATTCAATTTATTTTTTATATTAAAATAGAGTATATTTATGACTAAAATCTAGAAATAATGCAAATCTGTGAAAATAAACAAAATTGTGTCCGAGGGGATTCGAACCACCAACCTAAGGACTGACAGACTAGCGCTCTAACCACTACGCTAACGACGCGTACTAAATTAATGTTACACTTAATTTATTTCCTATTTATTTCCTATTTGTTTTGTATTTGTTTGGTATTAATTTTAGTATTAATATTCTATTCTTAATAATAATAATATTCTGAATACTATTCTATTATTCCATTACATTATTCTGTTATTATAATTAATTAAATTAATTCCATATTTAATTAAGAAATAGTTTTTTTTTTCTTATGAAACTTATTCAATTAGTTTTTTTTCTTCCTTGCCATTAATTATAATAAAATTTTAACAAAAGTATAACGAAAAAAAAGAAAAGAAATAATTTTTTTCCTAATTCATTATAGTAAAATTTATATAACAAAAAACGTCTTGAAAGGGGTCTTTTATTGAATGCAAAAAGAGTAATTTGAAGTCGTGGACTTAACCAGGTCACCCAGAAAGTTTACATGAAACTCATATATTGTGCTTATAACGTTTGGATAGGTCAGTTATATGTATGCATTTTCTACAATTTTTTCCTTTTTTTAATTTCACTGTAATAAAAATATTTTTATGTTCCAAAATTTATGCAAGCGTACTTGAATAAAAATTTCCCTGCGAGGAGTTTTTATAAAATATTGTTTCAATTTGTTAAAATTATTTAAATTATTAAATTAATTTTAAATTACATTTAAAATTTAAAATTATTAAAATTATTAATTTTTTTGTAACAAGGCGTTTTATTATTATTATTATTATTTTTTATTAATTATTATTATTATTTTTCTTGTATTATTTATTATTATTTAATTTTATTAATAATTTTTATTAGTTGTGGGAGAAAATTGACTTTTGCTAATTTTTTTTATTGGCTTGATTAATTATTATATTATTATATACATTGTTTAGACAATTAAATTATTTATAATGAAATTTCTCTCGATGCCAATTGCCAGATTCAATTTTATTCTAAGAACAGGAAGTTTACATGTATTGCGAGGAATAATAATCGCGTTTCGCTCCTGATTAGAATATAAGCCACGGCCATGTGCAATTTGTGTCCGAGAAAATTATTATCAAAACGGCGGAGCCACTTCTGAGTGTCAAAACACATTTTCCCAATATGAACAAATAGTTATTATTCTGCATAAAAAAAGTGTTATTATATCACAAAAAGAAGGAAATTAATTTTCACTTTTCTAAATTTTTTTTGAACGTTCAAAAATAAAGGACGATATTTTTTATTTGTTTTAATTTATACTTTTATAAAAAAATAGTATGTATTTTGTATATTAAAAAAAAGTTTACTGTTAACTAACTAATTGTTTAATTTATACTATTTTTCTTTTATGTTGAAAATAATTGTTCAAAAATTCAATTATTTTCAAAAGTAATAAAATTCATAAAAAAAATTCAACCATGGTAAAATTTTTTTAAAAATTCTCACCAAAATTTTAATTATCTTTATAAATAATAAAATTCTCCTCCGAAATTCAATTATTTTCAAAAATTTGAATAAAATTCTCCCCAAAAAATTCAATTATTTCTAATACAATTTTAATAACATTTCATGAAAGAATTCAATTTTTTAAAAAAATGTTTAATAACATTTTTCGAAATAATTCAATTATTTTCTAAAATTTTAATAAACCCTTCGAAACAATTCAATTATTTTTATAATTAATAAAATTCATCGTAAGAATTCAATTATTTTTCATAAATAATAAAATTCTTTTTAGGAATTCAATTATTTTCAATAAAATTATTAAAAAATTCGATTGTAGGTATTCAATAAATTAAAATTATTGTAAAAACTTGAAAGAAATTGTTCATGTAAAATTCAATTACTTTGAAAATTTTCAATTAAAATTATTAAAAAAACTCCATTATTTTAAGGAAATTCAAACAAATTTTTTTCAAAAGAATTTAATTAGAATAATGAAAAATTTTAATAAAATTCTTCCCGAAAATTCAATTATTTCCATAAATAATAAAATTCTTCGAAGAAATTCAATTATTTATCAAATTTTTTGATAAAAATCTTTACATAAATTCAATATATTTGCAAATTATTTATAAATTTTTTCGCAATAATTCAATTATTTTCATAAATAGTATAAAATTTTTACAGCGATTAAATTATTTTCGTAAATAATAAAGTTCTTTGTAAGAATTCAATTATCTTTGAAAATTTTAATAAACTTTGTTGCGTAAGAATTCAATTTATTATTTTTAATTTTTTTTTATAAAATTCTTATTCGTATCAATTCAATTATTTAAAAAAATTCTTGGGAAAATTTTTAATTATTTTTGTAAATAATAAAACTAATTGCAGAATTTTAATTATTTTTATAATACAATTTTAATCGAATTCCTCGAAAAATTTAATTATTCTTAAAAATTTATTGATAAAATTCTTTATGAGAATTCAATTTTAAAAAACATTCAATTATTCAATAAGTTATTAATTTTTGTATTTAAATAATTGAATTCTCGTTGAATTTTCTAATGAAAATTTATTTAAAAATTAATTTCAGTTAAAATGTGAGATAATAATTGAATATTAAATGCATTATAGAACGTGAATTTTTAGAAATAATTGAATTCTGAAATGGTTTCAAATTAAAATCTTTGAGAATTAAAATTTTAACTAACAATTCTGTGATTTTGTGAAAATAATTTTATGAAAAGATTTAGTGAATTTTTTTTTTTTGAAAATTGTCAAAGAACTTTTTTGAAAATTATTAAAAATAATGAAGTTATTGAAGAATTTTTATTTTAAAATTCTTGAAAATAATATTTGATGGAAATAATTTTTCAGGAAATACAATATTCTTATAATGTAAAATAATTATTTTCTTATTTTATTATTTTTTATTTTATTATTTATAATATGTTTAAAAATTTGAAAAAGGGGTAAAAGAAGAAAAAATGGAGTAAAAAGGAAATGAGAAAAAAAGGAAAAAGTTAATTCATCATTTAAATAAATTGTAAACTAAAAAAATAAAAAAAAAATTTATCTATATTTATAAACTAAAAGTTTCATTTAGCTTTTGCTCGAAGCGTTTTTGAATAATAATAGATTGCATTTTCCATTTGTCCAATTATTCCCAACTGTAATTACATCGAATCTCTCTATCGGGTTTTCGCCCGACGTTACTCACTCTCTCTCTCTCTCAGTCTCTCCTTCTCTCTCTTCTCACTACTACCCCCCTGTCGCTCGTGAGTTTCCACCCTTCGTACAGTCAGCTCCCACAACCCCATCGTTGATGCAGAAATTGCTTGTGCACATATTTTAGGTGTTTGCATTCATTTAATTTAAAAAAAAAAAATTTTTTTCCGTATATCGAAGAAAAAAGAAAAGAAATATAGAAAAAAGTTTACAAATTATTCACAACTGTTTTTTTTTTTTTTTTTTGAATATTCAAAAATTACTGCACTGTTTTTTTGAAGTATGTAAAATTCTTTTAATTTTTAACACAATTTCTCTAGAGTAAATTTTACTATTTCGGAAACAAATTTTAGTAAAAATTTAATCAAATTTGTTTAAAATTACTTTGAGCGTTAAGAAAATATTCTACGAAAATGAAAAAATATTTTTATATCGTTCAAATTAATTTTTAAATTTTAAATTTAATTGTTATTAGTTTTTTGCTACAATTTATTTCCAAGATAGTAAAATTAACTTTAAAGCTATTTGTTGTTTTAATTTCATTTAATAATAAAAATAAAAGTAAAAATAATTTTATTGTTAATTGTTAAAAATTGAAAGCAGCGCTGAAATTATTATTATTATTTTTATTATTATCATTATTATTATTATTATTATTATTATTATTATTATTTTTATTATTATCATTATTATTATTATTATTATTATTATTATTATTATTATTATTATTATTATTATTATTATTATCTTTATTATTTATTATATTTATAATTTATTATCTTTTATTATTTAGTTTTTTTTATTTTATTATTTATTTATTTTATTTATTTATTTATTTTAGTAAAAGGCAAATATTAAATAATAAAATTCGTGTGCTATGTTTACATAAGTTTTCCCCATTTCTATCAAGAAATTTATTTCTAATTTTGTGGAAAAAAATCAAATCTCTCTCTCTATGTATTGCCGAGTCCCTGAAATGATATTGTTATCGGATTTTAAAATCGAGATTAATTTATGGTGAATTGAGAGTAAGAGAAACAAGGCCAGTTTGACTAAACATTATATTATCCGTGCCACACGTTAAAAACAATACAATTTAACTATAAGCTTTCATATACATATATATATGATATACAATGGTGTGTGATCCTCGACAATAAATTTTCATTGTTTGCATTCACAGTGGGCGCCGCTCTCAGGATATTCGATCAGCATATTCGTTTCTTTTCTTTTTTTCTCTCTTTTTTTTCATCTCTTCGTCTTCTTTTTTTTTTGTACTATACACACTAACAGTTGTATCTATTTCTCGTCTTCTTTTTCGATTTGCATTTCAAGCAGGACTCCTTCCTCAAGCTGGAATTTCTTTTCTTTGCACACTTCACTGGATTTTTAGCTGCTAACTCGTTTTTTATGCGCTGATGCTCAAAATTTATCGCGGGAAATTTTCCATCTATTCAGGATTCTCATTTTTATTTTTATTTTTTTTTTTTTGAGAAAAAAAATTGTCTTTTCCTCTGGAAAAATAGTTTTTTTTTACTTCGGATACTTTATTTTTCCTTGGAATACGTGTTTTTTGTTGGAATATTTTTTTTTCCTTTTTATTTTTCTTGGTAAAATTATTTTGAAGTTTGTAAATATATTTAAAATAATTTTTTACTTGCAATATTTTTTTACTTTACTTTACAAGACAATTTTTTTTTGCTGATATTAAATTGAGACAAAAAAACTGTCTTGAAGTATTTTTGTACTTAAATTGATATTTTACTTCAAGTATTTAAGTTAAAATAATTTTGAACTTTGATTATTATTTCACTTGAAATAATTTTTTATTGGAAATGTTTTTAGTTGAAATTATTCTGTACTTGAAATAATTTTTGACTTAAAATAATTTTTTACTTAGAAATAATTCTTGACTCAAAATAACATTTTACTCAAAATAACATTTTACTCAAAATATTTTTGACTTAAAATAATTTTTTACCTGAAATATTTTTACTTACAATACTTTTGTACTGAAAATAATTTTTACTTAAAATACTTTTGTACTGAAAATAATTTTTGACTGAGATAATATTACTTTAAAATAATTATTTTTTACTTGAAATTATTTTTACTTAAAATATTTTTCTACTTTAATAATTATATTTGTACTTGAAATAATTCTTGACTCGAAATAAGTTTTTACTCAAAATATTTGTGTACCTAAAATAATTTTCGACTAAAAATATTATTTATTACTCAATAGAGGATTCTTGTTAAAATTCTTTCTTCATTCTCTATTTTTTTAAACACAAAAATTCCAGAATTGAAAAAATATTTGTTTACTATCCAAACAATAATGAAAAATAAGAAAAACATTCGAAAATATAAACACTAAAATTCCGACTGCATGTAAATTGAAAATAGCTCGTTATTATTTCCTAATATATTCGAAATTGATAATTTTCTATAAATGCAAGAATTATACAAGCAGCGCAGGTCAATTAGGCTTAATAATTTGATAAATTTTCCACTTCCTTCCCTTACAACTTCGTATTGAATGTCTAACTTGGAAGAGATTTGTTGACGTTGATGCAATGTAATGGAAATGGAATTACTCACGCTCTCATGCCTCTCTCTCTCTCTCTCTCTCTCTCTCTCTCTCTCCTCGCAGGTCTTTAACTTTATTGCGGGGGTTAGTGACGCATCAAAAATGCAAATTCCCTCATTAAATTTGTCATAATTTATACGGTGATAATTAACACAAAAAAAATTGAAAATTTACACTTGGAAAAAAGTGGAGAAAAAAGGAGAGAGAAAGAGAGAAATTTTTACAGATAACCCCCGAGTTATATATACGAACCGAGAATTCGTCGAGTTTATATATATGTATATAGGTATACTGAAACTTGATTAAACTTTTCGAAACGTTCTCCCATAGGTATATTGATTTTCCTCCTTTGTGTAAAAGCAAAAAAAAAAAAATACATTTTACCGACAGATATAATAATTTAATTGAATTTAATTAAATAAAAATAGAATATTGAATTTTAATATCGAATCCAATTGTGAGATAATTAATTTCCCTCAAAAAAAATTACACTAAGTTACTAAGGAAATTTATTTTTTATAAGCCCGTTTACTACTTAAATAAATAAAAATAAAAGTTAAAAATTGTAAGAAAAAAAAATTACCAACTCTGAAAATATGATAAAAATAAAAATAAATATAGAAAAAAATGAAGTAAAATGATAATATAAAGAAATATAATAAAAAATATTATACCTTTAAAAAAATATTAATTTATAACTTATAACAAATTGGATTCAATACGATTGTATTCTATTTATTTTTATTAAGTGCACTGAAAAAAAATTTATTTGATTCAAATAATCAGTATTTGTTGCAAATACTGATATTATTGGTTCAAATACCATTTTATTGATTTAAATAAATATTTATTTGATTCGTGTAAATATTTATTTGATTTAAATAAATATTTATTTAATTGGAAGTAAATATTGATTTGACTCAAGTAAATATTTATTGGATTCAAGGAAATATTGATTTGACTGAAGTAAATATTGATTTGACTCAAGTAAATATTTTATATATTGGATTCAAGGAAATATTGATTTGAGATTTGACTCAAGTAAATATATTTATGGATTGAAGAAAATATTGATTTGACTCAAGTAAATATTGATTTGACTCAAGTAAATATTGATTTAACTCAAGTAAATATTTTATTGAATTCAAGTAAATATTATTTATTTGATAATAGAAAAGTAATCGGTTATTTGAATCAAATAAATTTTTTTTTTCACTGTAATCGAAAAAAAAATTGTATGAAGGAAAAATGTTCTTTTTTTTGTATATTTTGATAAATATATTATGATATAATATATTGTGCGATAATAAATAAATTATTAAGCGCAAAAAAGTTATAAATATTTTTCAATATCGAAAATACACTTTCTTATCGAATAACAAAAATAAAAATTGTAGTAAATAACAGAAACAGAAGTTTTTATGTAGAAAGTTTTCTGTTTCATTGTTAAAACGGTTATTTTTCAAACCAGGGAGAGAGAAGTCGCTTCGTAGTCGTAAATAATTGAAGGGCTCAGCGTCCGGTACGACAAAGCGACATTTTATCAGTTTACAGATAATGAAGAAGAAAGAGCCAAGGTAGAGATTATTATAAAAGATAACTAAAATTCGTATAATTGCAATATCGAATATAATTACCGACTTCCCTGCCTTTTTTCTCTCTTTTTTTGTTTTGTTTATTTATTTATTTTTACGTTCATTATATATTCAATCGCAAATTAAATCCATTATTTACCATTCAATTTAATTTAATCTATTAATATTTTTTTATTTATTTTTTTCATTAAGTGTTTATTATTATGATTATTATTATTATTATTTTTATTTTTATGATTATTATTATTATTATTATTAAATAGTAAATGATTCGATTATTAAATTTTTTTGAAATTATTTAATTGCACAAAAATTAAATGTTTATGGGGAGAATCGAACCTCTAACTTCAGGTTTAGTCTGTTAGCGCTTTAGCGACTGCGGCTATCGCCGACATTAAATGCCCATGAGAATATTATATTATAATTAATATTGTAATTAGTATTATAATGACTATATTAATTTAATATTAATAAAATATTCAAATTGTATTAAATATGAATAAACATTTGTTTTTTTAATGTTTAATTATTATTCATAATTATTAATAAACATTAAATTTATAAAATAATAATAATTAAATATTTACTATATCTAATAATAATAGATATTCTAAATAATTATTATTTATTCTGTTAATAAGTAGAAAATAAAATCAATAATAATAAAAATAAAACGACATTTTTATTTTGCTACCTCGTAAAAATGCGCAAATAAATAATAATAAAATAAACCAAGGAGAGAAAAAAAAACTCTTAAAAACAATTTACAAAAAAAATGTAATTTCAAAATCAATAAATTTAGTTAAATTAAATTTTCGTTTTAACAATTTTTCCTCTAGGAGAGGACACACACACACAAAAAAAACAAGAAAAAAAAATCCTCTCTCTAAAAATATCGGGTATTATTTGCCGCTTTTTCGACGACGAAAATTTATAGCTGATCATTTTCTCCCTCGATTATTTTTCCCCCAATTCTTTTCCAACTCGTTGTTTGGGAGATAGCACTGTGAATTTCATATATAATGGAGTATATACCTATATATATATAGTTTGTTGAAAAATAAAATGTCGCGAGTATTTTCTATACACGCAGTTGAATATTTTACGTAGATATTTTTTCTTTTTTCCAAAAAACAATTTTCGTTTTTTATTTTTACTCCAATAAGTGCAATGAGGAAAATTTTTTTTTTATTTTAAATACATTTTTTTGCGTTAATTTATTTTCTTTTTATTTTGTTATTGTTGTATTAAGGGTGTTGAACTGTTTATGCACCCTTGACTGGCCACAAAGCTGAAAAAATTCTATTCTCCCGTTGGTAATATGAAAATCCATCGATTACTTGGGTCGTATAAACTCTCTCTCTCTCTCTCTCTCTCTCTCTTTCTCTCTCCCGCGTATATACACGATTGAATGCCCCGACTCGTATATATATGTATATAAATATATAGATATACGTGTTTCAGTGCATGTGTGTGTTTGTGTGAATTATAAAATGTGTGTGAAAATGCTTTTGTGTGATGTGGTCCTGTACGCAAAGAGGGAATGGATTATATCGACTCTATATTTTCCCTCGACATTTGCATTATTATTATCTGTTATTGGAATATTAAAAAAAAAAGAAATGTGTTTTTTTTCTGCTAAATTAACGTGATATATAAATTTTTTTTAATAATTTTTTTTTTTCAATAGAAGTTAAAATTTTAATACAATTTACAATTTTAATTTAATTTAATTTGAAGTTTCGAAGAATAAATATTTTAAATATCAGGAAAGGTTATTTCTTTCTAAAATTAAAATTGTTCAATATTTCTTTTTTATTTTCTCGTCTATTGGATTTTTTCAGCTTTGTTTGTATTTTATAAATACTTTTTTTTATTCCTTTATTATGTTTTGTGTTTTATTTTATTAATTTTACTTTATTATTCTTTATATTTTGCTTCCTCATAGAGGAAGGAGAGTACTATTTATTTATTTATTATTTTAATTTTTATTTTCTATTTTACTTTAATTATTTTCTGGATTACTCTATTATTTTCTTTTTCAATTTTTATTTTCTGTTTTTCTTTATATTGTTTTCTGTTTTTATTTTTATTTTCTGTTTTAATTATTATTTTCCATTTATTTATTCAACATATGCGGAACTCGCCCTTTTGAATTTTCCATTTTATTTTGTATTTTACTTTTTATTTTCGATATTCTATATTTTATTTTGTTGTTTTCATTTTATTCTGTTCTTTTAATTGTTTATTTTCTGTTCCATATTTTATTTTGTTTTTCTCATTTTTATTTTCTGTTCAATATTTAATTTTTGTTGTTTTCATTTTTATTTTCTATTTTCTATTCTATATTTAATTTTTTTGTTTTATTTTTTTTATTTCATATATTTTTTGCATTTTATTTTGTTCTTTTAATTGTTTATTTTCTATTCCATAAATTTGTAAGTTTTCATTTTTATTTTCTTTAAACTTTCTTTTCTGGTATTTTATTTTATATTTTTCATTTTTATTTTTCTATTGTGTATTTTATTTTGTATTTTACCTTTATTTTCTGATTTAACCTTTTTTTATTCTGTGTATAATTTTTTTTTTTATTCCGCTTCAGTATTTTTTCTATTTCACTTTATTAATTTTTATATTCCATTTTATTACTTTTTTTCCCTTTTACTTTTTGTTGTTTTTTTATTTTTGTTATTTTATTTCTCATCTGTATTTCTGCCATTTTGATTTTTTATTTCTATTTCGGTTATTTTTTTGTTTTTTCAAATTTATAAATAAAAATGTTTATAAAACAAAAAATTTAAATCAATTTAAATTTTTTGTTTTTTATTTTTATTCTGATTTTTTGTTTTTATATCTGTTATTTGGTTTTTTATTCTCATTTTTTGTTCTTATTTATCTGTTATTTTCTGTTTTATTTTATTTAGATTTTTCGTTTTTTTTCTGTTATTTAGTTATTTATTTTCATTTCTGTCACTTTTTTCTCACCTTATTTACGTTTTTCCGTTTTTTTTTTTTTGCTTTAATTTCTTTTATTCTACATTTTTATTTCCATTTCTTGTTACTTATTTTTTATTTTCATTATTTTTTATTCCGTACACAATAATAAATCTACGATTAAATGAAGTTTTTTTTTATGCAGTTTAGAGAACCGTAAGGATAAAAAATTCAAGGATAGTTTTCTTTTTATAAAACTCGAATCTACTCGCAATTCGCAAATGAATGCAGATACTTGAGTAAAAATACTATAAACCTTTAGAAACTGGCGCAGAAGAAATTAGAGCAGAAATGAATGGCGTCAGAAGTGACATCAAATCATTTTTCAAAAAAAAAAAAAAAAAAGAAAAAAAAAGAAAATGAGAGAGAAAGAAGAAGAAAATTCAACATTTTTTTTAATTTCTATAATCGTAACTTATTCTCCCGTTCAATCAACTTTTAAAATAGTCGTCTCTTCTTTTCCCCAATAATCATATTTTTAATTCGTCGCATATTTTATATAACTTCCAATTATTTAAATATAGATTTTTTTTAAACCAATTTTTATTCAGTTTCTACTTTTAATGAAATTTTATGAAATTAATGAAGTTTAATTCTAATAAACGAGCACAAAAGTAATTACAAATTAAAATAGTTTTAAAATTTTTATAGAATAAAAAATGAAATTGAAATTTTATTTTTTAAATCGTTAACGAGTATTTGAATAAATTATTATCCAAGTGACAGTAAAATAAAATAAATTATAGAAACATAATTATTAAAATAAATTAGTTATAAAATTATTATTATTATTATTATTATTATTATTATTATTATTATTATTATATTATTTTTACTATTTTTATTATTTTTATTTTAAGAAGGGGAAAATTATTTTATTTTGTGATTAGGAAATAATGTGAAATCAATTCTTTTTCATTTCCCTCGCTCTGCTCGGTATATATTTATTATGTTAATATAGAAAAATAATTTACTTTATTTTCGTTGTAACTATATTTATATGAAAAACTCTGGTGAATTAAATATTTATGAGAAAATAACTTTCGAGTTTATACATTCATTTCTGACAAAGTTTTATATATTTTGCCTTGAGATAAAGTAATTCGTTTTTTCGAGAGATTATTATTATTAAAGATGAAAAACTTTTGAAGTCAGACTATATCTTTTTGAAGCTATATATGAAGAGAAAAGAAGAATATATACTTTGAAAAGTGAATTGATCTGAAACTCAACATAGTAGATTGGGTTAGTGTCTGTGGTTCATCTCATCTGTAAATATGTAGATTGTAGAGAGAAAAAGAGAATGATGAAGAGATTATTAATTTCTCTCTCTTTCTTTTTCTCTCTCTCTCTCTCTCTTTCAATAAGTAGAAAAAATGTACGTAGAGAATAATTTTTATACAATTGTTTAAAAATTAGTTTAATTTTTTTGATTTTGTCATTAGTGTTTTTTTTAATGAAAAAAAACAGTGAGTTCAATTAATGTTAATAAAATTGTAAATACGCGTATTTTATTTATCGTCTCGAATAATCACGTCATTTAGAGGTCAATTCATAATCCAGAGTCTACCAATACATAGGCGTAACGAAATTTTAATTAAAAAAAGATATTTTTTTTAATTACGTGTAATTGTAGCTTAATTAATTTTATTTTCACGATTATTTTCTGTAGAGAATAATAGAAGTTTATAATTTGGTATTTTAATTATCAGATTATTGTAATTTATAATGAATTATTTATTTTTATTTACATTATTATGTTTTTACTTTTATTATTTTTTTACTTTTATTAATTTTATTAATAATTAATCAAATAATTAATTATAATTAATTATAACTAGATAATTATAATACAGAAATTCGTAATTAAAATTTTCGAAAAAAATTCCCAGAATAAATACGTTTTTATTTTCGCATTATAAATGCATAAATTAATAAGAATTTTTTTGAAATTTACTCGCTGGAAATATGTAATTTTTCAGGGATCAATAAAATCGTGTGTAAAAGTTTATTATATATACACACATACACACACAGGAATGAGAAATAACCGGAAACTGAAACTAAAATGAAAAAGTTTGAGAAAGAAAAATATTAGTATAACTATGTAAATTTATGTTTAAATTATTTTATATTGTAATTTTTATTTCGTTTTTATTTTTTTTATAAACTCGAAGTAATAAAAAGAAAGCAAACAATTTTCATTTAGAATTTTATCAAACTAAAAATAATAAAAGAAATAAAATTTTAATTTTTTTTAAAAAATTTTATCAAAACTCTGAAAAAAAATTTAATTAAATTTAATTAAATGAATGAAAAAAAAATGGTTAAATGTATAAAACAGATGCTTGTAATTTGTAAAGAAAAATACTTTTTAAACTTTCTATAATAATAATTCTACAAAAATTAATTAAATGACACTAATTAGTATATTCTGATTATTAAATATTTGTTAATATTTATCCCACAAAAAATATTGAGTATTTAATAATTTTATTTTCATAATATATTAATAATTAATTAATTCTCTCGTGAAGCGTTATTTTGTAACGAAATTTCTAATTATAAAGGAAAATTAATTAATTAATTAATCAATTTTGTTCGTTTCAACGATCATATATATGTTGTATACATTTTAGAAGTATGAAACTAATTAAAGTTAATTAGCAAATAATTATAGCGAATTTGTAATTAATTAAAGAAAAATATTGTTATAATATCGTTTGATTCAGTAATAATAATAATAATAACAATAATAGTAATAATTATAATAATAATAATAATAATACTAATAATAATTTTAAATTAATGAATCCGATTACTGTCTCTATATGAACAATTTATAAATTAATTATTTGAATTTTCCCCAGCAGAGTTAGTCCCTCAGTTTTTCGTAGTTTTAATTTATTTTTCAATTGTAAATTAATTATTTTGAATCTTGGTTTTAATTTATTTTAATATTCCTAATTAATTTTAATTAAGATAATTAATATCAAAATTAATTATAAATATTTTATTATTATTTTTTTTAAATATTATAATAAATATTAAAGAAGGACATATTCATTAAAAAAAAGTATTTTATGAGAAATGTAATTTAAAGATGATTTGAAATTATTTTTTCCTTTTTTTGAGATTTTTTTTTCTCTATATTCGATAAAATAGCTTAAAAATACTTTTCTTTAAACACTTTCCCACAAGTTGACACTTATGCATAAATAGACATATAGTAATTTCTTCAAAGCATGCCTATACAGTCACATGTAACAGGTTTTAGAACAGGTTCACTGCTTTGAAAAAAAAAGAAAAAAAAAACAATAACGGTCCCCCTTAAAAAAAAGGAAACTATTCTGAAAAATAAATTCACACCGCCTGCGATAAAGATTATGTTCTTAATTAATTTTTCTAAACGAAAATTTATTTTTATTTATAATTAAAAATTTTTTATTTAATTCTGTTTTTTAAATGCCAATTCATTTTTTATTTTATCTTAATTATTTTTTTTATTTTTTTTTACTCTCTACATTTAAATTAGTAAAATTGTTAATGTAACTAATTTGAATTTGTTACTGACTATTTTGATGTTAATTAGTAAATTTTTTTTAATTAGTAAATTGTTTTTTTTATTAGTAAATTGTTTTCTATTAGTAAATTTTTACTATAATAAATACTAATTTCTACTAATTTATTGATAAAATTTACTAATAAATTAAACAATAATCATTTTTAATTAGTATTTACTAAAAAAAAATAGTAATTTCTACTAAATTAGTAAAATTTACTTACATAAGAGAATATTATTTTTATTTTCCTCAAAATTTTTGTATTTAAATATTTCGTTTACAATTTTTTAAAGTGTAATTTATTCTGTAATTTATTTTTATCAATTTCTATTTATAATTCCGTTGCACATTTTTATGTGTAACAATATAATAGAAATAATAATAAATTTTCTCAAAAAACGTTTGCAAATTAATTTTACCTGTAATAAATATTTGTCAATAAAATTTATTTGAAAAAAATAATAAATTCCGCTTATTTAATGTTCGAATATAAATTTTTTTTTGCGTTAAAAAAATACGATTTAATTTAAAATTTATTTTTTTTTTAAATAATGAAATTATTTCTATAATAAGAGAAGAGAAAATTAATTTGCAATTATCGTAATTATTCATTAATTAAAATAACGCTCTGAAAATTTATCTCTTTTTCGATAATTTCCTTCTCCGCTCTCACACACACACACACACACACACTCTCTCTCTCCCTCTCTCTTTAAATATTTATATAAAATTGAGACGTAAATTATAAATTAAAACAAAATTATATTCCACGAGAGAATAGTTATTATTATCATTTTTTTTTGTTAAATTTTCTGCTAATTTATATTTAATTTGCATTGTAAAATAATATTTTGAGTATATGAACATTATTTCACTGTGTCATTAAAATGTTATCGTATAATTTGTTTTAAATACACACATGAAAATTTGCATTTTCACGTATATATATATATACTATATAACTGTTATATATTATTATACATACATGTATATAATATATAAATGTGTGTGTAGATGCAGAAAGTTTTCAAAGTGCACTAACAACAAAATGTGGCGTATTATCCATACAAATAAACCTGTGTACGTGTTGTTTTACAATATCCATGTGGATATAATATATACATGCGCATCAACTAAAAGGCTCGTATTCATCGAGGCGTCGAAAATATCGGTTTACACTCTCAAACGATAAAGCCCTTGTCAAAGTCCGTCAAATTTAACTAACCGCGAATATATAGAAAAACTCTTTTTTTTTCTTTCGTTCTTTTTATTATTCTTTTTTTTTCTTTTTTGGCGAATTTATTATTCAATAATATACTGATATCAAAATTCACGTGTGGGGAAAAAAAGATAAAAAAAAAATAATAATAAATAAATAACTGAAAAAAATGCGAGGGAACATCTGAAATATTTATATGCTATATTATCGAAGTTTCTATAAAAGTTGTACGAAAATTGGAAAATTGGATTTTATTGATTTTTATTTTATTCCTCCTTTTTCGTTCTTTTTCGGTTTATTTTTTTCGACAATTTTTTTGTTTTCTTTATTAATTTTTATTTTTTCTTTTATTCTTGCTTTCTTTATTTTTTCTTCTTTTCTTGTTTTCTTCTCCTTTTTTCTTTTATTTTTGCTTCTTCTCTTCTTTTTTTCTTTATTCTTGCTTCTTCTTTTATTTCTCTTTTTTCTTGCTTCGTTTTTCCTTCTTTTTACATTTTTCTGATTTTTTCCCCCTTTTTTTAATCTTGATTCTTTTTTCCCTTCTTCTTTACTTCTTAATTTTCTTTCTTTCTTTATTCTAGCTTCTTATTTTCTTTTTCTTGATTCTTGCTCCTTTTTTTCCTTCTTTTTAAAATTTTCTGATTTTTTCCCCTTTTTTTAATATTGATTCTTTTTTTATTTTTTACCTTCTTCTTCTTTACTTCTTGATTTTCTTTTTATCTTTATTCTAGCTTCTAATTTTCTTCTTCTTCATTCTTGCTCCTATTTTCCTTCTTTTTACATTTAAAAACTTTTTTTTCTTTTTTATTCTTGATTCTTTTTTCATTCATTTTTAATATATTTTTGATTCCTTTTCGCTCTTCTTTTTTTCTTGCTTCTTTTTTTTCTTTCTTTTTTTCTTTATTTATGTTTCTTCTTTTCTTTTCATTTTTTTTTAATTTTTGCTTCCTCGTATTTTTATTCTTGATTATTTTTTCTTCCTTTTTTAATTTATTTTCGATTCCTTTTCTCTCTTCTTTTATTCCTGCTTCTTTTTTTCTTTCTTTTTTTCTTTATTTATGTTTCTCCTTTTCTTTCCATTTTTTTTTAATTTTTGCTTCCTCGTATTTTTATTCTTGCTTCTTCTTTCTTTCTTTTCTTATTCATTCTTCCCCTTTTTGCTTTTGTTATTGCTTCTTCTTTTCTTTCTCCTTTTCTTTAAGCTTGCTTCTTTTTTCCTTCTTTTTATTTTTGTTCTTGATTTTTTTCCTTTTTTGTCTCTCTTTCTCTCATCTTTTATTCTTGCTTCTTCTTCTTTTTTTCTTTTTGTTCTTTATTATTTTTTCCCCGTCTTTCCTTTATTCTTTTTTCCCTTCTTCTTCTTTACTTATTGATTTTCTTTCTTCTTTATTCTTACTTCTTATGTTCTTTCTCACTTTTTTAAATCTTGCTTCTTTTTATATTTTCCTGGATTTTTCTCCCTTTTTTCATTCTTGCTTCTTCTTTTCTTTCTCTTCTTCTTCTTCTTTAATCTTGCTTCTTTTTTCCTTCTTTTCACATTTTTCTGGATTTTTTTCCCTTTTTTTTATTCTTGCTTCTTCTTTTTTCCTTTTATATTTTTGTTCTTGATTATTTTTTCCCTTCTTGTATTTATTCTTGCTTCTTTTTTCTTTCTTCCTCCCATTATTCTTGCTTTTTTTCTTCCTTCTTCTTACTTTTATTCTTGATTCTTTCTTCTCTTTTTTTTCTTTTTTTATTCTTGCTTTTTTCTTTTTTTTCTTTTATTTCTTTCTTTATTCTTGCTTTTTCTTTTATTTATTTTTTCATTCTTGCTTTTTTTCTCCGTCTTTTTTCGCTTCTTTTCTTCTGTCTTTGAATCGCTAACGTAAACATTAAAAAAATCAAAAACGGAGATTTCAACTCGATACGAATAGTTTTTCCTCAAAAAAAAAGAAAAATTGTCGACTAACGAAAAAACTTTATCCGTGTGTATCGTTTTCGCGTGTTCCGGATGTAAGTCAGAGCTGACTGCTCGCGCATCCGTTACGTCGCCGAATCTTTATTGGCAATAAAATCCAGTTGACTTGTAAAGAAAACCTTCTACGAGAATAATAACGATAATGATCTTCCACGGCTCGACAATAATAACCTCGCAGAAAGTAATGCGAAACTTTTTTTTTTCTTTCTTTCTTTTTATTTTAAATAAAATTTTTCACCGCCTAAAATATCTCGCGATAAATAAAATTTAAACAAGGAAAGTTTCGTGTTTTTTTACTATACAAATATAAATGAACACTTTTGGTTATAGCACCAAAAAATGAAATAAATTTTGTCGAATGTGTTATTTTTCTTATTATTTTTTTTCTATATTTTTAATTCTAAATTTTTTTTCTTTTTATTAATTTAGTAATGAATCAATTGATAAATTAAATAATTAATAATAAATCAATAAATTAATTAATTAAACAAATAGTAATTCAATTATATTAATTTATTAATTGATTCATTACTAAATTAATAAAATTGATTGATTTATTTTTTTATTTATTTATTAACGGAAATCAAGCCTTATCGTCATTTATATTTAATAAAATTGATTTATATTTAATACCTAATAAATTAATAAAATAAGTCTACATTTATAATTAATATTTAATTAATAAATTCAATTTAATATTAATGTCAACAAAAGAAAGAAAAAAGAATTTATTAATTTTATATAATATTATTTCTTTCTTTTTTTTAAATAAAAAAAAGTGATAAATCATTATTTTCCGTGTTTGTGCACTTTTTCACAGAGTCATTAAATATATTATTAACATATGGTAAAGAATTTATTCAACGAAAAAATCATGTTTCAGAGTATATGTAATAACAAAACAATGATGCGCCTGCATCGTCGGTTTATATTGGTTTGAATAATTTATAAATAGTTTTGAGAATAAATTTTAAGCGCAATTTTGTATTATATATTATTTGAGAAGACTGCAGAATGCTTTTGAATAATAATTATTATTATTTTGTATAATGAAAGGCATAAATAATATTTGTTTATTACAAAATAATTTTTTAAAAATGTTTCAACAAAAAGTATTAAATTAATAATAAAAATAATAATAATAATAATAATAATAATAATAATAATAATAATAATAATAATTTTTCATAGTTTTAATTTTTCTAATACTAATAATTTTAAGGATAATAATAATAAATATTTATAATTTTAATTATATTAAAATTAAGTATCTTATAATTTCTAAAAAAAAATTTCAAAATATATAACTAAATAGCTCATTTTTTTTCGAAATGAAAAGAAAAGAAGCGATATTTATGAAAACAAAGGAATTCTCTAGAGATAGAGAAAAAAAATTAAACGTGTCATTGTATAAATTTCCTAAAAGCATTAAAAAAATTTATTTATTTTCTTTATCTAATTTCAACAGTGATGTGAAATTATTTCTTTTATATATATTTTTTAAGAGAAAAAAAGTTGAATTATTTGTGTCACGAATTTCTTTTTTTCACTCGTATTATATACAAATTTGAAAGTTCAAAAAAAAAAAAAAAAAAAAAACATGATATATTTTTTTATTACTAGGAAAAACTTTTACCTTGACAATAAAGTGCTTTTTTATTCGCTTTTAGAGAAAAATTTTTATTTATCTTCATTTTCAAGGACTTTATGTAAAATTTAAAAGAAGTTAGATTTTCGAAAATATGTACTACAAATATAAAAATTATTAGTTCTTTTACCTAAAAAAAAATGCTTCTATTATTTTTCTTCTTTCTCTTCTTTTTATGAAATTATTTTTATTAATAGTTAATATTATATTTTATTATCATCACTATTTTATTTTTTATTTTCTTTATTACGTATTATTATTAAGGTCTTTTATTTGTTACTATTATATTAATATTGTTATTATTGTTATTAATTTTATATTTTCAGTAGTACAAATAAATTATTAGATGGCCGTATATTATTATGCTTTTTATTATTTTTACAATTATTTTTACAATTATTATTATTATTATTATTATTATTATTATTATTATTTAATTATTATTTTTCTATTAAATTTTCAGTAGTACAAGTAAATTATTAGTCCGTCGTATATTTTTGTTATTTTCATGAATGTTACAATTATTATTATTAATATTATTATTATAATTATTGTTATTATTGTTATTATTAATATTCTATTTTTAGTAGTACAAGTATATTATACTTTCTATTATTTTTACAATTATTATTATTGTTATTGCTAATTAATATTATTTTTATTATTAATATTATATTTTCAGTAGTACAAGTCAATTATTGGTCAGACATACATTAATATTCTTTTTATTTCTGTCATTGTCATTATTATTATTGTTATTATTACAATTTTTATATTTTCATTTTTAGTCTTATAAATTTCAATCCGAAGTCAATATACATTAGATTTAAACTTATTTAGCCATTGGTGGTCATTATTATTGTTAATGTCAATAAAAAAATTTTTTTTCTTCTACCATTTTTTTTCTTAGAGAATAAAAAATTTTTCGTTTACTTTTTTTTAATATTATATAAAGAAAGAGAGAGAGAGAGAAAATAAGAAAAATACGTGTATACAAACAAATTCCAATTTTATTGATTTTTCCCTATATAGAAATATATATATTTTGCTGCGACGGAAATTGAGGAGAATTCAGCGCAATTAAAATCTTTGACAGATATGTAATTTGTTTATTGTTTTAATATCCCTTTTGTCATATTTTTTATATATAGCATATATACAATATATATATATATATATATATATATATATATATATATATATATATAGACTGTTTGTTCAGTGCTGAATTGCATTTTTGTTATTTCTCCAATTCTCTGCACGTCATCTCTTTACCAATAAATAAAATACGTGGAATTTTCAGAGAGAGAGAGAAAGCGCGCGCCGGAATGGAAAATAAAGTATATAAACTATAAAAATATGAAATCGGATTAAAAGTTGGGAAAAAAGGGGGAGGGAGGGTGTCGATCGAGTGTAGGGAGCTTAAATTGTTTATATCTACATATATATGTATATATTGTATATATGGGAATAAAGATTTTCTCTTGTATACTCGAGAAAGAAAATCACTATCTGATTGGTCCATATTCAATGTTTGGCGGATGCTGCACTACTTTAACTTCGCCAATAGATGAAATAAAAAAAATTATTCTCGAAAATTTTAATTTTAAATTTATAAAATTCTTCCCAAGAATCCAATTATTTTTACGAATAATAAAATTTATCACGGAAATTCAATTAATTTGAAAGATTTTAATAAAATTCTTCCCTAGAATTCAATTATTTTTACGAATAATAAAATTTATCACGGAAATTCAATTAATTTGAAAGATTTTAATAAAATTCTTCCCAAGAATTCAATTATTTTCATAAATAATAAAATTATTCTCCAAAATTCAATTTTTTTTAAACTTCAATAAAATTTGGTGAAGAATTCAATTATTTTCAAGAATAATAATAATTAAACCATCGTAGGATTTCAATTATTTTCACAATTAACAAAATTTATCACGTAAATTCAATTATTGGAAAAAATTTTAATAAAATTCTTCCCAAAAATTCAATTATTTTCATAAATAATACAATTATTCTCAGGAATTCAATTATTTTTAAAAACTACAATAAAATTCTGAGAATTTAATTATTTTCATTAATAATTAAACTCATCGCAGGATTTCAATTCTTTTTAATACATTTTTAAATAAATTCCTCGAATGATGCAATTATTTTTAAAAATTTTATTTAAATTCTTCGAAAGAATTCAATTATTTTGAAAAATTTTGATAAAACTCTATGTATGAATTCAATTTTAAGAATTATTCAATTCTTCGATAGTAAATAATTGAAAATGATTGAAAAATTATTTATTTTTGTATTTAAATAATTGAATTCTCGTAGAACTTTCTAATGAGAATTAATTTAAAATTGAATATTTGGAATGAATTTTTAGAAATAAATAAATTTCAAACAATTTTTAAATTTAAATCTTCGAAAATTTTAAATATGGTAAAAATGTAATAATATTTAAGTTTTTATTTTAAAAAATTATTAATTTATTTTTTTCACAAACAAAAACTAAAGTTTTGAATAATTTTATTAAAATATTTGCCAAAAAAGTGATTGAATTTTACATGAATTTGTATTTTGAGAAATAGATAAATTTCAAAAAAGTTTTACATTGAAATCATTTAAAATATTTTAATTTCTGTGGAAAAATAATTGAGTATTTAAATATTTATTAAAAAAACAATCATTCAAGTCATGAATGTAATTTAATTTAGAAATAATATGAATAAAAATTAATCTTTTAAAAAATTGTAATTAAAACTTTTGAAAAATACCGTTAAATTCCCTTAATTAATTTTAAGCAATGAAGTTAAATTTTTAGAAACTAATTTAATTTTGCAAATTTTGTAAAATTTAATTGAAATAAATTTTATATTTTTGTGGGTTTCCTTTTTTTACTTTTTAAAACTATTTTTTAACATATAATCATAGTTTTGACGAATTTTTAATCAAAATTTAGAATATAATTGAATTTCGACAAAATTTAGATTTGAAGTTATTAACAGGATAAGAAAAAAATTAAATATTTTGGATGAAATTTAGTAAAAAGTCGGGGAAATAAAGTACGGAATTAAATTTTTGTGATTTTTGTGAAGCGTCTAAAACGAATTTTTTGTATAGTCATCAAATTAAATCTTTTTACTATATACGGAGAGAAAATAAATTTTAATTTTGTAAAAGTATTTTCCAATTTGAAGAAAAAATGCGACAAAGCGAAATTTTATAGATAGAAAAAATACTATAAACTTTATAAAGAACTTATATGAAATTTAATAAATTTATATTAAAATTTAATCAATATTATTGATATTTGATAAAACTATACTAAATTTCACATAAGTTATTTTAAACTTTAGTATATTTTATATAAAAATTTCGCATTTTTGCTCAAAATTGTAAATTATTTTTACAAAATTTCATATTTATTCCCTTCTGTGTACTTTTTTTCCTATTTTTTCTACTTTTTGCTACTTTTTGAAAATAAAATAATAAGAGCAATAAAAGCAATAATAGTAAAAGTAATAATAACAAAAATATTTATATTATTAACAATAATAATAACTACTAAAAATTTACTAAAATAATAATAACTTATTGTCGCAAATACAAAAATCCTTCAGTCTCTCTTTTTTATCAATAAATTAACTTATCAAGAATTTTGTACATCAAAATGTGCAGAATTTTTTTTCTTTTTTACACTTTATATTTCCATCTTTTGAGGTGTCAGACCGGTTAAAATCGATTGCGAACGGGCAAAAAAAAAAGAGGAAAAAAAACGAGAAAAAAAGAAGCTGAAAGAATTACAGTATTTTTCGACTATGTTATGTATGAAATGCATCAATATTTTCCGAGGGAAAAAGTACAACTTTCACGTTTATAACCTTATTCTTGTGCTTGATAAATTTTATATTACACAATAAAGATTTCATCCTTTTATAACAGTTTTGAAGAAAGTTATATGTGTGTATATTAAAAAAAAAAAGTACAGACAGGAACAAGCTACATGGTAATTTTTTTTTGTGTGCGGTATTTTAATCACTTCTTTCCCTTTTGTGTCGCTTTTTTTCTATCTTTTTGACATTGTTCTTTCCCTATATACATACACATACGTAACACCAAATAATGTACACGACGCGCGCGCGCTCATTCACCCAAAGGTCTTTAAAAATTTATTCATTTTTCGTGTGCAGTTGATGAAAATTTCGCTTTTTATTTTATATCACACGACATAAATATTATAATTTGGGGGCAAAAAAAAATCTGAGTGAATAATATTTTTACTGTAGATAAAAAAAACCTTCTCTCTTACTGAGTGAAATTATTTTTACTGCAATGAGAAAATCATTTATTTGAATCAAATATAGTTTTGTTTGAATAAAATTCAAATAAATTTCAAGAAAACTTCAAATATCTTCACTCATCTCTATTTTATCTTTAAAAAATAAGTAAAAATAATAATAATAATAAAAAAAAAGTAAAAATATTAAAATAGTAAAAATATTTTAAGTACGATTTAAATACCTACAGTCGAAAATATTTAAATTTATTTAAAACATTATATATTTTTCGGTCTATTCCAAAAAAATAAAGTTCCATAAATTTTGAACGTTTAAATGAACGAATTTTTTGGCAAAAATATTTTCAAAAAATTACCGACTGTATTAAAAATAATAAACGTGAATTAAAAATTTGTGAACTTTTAAAATTATTTTTTAATACCGAACTTATTATTATAATAACATGTAAATTTGAAAAATAAATAAGTTTAAAAAAATTCAATTATTTTAAATAGAATTTTCTTATTTTCAGAAATAAGAAAAAATTAAGATATTGTTTCAAAATTACGAGAGAAACATTGTCAGAGAAAAATTTTTAAAGTGCAAAAAAATTTCAAGTAAAGTTATAAAGGAAAAAATACAGAAAGACAAAAAAAAAGAAAGTAAAAAAATATAAAAGAAGACAGAAAAGAAAAACAAAAAAAATTTATATATAAAAGAAAAATAGAGGAGAAAAAGTAGAAAAAATTGAAAAAAGGAAAGAAAAAATACGAAAGTTATAAAAGAAATATTAAGGAAACAATATTTTCGACTAAATAAATTACAAAAGAGATTTTCCTTTTTATTGAAAAAGAAAACTTCTCTTTTATTAAAAGAAAGAAAGTTTAAATTTTTTAAAATCTTATTAAAAGAAGAAAGTTTAAATATATAATAAAATAATATGTTTAAGTTATATTAGAAAATTGGAAAAAATAACAGGTATATAATAATATTTTTCTATAATATAATAATAACGCAGGTGTACTAAAAATAATAATCTTTCGTAAAACTTTAATAGAAGGAGCTGTTATCTCGAATCTAGATAAATAAAATTTACAATATATCGTTTTGATATTCTAAAATTGTGTATACTGATAATATCTAAAATGTGCTAAACTAAAATACGCATATATACATATCTGCGATTATGCGATATTAAACTTTGAACGTAAATTGAAATTCAAATACAAATTTTTCTTTCATTCCGAATGCAATTAAAATCGCTGTAAATAAAAAAATAAAAAAAAAATGCAAACGAAAAAAATTTACAAAAAGTTTTTCATTCCTTCAAAAAATTCAATTATTTTCAAAAATTCAGATAAAATTCTACGAAACAATTCAATTATTTTTAAATTCACCGCAAGAATTCAATTTATTATTTTCATAAATAAAAAAATTCTTCTCAGGAATGAAAATATTTTCATAAATAATAAAATTCTTTAAAGGAATTTAATTATTTTCAAGAATAATAAAATGTTTCGAAGGAATTCAATTATTTTCAATTCAATTTTAATAACATTTCTCGAATACAGACATTTTTAAAACGATTATTTAAATTTAATTTTTTTTCCCAATTCTGATAAAATTCTTGTAAAAAATTCAATATTATTATTATAAATATTGTAAAATTCTTGTCAAGAATTCAATTATTTTTGTAAATAATAAAATTCTTCTGAGAATTTCAATTATTTGCAATACAATTTTAATAAAATTTCTCTAACATGTTAAATTATTTATAAAATTTTTAATAAAATTTTTCTAAACAATTATTAAATTATTCTCAAAAGTTCTTTTTCATCAAATTCTTTGTAAATTCAAAATTATATTCAAAATTATCAATTAAAATTACTTTTGCAAAATTAAATTATTTTTACGAAAATTTAATGAAATTCTTCTAAAAAGAATTTAATTTAGAATTTTTTTAATAAATACTTCACAAGAATTCAATGATTATTTCAGTACATCGACAATTTAATTATTTCTGAAAATAATTTAATTATTGAATAGAATTTTATTAAAACTTTTTCAAATAATTGAATCCCTGCAAAAAAATTTATTATTTTTACAAATAATTGAATTTTTGTAAGAAAATTATAAAAAATAAGTGAATTTTTGAGAAGAATTTTATTAAAATTATATTTAAAATAATTGACTTTTTGTGAGAAATTTACTATTTATACTGATGTTATTGAATTCTTTCGAAAAATTAAAAAAAAAATGTTTAAAAAATTAATTTAATTTTTCCTGGAATTCAATTAAAATTGTATTTAAAATAATTGAATTCCAGCGAAAATTTCATTATTTAAGAAAATAATTGAATTTAATATTTTATTAAAAGTTTTTTAAATATAATTGAACTTCTGTGAAAAATTCAATTATTTTTAAAAATTTGTCGGAGAATTTTTACAAGATTTTAACAAATAATTGTATTTTTTACGAAGATTTTTTATTATTTATAAATTGAATTCTTGATAAAATTCAATTACTTTCAAAATTTTCAGTAAAAATTGTTTTAAAAAAAACTCCATTATTTTCGAAGAACACATCCAATAAATGTTTAAAAAATAAATTATTGTTTACAAATAATTTTACAATTAAAGATATTCGTAAATAAATTTAACAAAACATTTTTTTAACTAAAATTTTTCACTTTATTTTTTTAAAAATTTAAAAAGTTTCAATTAAAATTTGTAATTAACAAATAGAATTTAATTTTTAATTAATAATTTTTATTCGATTTGTCAAACAATATTTAAAAAAAAAAATACAAAAACTAACTTCAAAGTGTGGACAGACAGAATGACAGAATGAAATACAAAGATTATTTTATTAATATAGATTCTCGAATAGAAAAAATCCAAAATAATTGAATTCCATTAATGGAACTTATTAAAAAGAGGGGAGGAAAAATGAAGCAAGTTTATTCGTCCACTAATCTATTAATCTCATTGGAAATTATTATGAACGACAGCTGATTCCTTCGAACGAATTAACCCATTGTGAAATGGGCTTAAAGTGTGCCCGGCATTGGGGGTGAGAGAGAGTGAGAGTGGCAAAGTTTACCATAAATATGAGAGAGCTAGAATGATGGGAGGATTGTTTGATGGGGTGGGGGAGGGTTGGTCAGAGAGAGAAAGAGAGAGGAGAGGAGAGACAAACATACAAGTTTGGAGTGAGAGGGATAATCTCGAGAATATAACGTTGAAAAGAGAGACTGTTTGAGTATATAGAAGTAAAGAGACGAAATGAGAAAAGAGAAAATGAAAACGAGAAGATGAGAGAGAGAGAGAGAAAAAGAGGGACAGGGTGCAAGAGAGAAAGAGAGAGTGACAGAGGGAAGGAGAGAGAGAGAGAGAAAAAGAGAAAAACTGAAGGAAAGAAGGAGAGAGAGAGAGAGAGAAAAAGAGAGAAATTGAAGGAAAGAAAGAGAGAGACTGAAGGAAAGAAAAAGAGACAGTAGTTAGAGACAGAGGGAAAGAGAGAGAAGGAGAGAAAAAGGAGAGAGAAAAATTCACATAGACAGCTTCGTATATGAGATTACTGGCGGCAGGAGTGTACAATGAAGGGGGCCATTGCCCCATATCCCGTCTTCCATTCCCCTGAATACCCATTTTTTTACATCGTCTTTTCGTAGAAGGTCGATTGAAATTCCCTTTTCATCTCTCACACTAGTCGTTAAAATATTTTTTTCTTTTTTTTTCATTTTTCTCTCTACTTTATTTAATTAACTCATTTTTCATATTTATTTACATATTTTGTTTTCATTTTTAATGTTTTTTCTCCATTGTGCATTATATCGATGAATATCTTCACTCACCATTCGCGTCTATTAGCATAATTGCTTTTTTATTGTTTCTTATACCATTATTACATCTCTCCTATTATTAATATTATTGTCGTTGCTATTTTATTATTATTATAATTTTCATTATTACTATTTTTATTATTACTATTATTTTTATTTATTATTATCACTAATAATTGTTATTGTTATAATTTTCATTATTAATATTTTTATCATTACTATTATTATTACTGTAATTTTTATTATTATTATTTTTAATATCATTCTTGTGATTTTTATTATTATTATTTTTATTATCATTCTTGTATTTTTTATTATTATTATTTTTTTTATCATTATTTTACGATCTCCGGGCGTTGGAGATCGAACCACTGACCCTAAGTTCCTCTCACTAATTCACGTGCCTTAATGACTACATCGCCTATTATCTATAATTATTGTTATTATTATTATTTTTTATTATATATGAATTAATTTTCTTGAGAAATTACTTAAATTTATTTAAAATCTAATAGCAATGTTAAATAAAAATAAAATATTTACTAATTAAATTAAAACAATAAAATAAATGACTTTTTCGATTCTTTTTTTGCACTTTAAACCGATTTTTTGCGCCTATACTCCTATAATATTTAATAAAATTGGCATAATAATAAAAATAAAAAATAGTAAATAATAAAGTCTAATTAGCCCAGTGGTAAAGTGTTCGGCTGTTGTGTTCAGCGTCGCGAGTTCGAATCCTGACGTAAGAATAGTAAAATTGTTATTTATTATTTTTCCTGTTAAAAAAAAAGAAATAATTGAAAAATAATAAATAGTAATAATTATGTTAATTATTTTTGTTGTTATTTTTGTTGTTATTATTATTCTACAATTTTTTACTATTGAAAATTATTTTCACATATTTTAAATAATTGCTTGCCATCCTCTTTCTTTTTTTTCTTGTTATTCATTTGGCAACAATTATTAAACAATATTTCATCTCGCGCCAACTAAATTTCCAATTTTTAACAATTTCAACATTTTGAAAATGTTTCATGGAAATACAACTAATTAATATTCACGTCAAGTTTAATATCCAGCTCGTAATTTGCATTCCACTGTTTTAGTATTTGTAACCTCTTTTTTTTCAAATGTAAAAATAAAGTGAAATAAAATAGAGAAAAATTCGAAATAAAATATTCCATTTATTTATTTTTCTTTTTTTTTTGAAAAAAATATACGAGTATTTAATATAAATAGTTAATTTCATATATACAAAAAAGGAATATTTGATTTTAAACAGAAAATTTTGTCTTATCTTTTCTGGCTTAGTCAAGAAGTATTTATATCCATGTTTTCCTTCGTCCACACTTAACGTTTCGTACAAACATCGAGAAAAATTAATGCCACTTTATAAGAATATATATATTTATTTAATTATAATTTTTTGTAATTATTTAAATAAATATATAATAAATGTACCTATAAAATATAATATTTGCTTTTTGTGATGAAATAATAAATATAATAAATAAAATAAATAACATTAACGAAATAATTAATTAATTAATAATTAATAAAAAAATTAATAAATATAAATAATAAGTATAAATTATTAATAATATAATAAATATATTTATAATATATAAATAAATATCTATATTTAATATACTAATATTCAGTAAAATTATATTTCTATATAAAAGTACACTCCATATAAAAAGTAAATTTAAAATTTACTCGAAAAATAATTTTTCTCTCGCCATAATTTTCCAAAAGAAAAATTATAAATTTATATTAGTAAATTCATATGGCTAAATTCAAAAATACTAAATTATAAAATATATTTACTACTTAAATAAGTAAATAAATTCAATAATACTGGATAAATTGAAAAATACTAATACTGAATAAAATTGTATTCGATACAAATGTACATTCAGTTTAAAAAGTAAATATTAAATTTAATCGAAAAATAAATTTTCTTTCGCCAGAATTTTCCGGAAGAACAAATTTTGGAGAAATAGTATTTTTCAATTTCTTCAAAATTTTCTCTAATAATATTGAAATTAAATAATTATTTTTTTTTTTGCTGCAACAAATGAAATATTTACTTAAATTGAATAATTAAATAAATATCGAAAAAAAAATTAAATTCAATATTTAGTATATTCAATTCAAAAAAATATCAAAATTTAATCAAAAAAATAAATTTCACTCTCTAATTTTCCCAAAAAAAAAAAAATTTATTTTTCAAAAAAAATGAAAATATTAAATAAATAAAAATAAATAAAATATTGTCAAAATACAATCGTGAGGCAAATTTCTTTATTGAGATACGCCGAGTTGAAAGAAATCGTATCGCATATATTATACTGTATGGGGGCATATATGGAAGAATAAAAAAAAAAAAAGAAAGAGAGAGAGAGAGAAAAAAAAGGCGGAAAAGGCAGTGTCGAAAACGGAAAAAGGCGATGGCACTGTGATATCAATGGCGGAGGCTTTCGCAGGGAATGCAGCTGTGCGACGAAACGAGATTAACGCTATAAATACCGACCGCCAAACGAGAGAGGAAAAGAGATAGAAAGAAAAAGAGAAGCTCTCGTGCGAAACTCTTGGCGACGACTGTACCTTTAAAACATTGGAAATAGTTATGGCAGTGGTTCTCATTTCCCCCCAAAGAGACCCAGCCCGCCCTCGTATCGATTCCAATTATATAACTTTACTCAATTTGCTGCCTCTTACCAAACTAGTTTTATCTTAATAATTACAAATTCAAAAAGAAAAATATACATTTTATATAATTTGATAAAAAAATATTTCGAGAAAACAATTTTTTTTACAACAGTTAATTAAATTATATTTATTTTCTCGAATGCAATTTAGAAATGTAATTTTATTTTCTGTCAATTTGGAATTTTATCAAAACTCGAGAAATTTTTTATATTAAATTTAATTTTAAATAAAATTTAAGTGAATAAAAATTTTCGAAAACTAAATTTAAATATTACTGAATTATTTATTATTATTATTATTATTTATTTATTTATTTATTTATTTATTTATTTATTTATTTATAAATTATACAAACTGAAAAAAAATTTATTTGATTCAAGTAAATCTTTATTTGATAATTGTAATCAGTTATTTGAATCAAATAAATTTCTGTTTGACGTTTAATTTTATTAATTAATTGTTTATTTAATCTAATATTAAATTTTTCCATTTCTGTACATTTACAAGTTCATACTAAAAATATTTTAATTTAATTATTTTTAATTAATTTTAATTAATTTATTTTTTATCTATAAAATAAATTTAATTTATTTAATTCATAATTTAATTTAAAAAAATATTTACCTGAATAAAATTAATTTAAAATAATAAATAAATTAATTAATAAAAGTAATGAAATTAATTTTTAAAGTGAAGAGAGAAATTCAAAGTTAATAATATTATTTTAATCGAATATGTGCAAGAAGTGTAAATGAATCGATCTCGAATAAAATAGAAATAAATGTTTAGTGTTTATTGTGTGTAGGTGAATTTTTTTTCAACTATAGAATGAGGTCATTATTTTAAAATTGTGACTTTAAATGAGTTTAATGAGTATTTTACGAATATCATCGATCAATAATACATATATAACAAAAAGTGATAATTATTAGATTTCATTATAATATGAGTATATTATGACAAACGTCATTATATATACACACGTTATTCTTTTATAAATTCAGCATTTAAGTATAGTTTCTTGTCACTTTAGTAATCACGACTCTTTGCTCACGTTGTTCAATTATGAAAAATAAGCTTCTGGAAATCTTACTCGATTTATTGTCAAGGTTATTATATAAACTTAGCGAAATACTTTTGCAAAATTGTTTCCTTTTTTACGTTTCACTCAATTTTAATGAGGAAAAAAACATTGTTGCGTATTGTAATTAAATTTAGGCCTTTTATTGCTGTTAATAATTTTTTAAAAATGATTTTAACAAAAAGGAGCATTAAATTTAAGTAGAAAATATAATAAAATAAAATTTTGAATAATATAATAGAATAAAATATAAATTACGGGCGATGGCCCAAGTCGTTAAGGCACGTGAATTAGTGAGTGGAACCTAGGGTCAGTGGTTCGATCCCCAACGCCTGGAGATCGTAAAATAATGATAATAATAATAAAAATAATAATAATGATAATAATAATAACAATAATAATATCAAAAGTCGAAGAAGTTAAAAAATAATATTAATAATAGTAATAATTGAATAATAAACAATTATAAATAAAATAAAATGAAAAAAAATAAAATAAAAAATGTAAAAAAAATAAATAAAAAAATTAAAAATAAACTAATTAAAAAATAAAAATAAATAAATACATATAAAAATAAGTAAATAATTAAATAATTAATGATCGTACTTCCTAAAAACAGCGTGAAAGGAATAAAGTAATAAAAAAAGTAAAATAAAAAACATAATTACAGATTTAAAAAAAAAAGAAAAAAAATTATTGAAATATCAAAAATTTTAAAAAAGCGACAATAATTTTTCATTTTGTAAGAACAATTATTTTTAACCCATTAACTCGGAGATGTTTAATACCAAATAAATATGGCACTTATAATTCTTATATATATACCTTCTTGGTTGGAGTTGAGAAATATCGCTTCTTGTATTAATTGACTGTGCTGAGTTGGCCGCGGGAGGTCATGCGTATATAAATGATAGTTTATGTTTTTCTCTCTCTCTCTTTCTCTCTCTTTTTATTTTGTATTCTTTTTCTCTCTGCATTCTTAAATGTAAATTAAATATTTTTGAAATGAATAATTTTTTTTCTCATTTTCTAATTAAAAACTAATTGATTTTAAAAATAAAATCCGAATTTAAATTTGTACAGTAGACAAAAAATTTATTAATAAAATATTCTATTTTTATAATTGTCGATTGAGAAAAAATAATAACAATTATAGTAACAATAATAACAATTATAGTAACAATAATAAAAATAATAGCAATAATAGTAATAATAAAAACAATAATAATAGTAACAGTGTAATAAAAAAAAAATTGTAAACAATAATAATACTAATAGAGTAACAACAAGGATAATAATTATTATATTTTTTAAAGTAATAATAATAAAATATATACAAGTAAAAAAATGTAATAAAAATTTCTTTTTTTCTCTCTCTCTCCTTTTTTATTAATCATAAAAAGAGAGATAGATGAAATTGTGCATGTGACGTTTCAGCAGTATTTCTCATTATTCTTTCTTTTCTTTTCTTTTCTTTTCTTTTCTCTTTTGCCCTCCTATTTGCCTCAACCGACAGATGGCAGCATATTTCTCTCAATAGATTTGCTACACGCTATCGACGAAAAATATTTCTTTAATATATATATACCGGAAAAATTTTTATCTTCTTCCAATAAAAAATAGAAAAAATTTTTTTTTCAACAATTTAATTGAAAAAAGAATCGATTCAAACATATCTACTTTCGAATTCGTGTAATAACTTTTATATCTATAGACGTAAAGTCATTATGCGATGCAAACAAATTGTCAATTTTATAAAGATAACAATACAATTGATGTATAGATTAGATTAGATTTTAATTTAAACATTTTTTTCTCTACTTTTTTATATTATTTTTATTATTATTATTCTAAATTACATTTTAATTTTATTTTTTTTATTATTACTTCCTCATAGAGGAAGTATTGTAATACCAAAATTTTTCGAGTTCGATTTTTTGACATATCTTTATGTTATTTGACCTCAGGAGTTCAAAAATGACATTTTTAAAAAATGTCATTCCGTATGTGTGTGTGTGTGTGTGTGTGTAAACATCACATTTTCATAAATATCTCGAAATTATGAAGAGCTTTTGGGTTGAATTCTTTTTTAAATTGTAGATCTCACCTGCGGACATAAAGTGAGAGTACTTTCTGATATATTAATAAAGTTTAACTAAATTTTTTTTTGATTTTTAATTTTGAAAAAAAACGTTTTTTGCCCATAACTTTAAAAAAATGTTAGGACACCTATAAATGTTTTTCCATAATTTTGTAGAGTTTTTTTAGACGCATCTATTAAGCCCTAATTGAACATTTTTCGTCCATATTAACCGGAGTTATTAAACTTTTAAAAATACAAAATTTTAGAAAATAAGACTTTTTTGAAAATTTTGTTGAAAAACGTAAAAGTAACTTTAAAATTCTCGTTATCAACTTGTAGAGCATTAAAAAACGCTTCGATTGACCTATTTTTGAACCTACTTCGATAATAAATTTCGAAATTATTGGTATTTTAAAAACCAAAAATTGTGAAAAATGACATTTTCTCAACTTTTTTGTTTGAAAATTTTTGTTTAACTATTAAATTATTGTAACTATCTAGTAGGGTATTTAAAAATACATTGATTGACTCAAAATTTAATCACTTTTACTATATTTATAAAAAGTTATTCATATATTTCTATTATTTTTATCTCCATGAGGAAGTAAAGTGTTCATGAAATGAGCACCAAAATTATAAAAAAAAAATACACAACTTGGCAGCGGTTTTTTTTTTATTTGTTATATTTTTTTTATTTATTATGTTTATCTTATTCTCGTCTTTTACAAATTTGAGCTTAAATGCAAATAAATAAAAATCTTCACTATTTTTATTCATTGTAAAAAATAAATTTATTCAATTTCAATAAAGAGGGAAATTTTATTGAAAAATTTTCAATAAAATTTCCCTCTTTTTTTCAAAATTATATTAAACACTAGCCAAATCATACGCGCGCAAGCGCGCGTGAATGTTGTATTACAATGTTATAAAAAAAAATTAACAAATTTTGATATACTAATTTCTTGTACTAAAATAATTTTTCGAAAGAAAAATTATTAAAGATTATTAAAGATAAATATTTTAAAGAATTCTAATAAATCGTTTGCAATAATTCTATTATTTTCATAAATAATAAACTGTTTTTTAGGAATTTAATTATTTTCAAAAAAATTTAATAAAATTTCCCACAGATATTCAATTATTATTGACAAATTTTTAAATAGAATTCTTTGTAAAATTTAACCATATCTTTAAAAACTTTTCGCAATTCAATGATTTTCAATATATACTATTTTCATAAAATTTCCAAACAGAATTCAATTATTTAAAAAATTCTTTTCATGAATAATAAAAATTTTCATTAATTTAATTATTTAAATTAGAATTTGTATAAAATTATTCGAAAGAAAGGAATTATTAAAAAATTTTTATAAAATTCTTCGCAAGAATTAAATTATTTTGAATTCTTTCATGAATAATAAAATTCGTAGCAGAAATTCAATTTATTAGCAGGATAAGAAGAAAGTAAATATTTTTTATGAAAATTGGAAAAAAATCAGGAAAATAGAAAATATGGAATGGAAATTTTGTCAATTTTGTGTAGTGAATAATACGAGTTTTGTTTCTTTTTTTTTAAACTTAAAAAAAATGAAAATAACCCACAAAAATTAATATTCAAAACAAATAAATGAATGCAGATAATTTGCTAACGGAAAGGAAACTTACGATTATTATAATGTATTATATATTATATTTTTCCTTTTTTTTTTGTCTTTTAATGTGCAAAATTAATTAGAGGAGAATATCGATATTCCTGAGTATATTGTATGTTGCGTACTGGTTAATTATTTAAGCCATGATTAACGACCGATTGGAATAATTTGTTCTGCATAGAGTGAGAGAGAGAGAGAGAGATGCTTTAACATTGTTAATATTGCATCGAGCGTGTTTGTATTGCTTTGTAATTAAATTATCTAATCATCTAGTTTTCAAAAAATTATTTATTCAAAAGTATTTTATTTTTTTTTTGTTTTTTTTCTGAAAAAGAATGAGGGAAGGAAAAAAAGTGGAATTCTTATGTTCCGACACAAAAGAATGAAGATACTTTATTTTTTCTTAGAGTAAACATTTCTTTGTTTTCAAAAAAAATATTTTCAGAGTAAACTTTATGAAACTTATATAATTTTATATAGTATTATCTTTTTTTTTTCTCTTCGTTCTTTCACTGGTATTTTTTTATTATATTCTCTGATAATATTAATTTCAATAATAATAATATAATAATATAATAATAATAATAATAATAATAATAATAATAATAATAATAATAATAATAATTTATTATTATTATTATTTTATATTTAATATTTTTAATATTTGTACAGTCAAAGCAAAAAATACTTTTTCAACAAATTATTAAAAATTGTACCCGAAAAAAACATTCCATTGCTGAATGATTTTTTTTTTATTCACCTTTTTTTCGAAGCACACTGCGAGGTTAAAATATTGACGTTTACAAAAAAAAAAAAAAGGAAATAAAAAGGATGGAAAAAAAAATTTGTGAAAATTAATTTCTCCTTGAGCATACAAATTTCCACGGTTGCTTTATATAAATCTAGTTTTCCAAGGAGAACTTGGAGGCAAGAACAGTGTGTCACTTATAGACCGATTCCTTTCTTTTCGCGGATTTTCTCTGTTTGCTTTGCCGTGTATATATGTATGTACACACATATGTCAGTTTATATATGACTGTGTACACATAAAATGTTCACAAATGTGTGTATCCATGTAAAAGTATTTGTGTGTGTGTGTGTGAGTGTGGTATATCTTATATACAGTGCCCAGGAAATATTCTCCCGAGATATATCCCCCCTTCCCCCTCCTCCACCTTCTCACCCAGCTTCCCTCATGCTTCATTCTACCCAGGTATTTTTGTCCTTTCTTTTTTATCTCCTCTCTCACTCTTTTTTCTCTCTCCCTCATCAATTTGATACGGAAAACGTTGGTTTTTAAACATTATATCTATATCTATATATATGTTTATATAGGAAATTTATTTTTTTCCCCATCATTAATTTTTCTGTCATTTATTATTTATTATTATTATTATTGATTCTTTTGAAATAGATTTAGAAAATTTATCAGATCTAATTTTTCACTCTTTTTTCAAGTTTTGGAATTTGAGTTTTTTCATCTTTTATTTATTGAAATGTTTTTTTTTTATTTATTTATTTTATTTATTTATTTATTATTATGTTTAATATTTTATTTCTAATATTTGTACAGTCAAAAAAAAAGAAAAAAAATGAAATACCTAAATTATTTTTTCTATTTACTGTGCTTTAAATTTTTTTTCTATTCACTACATTTCTGTAATTTAATTTTTTTTCTTCTACTATTTATTGCAGTTTTTAAATTAAATATTTTTTTATTTGCAATATTTTTGAAATTTCTTTTTTTTTATTCACTGTACCTACTAAATGCAATTTAATTCTTTTCTACTATTTATATTTAGAAATTAAAATATTTTTTCTATTCACTGTACTTCTGGAATTTAATATTTTTTCTTCAATTATTTATTGTAGTTTGTAACTTAATATCCCGTTTACTGTTTTTTTTTTATTTACTGTACCTACTAAGTGAAATTAAATTTTTTTCTACTGTTCATTGAAGTTTAGAAAATAAATTATTTTTTCTATTTACTGTACTTTAAACATTTTATTTTTTTCTATTTACTGCACTTTTGAAATTAATTTATTTCTTCAACCATTTCTTATAGTTTCATTTGCTGTACTTTAAAATTTTTTTCTATCCACTGCACTTCTGGAATTTAATTTTTTTTCTTTAATTATTTATTGTAGTTTGTAACTTAATTTTTTCCCGTTTACTGTACTTTGAATTGTTTTTTCTTATTTAACTTTTTCTTCTTCTTTTATTTATTTAAGTTTCTAATTTAATTTTCTCCATTTACTGTACTTTGAATTGTTTTTTCTAATTTAACTTTTTTTTTCTTTTTCTGTTAATTATGTTTTTAATTTGATTTTTTTTTCAGTTACTGCACTTTTGAAATTTAATTTTTTTTTCTATTTTTAATTGAACTTTGCAAATTAAATTTCTCTCCCTTCTATTTATATTGTATTTTGCAAAAATAAATTCTTTTTTTCTCCACGTATTTATTGCATTTCTCGAAATTAAAAACGAAAAAAAAAATATTTTTAAATACGTAGATATTTAAATTTTTGTTCGTTTTTTTTCTCCTTTTTTTAATTCTGAAGAATTACTTTGACCTTATTGTGCAATACATGCAACATTCTTTCACACAATTGTATTTATAAACGCGACAAGTCTCATTTATTTTGAATAGATTTGCGCTGAAAATGAAAATATAATTTCAAACATTTCATTTTATGATAAAAATAGTAATTTTTAAGAGAGAAAAATTGCAATTTTTTTGAGCTTTTTTTCTTTTTTTTGCAAAAGAGAAAAAAAGATAATTATCATAATTATCGTGCAGTTCGCAAATTAATTAAATAGCAGCAAAGTTTATTAATTTTACTAAATACGATCTAAAGGAGTAATTCATTAATTAATTTCAAAGAAAATGTTTATATAATTAAAAAAGTTTTATTTATTTATTCAATATTATTACACTATTTATTATTATTATTATTTAAATAATTATTATTATTCATAATAAATAAATATTATTATTACTTTTGAAATTAAAATAACAATTTAAAAATGAGAGATTATTTCTGCTGGAGATTGAAACTTTATTATTATCATTACTTATTTTATTATTATTTATTAATTTTATTAATATTTATTAATAAATTTAGGATTATTGTGTAATTATTAATTATTATCGATAATTAAAATATAAGTATATTATAAATTATATATAATATATTATTCACTGAAAAAAATCTCTATCTGGAATCTCTGGGCGTTGGGGATCGAACCACTGACCCTAAAGTCCCACTCACCAAATCACGTGCCTTAACGACTACGGCCATCGCCTATTATTAATTATTTTTCTACTTATTAGTACTTATTTGAATTTTAATTAAAATAAAAAAAAATATATTAAATAAGGCAAATAAAACACAAAAAAAAAAATTTATCTCATCAATAATGTATTAAAATAGGAAAAATATTGTAATTTTTCAGCTATTGGGAGGTGCTTGCTTTAGCCATGGTCCATACACGTTTTATAAAGCAGTGCGGATAGAAAATGGTCGTGTTCTTCGACTAGGAAGTTTTTTCTTGACAAAACTTTGGAGCGACGCCGATCTCGTCAGCATCGGTGAACTTCAATTACTTTGGCTTGACAGCCGGGGGCCAAACACACCCCTCGCCTCATTGCGGCTCTACTTCCTGCCGGAAAACACCCCTGACGGACGAAGGGACACGCACGGAGAGGTAAGAAAACAAAAAAAAAAAAAAACACAATGCAAATAAACTTACCACTTTTTATTGACCCACTTTTGTCCCGCTTTCTTATTATTATTATTTTATTTTGCCCTCATTAAAAATCAAAACTTTCATTTTTTTTCACAATCATTTTTCGATTTTTTGCTCCTTTTTATTTTTCATTCAGATTCACTTTAAATTTCAGAGTATTTTTTATACAATTATTTTTATTTTTTATAATAATAATAATAATAATAATAAATGCTCTGAAATTTAAAGTCAATCTGAATAAAAATAAATAAATAAAATATCGAAAAACGATTGTGAAACAAAATGGAGAAGATAATAATTATTATCACAATATAATATTATTACTATTTTTTATTTAATTAATATTTATAAAAAAATTTATATTAATATTAATATTATTGAAAATAATATTAAATTATATTAATTATTATCATTTTTATAATTTTATACAATAATAATAATTTTTTATTTTTTATTATTTTGCTCTTGTAAAAGATTTTTATGCGAAAGCTTCTTTTTTCTCATAAAAGAATTCCAATTTATTCTCCGGTAGTTTTTTCTTTTTATATTACTATTTTTATATTTTTTCAAAAGCAAATCGAAGATTAATGGAAATGAATTTCATTTGATTTTGAATGAACGAAATATTTTTGTAAATGTATTTTAATTTAATTAAATTTATAAATTGATGTTAAAATTCAACATAGGTACGTCAATAATAGAAATAATTATATTTTGATAAATTTGCAATATATGATTAAATTTTCAACGATTTAATTACGAAATTAAACATGAAAATGTTAACGAATTTATATTTGTAAGTTAATTAAAATACACTCGTATTTTTGAAGGAGAAAATTAATTATTCGCCTTTATATTTATTCGTGAAAATTAATATTTCGAGGGAAAAAATTAAAAAACAGAAAATAAAGGCAAAAATTCGATATTTTTTTTTTATAATTATATGCCTGTAATATTTCATGTGAAAAAATAAATGCAAATTCTGTATTTTTTGGTTAGAAAAAAATTAAGTCAAGTATATAACAAAAATACTGATTCTAATTTATTTATTTCATTTCTTTTTTTAATTACAAAGCCCAACAGCATTTTTGACAATTTTTTTCATTTAATTTCATTTACTTCACATAATTTTTTCCTTTAATTTTCAAACTACAACTGCATTAATGAAGAAAAAAGAAAAAAAATTTCATTTAATTCTTGACTCGAAATGAGAGAAAAAAAAGAGAAGAGAGAAACATTTTTATTCAAAATGCTTCTAACAATTTTTCTACTTAAAAATAAATTCTACTTTTCCATTTCGCTTCACGAGCGAGAAGGGACTTTTTTATTTTTTTTACGATCAAAGGCTTCAAACTCGACATAGACGCGCGCGCACGCTCTCGCTCTTTCGCAAAAAAGGAAGGAAAAAATAAATATAAATATACTTTATCACTATATCGTAAAATATGATTTGTCAATAAAATCTCCCTTTAGCAATAGTTAATAATTTGTGAATAGATATTTTTTTTTTTTTTGCAATCAGATTAAAAAATGAGAATGAATTTTTGTTTTTTAAAACGAAAATAAAGAAATACCGATTTATTTTATTTTTTACTTTTGTATTATTTTTTTTTTAACAATTGTCTTTTAAATAAAAATTGAGTAACACTTCTCAAAAAAAAATTACGTTGGTGAAGTTCACAACGTTTATAATAATCAACGATTTAGAAAAAAAAATATTTGTCTATTTAATGTTTTATATAATTTTGTATAAAAAAAAGTTTTGTTTACAAATTTTTCTTTTTGAAATTATTGAACATGATCAATAATTTCAAAAAAAAAAAAAAAAAAAAATTTATAAACAAAACATTTTTTTTTATGTCAAGAAAAATATATTTTTTTTCTTTAATCGTTGTGAACTTCACCGACGTAAAAAATTTATCCACATAAAAATTAGAGAAAAATTTAACTTAAAAAAAAATTTGTTTATAATTTTTCGTTTTTACAAATGTTACTCATTTTGAAAAGGGAAAAAAAAGAGGAGGGCTGATTTTAATTTGTCTTCACAGATGATTTTCAATATGTCTCTAGTTCCGTCAAACTCGAAAAAAAAATATGTCCCATGTTGATCGCCAGTTGAATTTCTCTGAAGAGAAAATTTATTCAGAATAGGTATTATTCAGACTGACGAGTGGAATAGTCGGTGGATGAAGACAGACTCTGACGAGAGAGAGGTAAAGGGGGTTTTGAAAGAAAAAGGGATTGTGAGTTTGAGGGGTCGTGAATGAGAAAAAGAAGCGGAATAAGCTTGCAGTCCCTCTCTCTATATAATATATATATACAAAATAATATTCACTGTGCTAAACATTTCCAAATTTAAAAAAACGTATGAAAAAACCCAATTGAGAGAAACACTATTTCAAACAAATGTTTCAATACATACGCGAATAAAAAAATATTTCATTTTTTTTTTATTTTATAATTTTTTTTCTCCTCGTGAAATTTATTTTCTCTCTGTATTTATACAGTGGATGTAAAAACAAATATATAGTTATATAAACTATATTTGCAAAGAGAATATAGAAAATGTTCTTTCCAAGAAAAATTATATATTTTTTCCTGAATTTCTTAAATATTCTCATAGTTTTTTATATTTTCTTTTTTTCCCTTTCAAGTATTTTTATTATTAATTTTCTCTTGAAAGAGGGAAAACTTTCAATTATTCGGAAATTGTTAAAAACTCATTTTTATTCAATGAAACTTTTTATAGTACACATTCAGTCTGTTTCCTTGAAAAATACCGATTTTTCCGCAAATTACAATTCTTCGTTTTTTGTTCGCTCAGCTCTCTTGTTTTATTTTATTAATTTTTCATATTTCAACGTTTTTTTTTTGTATTTTTTTTTTTTCATTGAATACAAAATGTGTAATTATTTTTTGCTTTGCAATTTATTTTTTTTTCCTATATTAATATTTATCTTTTTATTTATGGTTTAAACAATGAAATAAATTAATATTTATTTAATAAAATAAAATAAAATTCTCTCTGAATAAAGAGAGTTAACTGCATAATTTATTATTATTTTTTATTTATCAGTTAATTCTCTAAATTAGAATTTAGCAATTAATGAAAAAATAAATAAAAAATTCAATTAGTGACTGATTTTCTGCCTTTGAATTAATTAATAATTAACTGCAAATTTGACTAAATTAGCGACATTTTAAGTTAAATTAGTAAAAATGTTTACTAATTTAGTAGAAATTACTATTTATTAGTAAAATTAACTAATTCAAAGGCAAAAATTCAGTCATTAATTGAAATTAATAAACATTTTTTACTAATTAAATATTAATTAACTAATTAACTATTTATCAGGAGATAATTACTAATTATTAGTAAATAATTAATTTTTATTATTAATTTTATTTACATGGGTGAATTCACAACGTTCATGATTCACAACGATTAGAGGAAAAAATTATTTTTTTCGCTGAGAACAATATTTTTTGTTTGCAAATTTTTTAATTATTCATAAAATATTCTTAGAAAAACACGTTTTTAGCTAAAAATTGGAAAAATACTTTTTTTTAAACTGTTGATTATAAATGTTGTGTGCTTGACTAACGCAAATATTTTCATAAAATACTGATTGCAGTAGAAATTAAAAAATTAAATTTTACATTTAGAAAATTTATTAATTTAACAATTTTTTGTAAAGTTATTAATTTTTTTGATAGTGACGTAAAATTATTGTAATAAAAATTTGTTTCGAAGAGGAAATTCCACATAAAAAAATTAATTCTCACTCAGAAAATTTATTTCTAACCAAATGTAGAATTTATAAATTCTACGTTAATTTTCAACTAAATAATAGTAATTTAAAAAAAAATAGTTAAGTAAAGAAACTTTTAGTTAGTATAATAAAATTTTTATTTAAATTAAATTAAAATTTTTAAGTTAATAAAATTTTTTTTTGGTGAGATTTAAAAAAAGTGCGAATTTTTTGGTTTCTATCTTGTAAGAGTCGAATTTTTCTTTCACGACACGGACACTTTAATATTCATATATATATATATATATATATATATATGTATATTTAATGTAGAAGTATAAAAACTCACTCACACATATGGCACATTTGTTTTAACGAGGGACATTGTCAATTATGGCTCCCCGCGTCTCCCACAAGTCGTACTCTCAGTTTACAGCTCGATTATTCAGCAGGGCAAACGACGGGTCACATAATAACGTGTCACGGGCAATATGATTTCGATTGAAGGGTTAACGACATTTCATTTTCAAATTCAGAATTATTATACTTTTCGAAAAAAAATAATAATTTTTATTTAAATTAAAAAGTTATTTATTTAGTTTCGCTTAAAAATTTTATTTGAGTATTATTCTACTTTTAATACAGATATTTTCTTCAAATATATAAATAATCAATAAAATATATAAATAATATAAATAAATCGTGAAGAATTTTATAAAAAATTTTTGAAAATTCTAATTAAATTCTTTTGAAGAATTTCCTTTAATTTTTTTTTAATGGAGTTTTTTTTAATAATTTAAATTAAAATTTTTGAAAATAATTGAATTTTATGAATAATTCTTTTCAAGTTTTTAAAATAATCGTAGTTGTTAATAATTTAAATTAAACATTAAATTTTTGAATTTTATCAAAATTTTAGATAATAATTGAATTCTTTTGAAAATTATTTTAGGGAATTAAGAAAAAAATTTAATTCTTTCGTGACATTTTTTTTTTTTTTAAATAATTGAATTTTTCCAAAGAACTTTATTATTTATAAATATAATTGAATTGTATTAAAAAAGGCCTAATACGGTTTTAACAAGAAGCAAATAAAAAATGTATATTATTGATTTGTTTGTATATTTATCTATTTATTTCTAATTTAAAAAAAAAAAAAAATGCTGTCGAAAAACTATTATTAACGGATGGAAAAAGTAATTGAGAGGGAGAGAAGGGAAAAAAAATTAATTACAGTAAAGAATATATTTAAAAGAAATTAACTCCACCCTTTCTATTTTTATCGCTGAGTCAAAAGATTCACTCGCGTGCAGCCAGCGTGAGTATATAATTGCTATAGTAATTGCTACTTTTTTTTTTTTTTTTTTTTTTCATATACGCGAATCGATTAGTCTCTTCCTTATCACGTTCTGACTTATTCTCGTCATTACAAATTGACTATGTTGAAAAACATCATTGACACAAAGGTCATTAAAAACTTTTATCTCTCCTTTCACTCAACTATTTTTTTTCATTTCCTGCAGTTTCCTCCACCGTTACCCTCGTCCATCTCTTCCTCTCATACTTTCACCTGTTAATTTATTATTATTACTATTATCATTATTTTTATTATTATAATTATTATTTTATTATTATTATTATTATTTTTTTTTTTTTTTTGGGGAAAAATTTTATGAAAATTCAATTCGTTTCTGAATTTTACTAAAATATTGATATAGTTTGAAAATAATTGAATTTCGATAAAATTTTGAAAACAATTGAACCGTTTCAAAGAATTTTGATAACATTTTTTGCATTGTGTCTAAGAGTTTTATTCAAAAATTTTGAGAATAAAATGCGAAATTTATTGAAATAAAATATATTTCGTTCTCTCGAACACTATAATAATATAAGAATTCAAATAATAATTTTTATATAAATAAATATCTTTATAATACAATAAAAATGAAACTCAATCGAATTCAAAACTATTATTATATCCCTAGACATTGGAAATTAATTACATAACATTACATTATATATTATTTGAAAAATATTTCCCCAACGAAAGAAATTAATATATTACGTGCTTTGATAGAGGAAGAAAAATTCATACAATTTTTTCGAGAGACTTTTTTTTTTATTGCTAGTCATTTTAATAAATTTTGTTGCTTAATTTCTTAAGGTCACGCGTGCCTTTGTTATTGTATATATACTTTGCCTATTATAAGTCTATATTTGTCTGTAAATATAATTTTTTTTTTTTTTTTTTTTTTTGGAAACACGAGAATGACGAGTTGAAGGGTTGGGAAAAATATGACTTAAATAAAAGTCAACACTGAATGACGTTATGTCTGATATGCGGATATGGACGTGATACACATTTATGTACCCATGCTTATTAAAATTTGAACACGCAAACGAAAACCAAACCGCAGTTTAGCGATGACAAATTATATTGCCCTTTTCTTTTCATAGAGAATTTTTAATTACTTTATCCTAATTACACACGTTTAATAAAAATTATACAAACACAATTTTTACCTTTTTTTCCTTTTTTAATATCTACAACAATTAAAAATTGCATTTGATTCAAATAAAATTGTATTTTTTTTATTTTATTATTTTTTATTAGTATTTGTTATTTATTTATTATTATTATTATTTATTATTATTATTTTCTTTATTTTTTTTATTTTATTATTTTCTTTATTTTTTTTATTTTTTTTATTTTATTATTTTCTTTATTTTTTTAATTTTTTAATTTTATTATTTTTTTATTCTATTCTAATCACAATTTTTCTAAGGATATCAAATTGAGACAAAAAAAGGAATCAAAAAAGTTGCTTCGCATCATTTTTGAAACCCGCTTTTTGTCTCAATTTGAAGTCCTTAGAAAAACAAAGAATTAACTAAATTAATAAATTTTTTTTTATTCTATATAAAATATTATTAAGTCAGCCTTATTTTATCATAATAAATTGACAAAAGTAAATTAACTTTTATTCTGGCACGACGCTCCAATTATTTTAAACTACAAATTGAAGCGTATTAATTAAACTAAAATACTTTTGCACCATTGCTGGGGGGATAAATTCTATTGTTAGATAAAACTTTTACTCCAGAAAACTACTCTATAAAGTTCCTTTTCTGCTACTCTTTTCAAAAAAGAAAAAGAAAAAAAAGAGAAGAAAAAAACAGAAAAACAGCAGAGAAAAAAAATTCGAAAAAAAATAATAACGAGTTAAAGTTTATTTCTGCTATGGTAAATAACAATTTTGAAAAGATCAATAAGTACTTTTCCTAATGGATACTCGACGGTTCGATTTAATTCACTCAAGTGATGCGCGCGTGGGTCGACAAAAAAAAAAAAAAAAAATGAAAAAAAAACTTGGACCAGGTTTGTTAGTGTTTTTACTCTCATATGTCAGAGAATTTCCAACGAAATTATTCTCTGTCGAAATTGCACACAATTTTCAGACAATGTCACGTTGATATTTATGTATATTTATAGTATATTATATTATGCTCTCTAAATTTGAATTAGTAAAAAGTTTTTAATAAAATTTTACTTTTTTATTTACGGGCTTTGCACTCGATAATTAATTTTTAAAAAAGTGTCAAAAAGAAACTTTAAGACTGAAAAAAGTACACACAGAGAGAGAGAGAGAAAATAAATATTAAATTAAAATAAAAAAAAAATTTTTAAATTATAAAAATATTTTACAATTTGGGGGAAAAATGCGAAATTTTGATATAAAAATACTTAAGATTAAAAAAACTAACTTGAAATTTAGTACAGTTTTATCAAATTTAAAAAATATTAATTCGATTTTAATATAAATTTACTAAATTTCAAAAAAGTTTTTTGTTTAAATTTTAGTATTTTTTATATCAAAATTTCGCTTTGTCGCATTTTTCCTCCAAACTGTAAAATACTTTTACAAAATTTAATATTTATTCTCTCTGTGTTTATAAAAAAATTGCTAACAAAAAATTCGGTTAAATAGTTTCTTAAGAAAAATATAAAAATAGCTATTCTCTGCTACTTCTTTTACAAAATTAATTTTTTATTATCATCACTAAGAAGCAAGCTCCAGAAAAAATTTGATTTAAATAGAAAAAAATCCGATTTAAAGTAAAGAAATCAATTTTTTTGATTTTAAAAATGATTTTTAACAACTTTGTTCATAGTATAGAATAGTATACACTCAGTATAGTAGAAAATAGTCTAGACTGGTATATTTATAGTATATTATAGTGGTAGCTGACAAATAAACTTGTGCTATTCATGTTTAATTAATTTTATACACGACGGGATAAAAATATCGTTTTAAGGATTCATATTTCACTAGATAGGAACGCCATTAAATTTTCTCGGGAGGCAGTAGTAGTTACTACCGTTTATCTTCTAGGTATAGCAGCTTTACATTTTCCATAGAGGTTTTCGAATATATATATTCCTATGCTGAATCTACTGTAAGTTGTTGCCGTTATATTACCATTGAAGTCATCTAATTAAGTAAACATTTTAAGGGAACGCAATTAAAAAAAAATCCTCCTTCTTCTCCTCGAATCGCCAATTTTTCTCCGCACTGAAAAAAATTTACTCCAAGAATTCAACTACCAATTCTTCGACTAAATTTTTTTCAACAAACAGTTGAGTGGAAAGTAGTTAAATTAATTACTTTTTTAGTTGTGCTAACAATTTTTGTGTAGTTGATTTTACTATTTTTTAACGTTGATGAAGTTCACAATGTTTATAATCAACAATTTAATGAAGAAAATATTTTTCTATCTAAATTTTTGGCTAAAAACTTTTTGTAACAAATTCATTGACAACAATTCAAAAAGACAAACTTCACACAATTTTTCTTTGGATATCAAACTGAGACAAAAATCAAGTCAATTTGATGTCCTTAGAAATAGTGTGTGAATTTTGTCTTTTTTTTGTTGCTTCCTAAAATTTTTGACACAGTTTTTGTTTTAATTTCTAAGGTTATCAACCTTAAAAAAACTGGGCAAACCTTATTTATATAAAAGTTAAGAAATTTATGAACATGAACAATTTTGTGTTCATCAGGAAACAATTTTGAAAAATCTGATTGTTATGACTAAATGATTGTTAATCTGTAAATTTTTTTCTCCCCAAATATTCGAAACATGAACAAAATTTATAATGAATAACAGAGGACTAATCAGTTATTTGAATCAAATATTTTTGTTTAGTTACAAAGGGAAAAATTAAATAAATAGAAAAAGAAATTAAATTCTCTTTTTAATTGGAGGGGAAAAAAAGTGATGAGTTTGATTATAAATTCGTGTATTGTACATATACATAAAACGATTCGCGCGATGAATGTCGCGATATGAGTCTATATATATATATATATAGATTTTTATCGAGAGCAAAACGATTGTTCGCTCTCTCATCTTTCACAGAGAATGAAAGATAACTTCGGTATAATGGGGCAAAAAGCGCAATGGAAATGTTTCACCCCATGGGCACAATTTCAATTTGCCACTCATTCGTGTTACAACTAACTTACACAATGATGCGTATATTTACATGCACGAACACCTGCTGACGAACTGTCATCATATATATACACATATATGTCTTTACATCCTGTCTTTGTCAAGGTGCAACACGCTCATTCAACTATAATGTACATCATAAATATATATCCTCGCAAAAAAATCCTTATTGTAAATTAAAAAAAATATTTTTTTTGCTTTTTATCCGAAAGAGGTAGAGGGGAGCGGGGGGAATTATTTAATCACATTTTCAGTCTATTCAAGTGTCGCGGATGTATAGTATCGAATCACTTCTTGTTCTAAATAAAACTATACGGAATCCGTGCAGTCGCGGCTGTGTACATGTGAGGATGGCAAAACGTACGTGTATACGGGTGAACGTACCCAAAGAATTTTGCTCCTTGAGGATACGAGTCATTTTCAATCAAATATATAAAATAAGCAGTACAAAAAAATTCCCGTGACTTTTAATCTTTAAATTTTGATTGTAGTTGAAAATAAACTCATTTGATTCACTCTCACCCTTATTGATATAATCAAATCTTAATATTTTTTATTAATTAGTTTTAATTAATTAATTAATTAGTTTAGTAATTAGTATTAAAAGGGTTTCAATTTAAAAATTTAATAATATTTCAAATTTGAATAAATTTAATTAGATGAGAAATAAATAAATCAAGATTCTTTGCAAAAATTCAATTATATTAAAAAAGAAAAAATTAATTCTGGTTAAAAATTTCAATTATCTTTATAAATTATAAAATTCTGGACAAAATTTCAAACATTTTTAAAAATTTTAATAAAATTCTTGAAAAAATTTCAATCATTTTCAAAAATTTTAATAAAATTTCCACAAGAATTCAATTATTTACATAATTAACAAAATTTTCCACAGGAATTCAATTATTTTCATTAATAATTAAATTCTTTGAAGGATTTCAAATATAAATTTCAAAATTTTTTTTTTTAAATTCTGGTCCAAATTTCAATTATCTTTATAAATTATAAAATTATCCAAAATTCAATTATTTTCAAAAATTTTAATAAAATTTTTGTCAAAATTCCAATTATTTTTATAAATAACAAAATTTCCACAAGAATTCAATTATTTACAATTTTTTTTTTAAATTTCTTCGTAATAATTCAATTATTTTCATAAATAATAAAATTATTCTCAAAAATTCAATTATTTTTAAAAACTTCAATAAAATTCTGAGAAATATTCAATTATTTTCATTATTAATAAAATTCTTTGTAGGATTTCAATTATTTTTAATTTCAAATTTTTTTTTATATTCTGGTGAAAATTTCAATTATGTTTACTAATTATAAAATTCTCCAAAATTCAATTATTTTCAAAAATTTTAATAAAATTCTTGACAAAATTTCAATCATTTTCAAAAATTTTAATAAAATTCTTGACAAAATTTCAATTATTTTTAAAAATTTTAATAAAATTCTTGACAAAACATTCCAAAAGAATTCAATTATTTAAAAAAGAAATTTAATAAAATGCTACGCAAACATTTAATTATTTTCATAGATAATAAAATTTCTATACAGGAATTACATTATTTACAAATTTTTTTATAAATCTCTTTGCAATAATTAAATTTTTTTCATAAATAATAATATTTTTTATTGTGATTTAATTATTTTCATGACTAATGAAACTTGTTGCAGAATTTTAATTGTAAATGTAATTATTTTTAAAAATTTTTATAAAAATTTGTCAATAGAATTCAATTATATTTAAAAATTTGTTGATAAAATTCTTTATGAGAATTCAATTTTAAGAAAAATTCAATTATTTAATGAATTATTTATTTTTGTTTTTAAATAATTGAATTCTCGTAGAATTTTCTAATAAAAATTGACTTAAAATTGAATTTCAATTAAAATTTGAGATAATTGAATATTAAAAGCATATAATAGCATGAATTTTTATAAATAATTGAATTTTAAAAAGGTTGCTTGAATTTTTTATATTCTAATAAATATTTAATTGAAGAATTTCCGAATAATCAAAATTTCGTAAAATTGAATTTTTGTAAACAAATGGATTTGGAAATTCTCAAAGAACTTTTCCAAAAATTATTTAAAATATTTGATGTAATGAAGAATTTTAGCAAAAATTCTAGAAAATAATAATTGAATTGAAATGATAAAAATAATTTTAAAAAAGTTACAGCAATAAAATGAATAATTAATTTATCACTCGGTCATCTTTAATTATTATAAAAAATGAAGAAATTGTTGAATTTCAAAAAGGTTTGAATTTAAAATTTTTTGATAATCTTAATTCCTATAAGAAAATAATGATTAATTATTTTTTTTAGTAAAAGTACTGACTTTTTAAAATAATTTTACCAATTAAAGAAATTCCTAAATAAATTTATTTCTTCTGAAAATAACTAATTTTTAATAAAATTAGATTATATTTAGATTTATAGTCGAAGGTTTAATTAAAAGTTAAAATAAAAAAATTAATTAGAAATTTTTGGAGCTTAATTATAATTAAACATTTAGAGAGCTGTAATTATGATTATTTTATATTATTTAGAGAACAATAATTAAATTTTCATAATTTACATTATTATTTGAGTGTAATAATTATATATTTACATTACATAGAGAGAAATAATTACATTTATATATATTCACATTATTTAGAGAGTAATAAATTACATAATAATTATCATGAAACAATAATAGAAAGTTCGGAATTAAATTCCACTTCAATATTTAGTTTCATATCAAACAATTATTATTATTAAACAATTTTACTTTTTTTTCTCGCAAAAACATGTATATAATGAAAAATGTATTTGCAAATATAAAAAACGAGAGATACTTTAAAAATTAATATCACTACTGGAATATTCTCTCTCTCTCTCTCGTTAAAATAATAATTCAACAAAAAAAGTGTATTTCCCCGACCCAAATATTTAATAAAAAAAATATTTTTTTTTTATTTTTTTATTAGATAGCGTGCTTCGATTGTAAATTACACACTTTACTGAATACATTATTTATTTTTATATCAATAACTATATATAAAACAAAAAATAAATAAAAATAATATACAGCATTTTATTCGAATGGTGTCACTACTTTTTTTTTTACTTCTCTGTATTGATCATTTTCTTTTTTTCTTTCGTTTTTTTTTAATAAAAATAAAACCTTTCAATTTACGTAAGCTATTTCCCTTCTCTGCGAAGTGCTGCAATCGAATAGTAAAAATAGAAAAAATTGATACTGTAAAAAAATGCAGATGTTATATTTTAATAAAACGAATTTTTTTTGTTTGTGATTTTTTTTCGCGTAATTTCATTTTCATCGAAAACAAATTTAATAAAAGTCGGGTGTAAACAATATTATTTATGGAATTAAATTAAATGCATTAAAATTATTCGGGGTTTTTTTAGTGCTGCTATTTTTGTATTTTCTATAAATAATAATAGAAAATAAATTCTATAATTAATGTTTATAAGATATTCTAGTATTTTTATTTTAGTATTCGAAGTTATTTTGATTTTTTTCAATATTATTTGGTCGAATTATTATTACTATTATTATTGATTAATATTATTATAATGAATAATCCAGTCTGAAATTTATTAATATTATTATAATTATTTATATTAATAGAACTATTGCAATTCAAGTATTTTTGTTATTTTAATTTTAGTGTTTTAAAATATTACTTTAATTTTAGACAAAAATAGTATTTTAATTTTTGTTATTTAAAATAGTATATTACTTTTCGTTATTTATAATAGTATTTTAAATTTAGTTAATTACAAAGTATTTTACTTTTAGTTATTTATGAAATATTTAAATTTTAATTATTTAAAATTTTTGAATATTGTGCAACATTGTTTCTTGAATTATTGTTTTCATTTTAATGATCAATTTATTTGCTGGAGAAATTAATTCCAAGACTCAAAAGTTAAATTTTAGAATATTACTTTAATTTTAAATAGATTTAATTTTGGACCAAAATAGTATTTAAAATTTATTTATTTATAATAATATTTTAAATTTAGTTAATTAAAAAAGTATTTTACTTTTAGTTATTTATAAAATATTTAAATTTTTTGAATATTGTCAGGGTTGCCACAGGTCAGGCAAATCAGGGAAAAGTCAGGGATTTTCATTAAAGTACTGGAAAAAATTAATTTTGCACGATTCATAATTAATTTAATTTTATTTTTTCATATATATTTAATTAATTATTAAAAATCACAGATTTATAGAAGAATTTTACTTAAAAACACTAAAAAAAATTGTATTTTAGAAAAGTTACAAATATTTGCAAAAATTCAATTTTGTTCAAAAATTTAAAAAATTCTAGTAAAAATTTCAATTATCTTTAAAAAATAATAAAATTCTTTTCCAAAATTCAATTATTTTTATATAAATAATAAAAATTTCACAGGAATTCAATTATTTGCAATTTTTTTTATAAATTTTTTCGTAATAATTCAATTATTTTCATAAATAATAAAAGTTGAAAAATTTAAAGAAATTCTAGTAAAAATTTCAATTATCTTTAGAAATAATAAAATTCTTTTCCAAAATTCAATTATTTTTATAAATAATAAACATTTTATAGGAATGCAATTAATTTCATAAATAATAAAAGTTTTTACAAAGATTCAAATATTTTCATGATAATAATAAAACTAGTCATAGAATTTCAATGATTTTTAATAAAATTTTAACCGAATTTTTTCCGAAAAAATGTAATTCTTCTTGAAAATTTTATTAAAATTCGTCGAAAAAATTTGATTATTTCAAAATTTGTCGATAAAATTCTTCATAATAATTCAATTTTAAAAAAAATTAATTTATTCAATAATTTTTTTATTTTTGTATTGCTTCCTCATGAGGAAGCTTTGCATTGGTGACGATTTTCAATTTTTCAAAACAAGGTTATATGGACTCATTTTCATCTAGAACATATGTATATTCAATTATGAGCAAATGTCCAGATGTATGTGTGTGTGTATGTATGTGTGTATGTGTGTGTGTATGTGTGTATGTGTGTGTGTGTGTGTATGTCACAAAAATTGTGTACAAATTATCTCAGACAAATTTTGATGGATTGTCCTGAAATTTTGCAGGTTTATTGCAGTCATTAATACCTGAAATCTGACACAAGGATTTTCAAAAATATGTACAAAATTTTTTTTTATACAATTTTTTTAAAATTCAGAAAATTTTTTTTTTGTATTTTCTGAAATAATTTTTTTATTTGTTAATATTTTTATTAATTATTCTCAAAATTACATTCCTGGCAAGAAAACGAATCGATTGATGTATACAAAGTATATATTTTATCAAAATTTATAAAATTAATAAATATTTTTCTTTTTCACAAAAAATTCAAATTTGGTATTTTTTTCATAATTAATTTAATATTAATATTAATATTTTGAAATGATTATTCTATCATAAAATAGAAGCAATTGGCAAATGAAAGTGTAAATTCCACCAAATATTTATACAACAACTTATAAATGATTTATATAATTTTATTTTTAACCAATCTTCTGGACGAACCCTTTTGTACATAATTTTTCAAAAGTTTGCAAAACCGCAATTTTTATATATTGAGGAAGCTTAATGGTCATAAAATGAACAACTTGTTTAAATAATTGAATTCTTGTAGAATTTTCTAATAAGGTTAATTAGGTTTAATTAGGTTTACAAATTCAAATCCAGTTTTAACTATCACAATTAAAAACAAAACCTTTTCATTTTTTTAGAATGTAATTATAAATCATTTTCAAAATTATCAAAAATTGTCACTGAAATAATTTAGATTTATTTTAAATTCAATTCCCTAATTAGTTAATAATTTATTTGCAGTAAACGTATTTTTTCCCGTATATATATATGCAGGTGGAAAATAAACTCTGAATATAGTGTTGTATATAAATATATTATGTCGTTAAGTTATATCATAAGCGTGATATAATTATATAACATTGGCGAATGATGATAGTGTCTCATATCCTCAATTATAATCCAATTGATTGGAATTGAACGGAACTCTAGTTTACTATAACCCGTGAATCGAGGAGTAATCCACGATTTATGGGAGTGCACTCGGAAGGAGTTTGGTATGCGCCATGATACTTTAGTCGTATATGATGGTGTTGGTTGTATATATATGGGAATTGTGTGTATATATAGAGGGTGGTTGCGCGGGTTCGCGGGTGGTTCGAAAGGATGGTCTGTATCTGAGGGGGAAAGAGAGAGAGAGAGAGAGAGTGAGTGAAATTCAACATGGAAGGGAGGAAAGGTTAGTATATAGTTGGGGAAGGTGGCCCAGGGAGAGGAGAGAGAGGGGCATTCACTGCTGAAAGATTGAGGGAGAAAACTAGAGAGATCTTTTCAGGAATGAGAGAGAACCAGAGAGGGACTCTTTCTCTCTCACTCTCTCTTTCTATTTTCTCTCTCTCTTTCTCTCTTGTTCTCGTGCTCTCTCTCTCTCTCTCTTTTACTCTTTCGTTCATGCTCTCTCTCTTTCTCTTTCGTTTATGCTCTCTCTGTTTCTCTTTCGTTATTGCTCTCTCACTCACTCTCTGGATAGAGAACGAATGAGGGAGAGAAAGAGGGAAAATGTTAGAGAGAAAGAGAAGGAGGGAAAACATTAAAGAGAAAGAGAAGGAGGGAAAACATTAAAGAGAAAGAGAAGGAGAGAAAACGTGAGAGAATGAGAGAGAACATACGAGAAAGAGAGAGAGAGAGAGAGAGAGAAACAGAGAGAGTAAAATAGAGAGGAAGAGAGAGATTGAAATAGAGAGAAAGAGAAGGAGAGAGAAGTAGAGAGTGAGAGAGAGAGAGAGAGGTGTATGGGTAACTGGAGTCAGTGTTATTGGTTTTTGTTGCGCATGCCTACTGGTGGCGCCAATCTGGCGAATTATTAGCAAAGTTTAACCTGGAGCATAAAGTAGACGAGGAGGGGGGTATGACACGGACATTTAATTCTTTTCCCTTCAAATATTTTTCCCACTCATTCTTTACTTTTCCGTCTCTCTCTCTCTCTCTCTCTCTCTCTCTCTCTCTCTCTCTCTTTTTTTTATTTTTTTGTTTGTTGTTTTTCATTTTATATCGCTCCTCTCTCTTTCTCTCGTCTACTAACTTTTTCCTTCCAGATGACCACAACTTTTTATCGACAGTTCTCAGAGTTTATAAAAAAAATTTATATATATATATATTTATTTATATTTATAATAATATAAATAAAACGAAAATTATAACGAAACTAAGACAAAAATTGAAATACTATAAAAATATTAAACCCAAATTTTATATATATTAATAAAATGAAATAATTTATTTTCCATATTTATAAAAATTATCAAAAAGTTGTTATTTGCGAGTTATTTAATTTTAGTTTATGACAAAGCATTATTTATTAATTCTATATATTCAACAATTATTCGTAGATGCTGACTCATGTGTATTAACGCTTAAACTAAAAATTTTTAGAAACATTATTTTTGTTTAAAAATAACCAAAAACAATACTAATTTATTAATATTGACAAACTTATAATGCCAAGTCAAGCTAATATAATTTTTATTTTATTTTTATTAGTTGTTTACTATTAGTTATTGTAATTATTATTTATCAATTTTTATTTACTTTAATCATTTATTTATTTATGTGTTTATTTATTTATTAATAAACGTAATAATTATTTATTTAAATTTTAATTTAGTTTTTTTTATTTATTTCATTAGTTGTTATTTATTAGTTATTGTAATTATTACTCATCGATTTTTATTTACTACAATCATTTATTTATGTTTTTATATTTATTAATAAATGTAATAGTTATTTTTATATTTTATTTACTAAATATTATATTTTAATTTTCATTTATTTTTTTATTCATTTCTTACTTTATTTCTTTTTTGTTTTTTTAATATTTTATTCATTTTAATCATTCATTTATTGATTTATTTATTTATAAACGTGACAATTATGTATCTCAACTTTGATTAATTTTATTAATTTCCTATTGTATTTCTTTTTTGTTTATTAATATTTTATTTACTTTAATCATTTATTTATATATTTATTTAGCTTTTTTATTTATTTTATTCATTCCTAATTGTATTTTTCTTTTTTTTTGTTTATTAATATTTTATTCTCTATTTTTATTCATGTATTATATAATTATTTATTTTTTTATTATTATATATTATTTTATTTTTATAATTACATAAAGCAGTATTCCATTTATTATTAATTTGCACATTATAACAAACTTTACACTTTCAAGAATAAACATCAATTTTTGAATGCTTCGAGATTCAAAACTTGAAGAATTCACTTATTAAGTATATAATATTAAATAGTCCTGTTTATTATTATTCAAAAATTTCCAATAAAATTTTTCGCAAGATTTTCATTATTCTCATAAACAATTTTTATGAGATTTAAAAAAATTTTTTAGAGCAATTAAATTATTTTCAAAATAGAATTTTAATAAAATTTCTCGAAAGAGTACAATTATTTTTAAAAATATTAATGAAATTCGATTATTTTCAAGAATTTAAATAAAAATTCTATTATTTTCAACAATTCTGAATAAAGAATTCTTCGTAACAATTCAATTATTTTTATAAATTAAATTGTAAAATTCTTGGCAAGAATTTTTAATTATTTTTGTAAATAATAAAATTCCTCTGAGAAATTGAATTATTTTTAATACAATTATTTTAATAAAATTTCTAGGAAAAAATTAAATTACATTCAAATTAAATTAAATTACATTCAAGATAATTTTAATCAAATTTCTCTAACAGGTTCAATTATTTTTAAAAATTCTATAATACAACTCTTCTAAACAATTTAATTGTTCTCAAAAGTTTTTTATCAAAATTCTTTGTAAATTTCAATTATTTTCAAAATTTCGAATTAAAATTGCTTTAAAATCTTTTTAAGTATTTTTACGAAATTTAATAAAATTCATTAAAAAAATGTAATTATTTACAATAACATTTACATTTACAAAAAAATAAAAAAAGAGAGAATCAGGGAAGTAGAGAGTAAAAGAGAGAGAAGCAGAGAGAAAGAGAGAGAAGCAGAGTGAAACAGAGAGAATGAGGAAGAGATAGAGAGAGAGAGAGAGTAAGAGGATAATAGAAGTGAATGAATAAACAAAGGAGAATCAATGAACCTTATAAGAAATCACGAGACATAGACGCAATAATAAATTCATTAGGTTATTATCGTGTGTCACTCCTAATCATAACGTGCAATCATATACCATTTCCATCGATTGATCATATATAGGCCTTTAGCTATTTACTCTAGTACTCTAGCACAGCAAAGAGGAAATAGACACACAAGTTTCGTGAACTCGATATTATCTGCGCGTGCGTTTTACGTGACATCACGAAGCTGCAATTCCCAATTCACGTGAAATAGGAAATAGGAAGAGTATCGGATTAGAGCAGATATACTTTCGAGTTAGGTAATTCTATATTAACTTGTATATTAATGCGACCTTCCCATATATAATTTTATATATATATATTTACATATCAACGCCATACTGTTTATTTTATATATATATAAACTAAAATAAAAAATAAAGCAAAAATTATAATGAAACTGCAACGAAAAGAGCAAACAAAAATGAAACAAAAAATCAGACAAAAATTAAAGCGAAACTATGACGAAAATTTGAATTAATAATTTTCAAACTTATTAAAAATCAGTAGAAGAAAAGTTAAAACGAAAATTTTTTCACAAAAATTAAAACGAAAATTAAAATAAAATCTAAAACAAAACGAAAATTGCACCAAAAATTGAAGCAAAGCAAAAACGAAATGTAAAACGAAAAGCAAAACAAAAAAAACTTATTAAGAATCAGTAGAAGAATAGTTAAATCGAAAAGTAAGTCAAAAATTAAAACAAAACGAAAATTGAAACAAAAATTAAAGCAAAGCTATAAAATGAAATTGAAACGAAAAACAAAAATTTATTATAACGATACGGAGCCAAAAATTCAAATAAAACTAAAAGGAATATTAAACCACAAATTAAAACGAAAGTAAAGCGAAAAGTAAAAGAAAAATTAAAATTGAAAGGCAAATTGAAACAAAAATTAATTAAAACTAAAACCAAACTAAAACGAAACAAAAATTAAAGCAAAACGAAAAGTGGAGCAAAAAATTAAGATTTAATTTAATTACATTTCAAATGACATTAAATAAAATAAATAAAAACCGCCAAAAATTAAATTACCAAATGAAAAATCAGGGAGAAAAAAATGATTCACAAATATTTAATTTACTTTAAATTTTGAAGCGAGCGAAAAGAAATATTTATAAACCCTCATTTACCGTCTCATTCTAAAGAAGTAATGTATGTGCATAAAATTTACCGGAGGTCTAACTGGTTTATTACACTGCGATTAAAATTAATTACAACTGTAATACTACATTAAAGTCTATTGTAGAATTACATTTTATAAAGTTAACTATTTTAAATCATTATACTTATCGTGTGCAAAATTTGCAGAATTTAAATAATTATAATTCACATACCATTATAGATGTTTTTGAATATTTAAAATTATAAATAGCTATTTATGAAATGTATCTCTAAAGTTATATTATGCACAACATTTATACTTTCTTTTCTCACATTGCAAAGAAGGAAATTCTTAGTTACTTGCAGTATTTGTATATATATATATGCATTACAGATATATATATACATGAAAACGTTATGTACTTTTTTTTTGCTACAATATTAAAAAGCATTCGAGTATATTTGCATTTACATACACACGGAGAAATATTTTATTTAATTCAAGTAAAATTTATTTTAATTAAATTATTTTGTGTTTTTCTTTACAATTATATTATAGTATTTTATTATAAAAATACATTATGTTCCAGATAAAATATTTCATTGACGCAAATAAAATTCATGAAATAATTTAAACTTTACGAGGGAAGAAAATTTACACCCAGAGAAAAATTTTATTTAAACCAAATATAATTTATTTGCGTTAAATAAAAATATATTTATCCCAGGAGCATACTAAATTACTTATTTGTTTTAAATAAAAATTTTATTCGACACAAATGAAATTTATTTGAACCAAATAAAAATTTTATTCGACACAAATGAAATTTATTTGAACCAAATTAATAATTTATTTGAGTGAAATAAAAATATATTTATCTCAGAGCTTACTAAATTATTTATTTGTTTTTAATAAAAAAAAAAAATTTCGTTACAAGTAAAATTTTTATTTGAACCAAATGAAATTTATTTGAAACAAATAAAAAGTCTAGTTGGCACCGAGTCAAATAAATTATTTTTTTTTCAGGAAAATATCAGGAGCAGAAAAAAATTAAAAAAGACAAATTTTTGTGAATCTCGATTTAGAGTTATTTCAGATTAAAATAAATCTGTGGCAGAAAATTCTTTCTGAACAAAAAATTAAATTGCAGAAAAAAATATAAAAATAAAGTTTCTCTATTTCTTTTTTATTCGGAGAATATTTTTTTTTCTCGTTATTAGAAATTAGTCAATTTTTCTGTAAATTGTTTCAGTGAAAACTTTAATTTTAAAACAAAGCTTTCGTCATTCATTCAGTTGCAAATATATATATATAGGAGTTGATCCACAAAAACGCCCACAAAGAGCAATGCTCTACATCTATACTGTATACTATATTTGTATATCTATATACTGTTAAATGTACATGGTATGTGAATATTTTTTTTCCATTCTGTTGAGTCCTTACTTTTTATAAATCGATATTTTTTTTCTCTCTTTCGAGCAATAACTCTCTTTCTCTCTCGCTCATTTTTTTCTCACTCACTCTCTCTCTCTCTCTCTCTCTCTGGAATGGCGCGTAGGAGTTGCAAAAATAAAGTAAACATTATTGCACTATTTTGATAATAAATAAATATCAATGCAGTCTGCATAAAATATTTATCGGAAATTATCCTCCATGTATGAATTTTGTACTGAATATTCAATTTATAAAATTTTTTTTCAATACAAATTTAAAAAGTTTTTAAATTTAAAATTTTAGAATTTTTTTTGATTTATTGAATTTTATTTGAATATTAAAATTAATTTTAATTCGAAAACAAAAGAAGGTAGTATTTACAATATATTTAAGACTTACACCCAGAAAAATTGAATATATTTTACTCAGAGCCTATACTAAATTATTTATTCCATTTATTTGTTTCAAATAAACTTTTTCTTTGAGTAAAATAAATTTTGTTTCAAATAAACTTTTTCTTTGAATCAAGTAAATTTTGTTTCAAATAAACTTTTTCTTTGAATCAAATAAATTTCGTTTGAAATAAACTTTTTTTTTGAATCAAATAAATTTTGTTTCAACCAAACTTTTTCTTTGAATAAAATAATTTTGGTTTTAGACTTTTTTTTAATCAAATAATTTTTTTCTTCAAATAAATTATAATTTTTTCAAATAAATTTTATTTTGTCGAATAATTATATTTATTTATTAATTAAAGTTTAGAAAGTTTTTCAATAAACGAATGAAAGAAAAACATTTTTTTTTATAAATTTTCTAATTTTTAAAGTTGTTGATTAAAAGCTACTGTTACATTTTTTTAAAAACAGAAATTTGAATGAAAAATAAGTTTTTTCTTTTTTTTTCTATATTAAATTGCAAATTAATGTGAATTCTACTTTCATTTAGTTAAGAATTAATTTTTTTTGATACCGAAAATAATATTTTTCAATAAAATATAAAGCAAAAGTAGTGATAAAAATATTATTGTTCATTTGAACGTTTCAAATGTTTCAAAAATAAATTTTATTCGTTTCAAATAAATTTAATTCGATTCAAATAAATTTTAGTTTAAATAAATTTTAATTGTCTCAAATAAAAATTTTATTTGTGCTAAATAAAATTTTCATTTAAAATAAATAAATAATATTGTACACTGCGAGAAATATACTTTTATTTGACTATAAAATAAATTATATTTATTTCAAATAAATAATTTTTTGATTTAAATAAAAAATTTTTTAATTAAACTAAACAACTTTTTTGACTAAAATAAACAATTTTTTGCTTTAAATAAACAATTACTTGTCCATTACCCAATAAATAATTGTTCCCACCAAATAGTTTTATATTTAAGTCAATCAAATCGCATTTTCGTTTAAAAACCAAAAAATTTTGATTAAAATAAAATAAATTTTATCTCAGTTTTATTTAAATACCTATAGAAATAGGATTCAAGTAAAAATTTATTTGATAATAATACACAAGTAATCAGTTATTTGAATCAAATAAATTTTCATTCAGTGCAAAATTCACGATTTCAGTAATTTTCTGCTGCTA